>NC_134357.1:219374134-219746222 GCF_048569485.1 Anomaloglossus baeobatrachus
ACTGAGTGTTTGCTAGTATAATGGCTTAGTTATAATGAGTTGGAGTGTGCAATGCAGGCAGAGGTGCTGCAAATATCTTTGCACTAGTGTGACTAGACAAAAGTTCAATAGCCACGTTTAGGATGCCACTAGGTACACTGAGTGTTTGCTAGTATAATGGCTTAGTTATAATGAGTTGGAGTGTGCAATGCAGGCAGAGGTGCTGCAAATATCTTTGCACTAGTGTGACTAGACAAAAGTTCAATAGCCACGTTTAGGATGCCACTAGGTACACTGAGTGTTTGCTAGTATAATGGCTTAGTTATAATGAGTTGGAGTGTGCAATGCAGGTAGAGGTGCTGCAAATGTCTTTGCACTAGTGGGACTATAGCAAAGTCCAATAGCCACGTTTAGGATGCCACTAGGTACACTGAGTGTTTGCTAGTATAATGGCTTAGTTATAATGAGTTGGAGTGTGCAATGCAGGCAGAGGTGCTGCAAATATCTTTGCACTAGTGTGACTAGACAAAAGTCCAATAGCCACGTTTAGGATGCCACTAGGTACACTGAGTGTTTGCTAGTATAATGGCTTAGTTATAATGAGTTGGAGTGTGCAATGCAGGTAGAGGTGCTGCAAATGTCTTTGCACTAGTGGGACTATAGCAAAGTCCAATAGCCACGTTTAGGATGCCACTAGGTACACTGAGTGTTTGCTAGTATAATGGCTTAGTTATAATGAGTTGGAGTGTGCAAAGCAGGCAGAGGTGCTGCAAATATCTTTGCACTAGTGTGACTAGACAAAAGTCCAATAGCCACGTTTAGGATGCCACTAGTACCTAGTGGCATCCTAAACGTGGCTATTGGACTGAGTGTTTGCTAGTATAATGGCTTAGTTATAATGAGTTGGAGTGTGCAGAGGACAGGAGGGTACAGTGCCAGGATTGTGGGGCTCTGGGTAGAGGAATGGAAGCCTGCCTTTCTATTCCCTCCTAATGGGGAAATGCAGCGACGAAATCCCTGACCTTAGCTACACAGACGCTGTCGCTGTTTTCAGGACCTGTCACCTATGGCTCTGACCCTGCCGGTACGAGCCCTTAAAAGGACTGATGGAAAGTGCTATCCCTATGCTGTCCAGCGCTGTGTATGGAGCGCATACAGCTGTATCAGCGATAGGACTCAGGACGGAGCTGCGCCAGTGATGTCTGACACCAAGGACGCAGAAGAGATAATGGCGTCCGGACGGGCAGATACTCGTTTTTATAATGCAGGGACATGTGACATGGACATCCTATCACACATGCCGTTGCTTCTCTGGCTAAAAGTACACTTAGCTGTGTGTGTGTCTGGGATTGGCTGACATGCTGGCCCGCCCCACAAGACGCGCGCGCTTAGGGAAGGAAGACAAGGAAAAAAAAAAAAATGGCGATCGCCATTATCCAAACAGCAGTGACCTCAATGCGCTGTTCCCGCACACTATACACTGAAATGTCATAATAGTGTGAGTCACAGAGTGACTTACACTATTACAGCGGAAAGCCAGCTAGGAATTAGCTGTTTTTTTTGCTGCTAGAACCGTTCTCGAACGTTTCTAGAACTATCGAGCTTTTGCAAAAAGCTCGAGTTCTAGTTCGATCTAGAACAGGCACCAAAATCACTCGAGCCTAGAACTGGAGAACCTCGAACCGCGAACCGCGCTCAACTCTAATAGCAACGTGCTCTGGCCAATTTGCTATTGAATAGGGCTTTTGATCTGTCCAGCCCCCTTCTGGGATATGAACGCATCAAATGTCTAGACAATGCAAACCCCTGATCCGCAACCATGACAAAAGGAACAATAAGGCCATTAGTACCAGGCAATGGTCTTGGTGCAGGAAAACTTAAACTATCAGACATTAATCGTCTTGCTAAACGTGAGCTTCTGAAAATGCGTGCATCTGAGGTACTGCCATAAGCCCCAATATCAGCAAATAAAAAGCAGTAGTTTGTATCTAGCATGGCCAAAATAACTAAAGAAAAATACTTATGATAATTAAAATATCTTGATGCAGAGTTAGGTGGTTTCTTCACTCTAATGTGCTTTCCGTCAATGGCGCCAATACAATTAGGGAAAGCAGTTTTCTCAAAAAATTCTTCTGAAATGTGCATCCATTCCTGTGTTGAAGGCAGCTGCATGACATGATGCCTAAAGCTGGGTTCACACTAAGGGTACCTTCACACTTAGCGATGCAGCAGCGATCCGACCAGCGATCTGACCTGGTCAGGATCGCTGCTGCATCGCTACATGGTCGCTGGTGAGCTGTCAAACAGGCAGATCTCACCAGCGACCAGTGACCAGCCCCCAGTCAGCAGCGACGTGCAAGCGACGCTGCGCTTGCACGGAGCCGCCGTCTGGAAGCTGCGGACACTGGTAACTAAGGTAAACATCGGGTATGGTTACCCGATGTTTACATTAGTTACCAGTGTGAGCAGGGAGCAGGGAGCCGCGCACACTGAGCGCTGGCTCCTTGCTCTCCTAGCTACAGTACACATCGGGTTAATTAACCCGATGTGTAATGCAGCTACATGTGCAGAGAGCAGGGAGCCGCGCACACTGAGCGCTGGCTCCTTGCTCTCCTAGCTGCTGTACACATCGGGTTAATTAACCCGATGTGTAATGCAGCTACATGTGCAGAGAGCAGGGAGCCGCGCACACTGAGCGCTGGCTCCTTGCTCTCCTAGCTGCTGTACACATCGGGTTAATTAACCCGATGTGTACAGCAGCTACATGTGCAGAGAGCCGGAGCCGGCAGCACAGGCAGCGTGAGAGCTGCAGAGGCTCGTAACTAAGGTAAATATCGGGTAACCACCTTGGTTACCCGATGTTTATCTTGGATACAGCTTACCTCAGCTGTCAGATGCCGGCTCCTGCTCCCTGCTCGCTTCATTTGTCGCTCTCTTGCTGTCACACACAGCGATCTGTGTGTCACAGCAGGAGAGCGGCTTTGAAGAAAACGAACCAGGGCTGTGTGTAACGAGCAGCGATCTCGCAGCAGGGGCCAGATCGCTGCTCAGTGTCACACACAGCGAGATCGCTAATGAGGTCACTGCTGCGTCACAAAAAGCGTGACTCAGCAGCGATCTCGGCAGCGAGCTCGCTGTGTGTGAAGCACCCCTAAGCGACAGCGACAACGACGTCGCTGTTACGTCACCATTTTCGGTGACGTAACAGCGACCTTGTAAGTCGCTGTTATGATCGCTGCTTAGCTGTCAAACACAGCAGAAGCAGCGATCATAACGTCGCTACATGTGCTGAGAGCAGGGAGCCGCGCTTAGCGCTGGCTCCTTGCTCTCCTAGGTACAGCACACATCAGGTTAATTAACCCGATGTGTGCTGCAGCTACATGTCACAGTGCAGAGAGCAGGGAGCCGCGCGCACTGCTTAGCGCTGGCTCCTTGCTCTCCTTGCTACAGCACACATCAGGTTAATTACCCGATGTGTGCTGCAGCCACTTGTGCACAGAGCAGCTGCAGGAGCCGGCACTGGCAGCAAGAGCGGAGGCTGGTAACGAAGGTAAATATCGGGTAACCAGGGAAAGGTCTTCCCTTGGTTACCCGATGTTTACGCTGGTTACAGCTTACCGCAGCTGCCAGAGACGCCGGCTCCTGCTCCTGCTCGCTTCATTTCGTCGCTCTCTCGCTGTCACACACAGCGATGTGTGTGTCACAGCGGGAGAGTGACGACCAAAAAATGAAGCTGGGCATTCAGCAACGACCGGCGACCTCACAGCAGGGGCCGGGTCGTTGCTGGATGTCACACACAGCGACAGCGACGGGACGTCGCTGCAACGTCACAGAAAATGGTGACGTTGCAGCGACGTCGTTGTCGTTGTCGTTATGTGTGACACCAGCTTAAGGGTCTCCCATAGCACAGTGCAGGTATGCAGGATAATCTTGCCAATTGTCGACCTTCCCAATAAGAATTCGAAATGTAGACTGCTGATGGATTGGCCAGTTGCAAGGTAACTGAAATAGAAAAAAAACATGACCTTACTTTGACTATTCATGTAAGTTGTATTCCAAACAAATATTTGTGTCATCCAATTACTAGCGAGATACTGTGTTTGACTATTCTTGTATTGCTTTTGTTTGTAAAACATATGTGTTGCTATTTACTTTCCATATTGGAAAAATAGTTATTTTTCTGTTTAATAAACAAGATTGTTTGATTTATGACTCTTGTTTCTTTAATTTTGATAGAGATAGAATGGTAGATGTGAGCACTAAAATCTTATTTTGAGATTACAATGAGGTTATGTGATCTATATAAGATTTCAATAAATACCTCTAAGGCCCACTGCCGCTCGACACCACAGCATTACTTCACTCCTTGGGGGTAACACAATAGGGACTGAATCTGCTACACGTACATTACCAATCTCTTCACCAGACAGGTTTACCTATTGTCTCAGCAGTACCTAGAATCACCTGGGGATTCCTTTCATGGGGATCAGTAGCAACCACTATTAAATCTTGATCCCAGAGCTCCACCCTCCCCACCTTTATGGTCACGTCTTTAAACCCGACTTGAGTCACTGGTAACCCGTTGACTGCATAAATGGTGAGGTTAGGATCTGGGTGGGTGAGTTAATTATCAGCCCAAAATCTCCGGTACAGTACAGAAGGTATAGTGGTTACCTGCAAGCCAGTGCAGGAGTGGGAATTCCATCAATCGTGATGGCCAGAATCGGTCGACCTCCCACATACCGGTTACGCCAGTCACTTGGGCCTTGAAGATCTATTCCTGGGGACTGGCCCTTGGCCCCAGGGGTTGCCTGTTTAAAGGTCACCTCCGGGCATAGTGTCCAGACTTACTACAACGCTGGCAAATAGGTTATCCTGATAAGTCATAACGGTCACTGACTTGGGTTCCGGCTGAAGTTCCATGGCCTTCAGGATCAAGGCTACGTCTCTGCTGAGCTGTTGCACTTGGGAACGCAGGTCAGTGGAGGCACCAGGGGTCACTGTCTGCACGCTGGTCTCTGCTGTGGCTCCTGATGAGGGTTCTTGTTTCACAAGTACCAAGGGGCCCGAAACCGGTGGAAGCACTGAGTCTGGTGAAAGAGGTTTCAGGACCTTATGGCCCAATCTTTTAAGACAACAGAGTTCTCAGCTGGATGTTCCAAGGATCACAAGCGCAGCTGCTTGTGATCTTCAACCGACTGCAGTCCTTGCAGGAATTGCTATACCAGCAATTTTATTAGCTTCCTTTTCGCTGATAGGTTCAACATACTTGAGAGTCCTCAGGGCCATCTGAAGCCGGAGAGCATAGTCTCTTATGCTATCCTGCAGTCTCTGACGGCAGTTAAAGAATTCTATCCGCAGCTCTGCTTCAGTGCGCATTTCAAAAACAGGTCTCAGTTTGTCAAAAATGGCGGTCGCTGAGCTCCGGTCAGCATCAGTCCAGGTTTCCACCTCCAGCTCAGCGACTCTGGTTTATGTCCTAGGACAATGGATGCCTGTTGTCTGCCGGTCATTGGGTACATATACAGTACCATACAAATCCTCTTTTTAAAGTCAATGAGGGTGTCTGGTTTGCCGCCATACTGGGTAAGGCACGCCGCACCTGGGACGTAGGGCAGCATGATCGGCATGATCGGCGCGGCCATCCCAGGTGCTACTGCTGCTGGCGCTTCTTTACTGTGGCCCACGGCGTAGCTGCCATTCATCTTGCTCTCCTCCTTGGTTTCTCGGGGCCGCTCTCGCGGGACTACAGCACTGGGTGGTCTTCCGGGTCAGGCAGGAACGTTTCTTCCACTCGGAAGCTGTGTGGGACACTGGCGGGGACACTGGCTTTGCACCTTTTACTGTCTTTTGGTCTTTTTACAGTCCAGAAAATGGCGGCAAGTTTAAATTTGGGTGGTAAAGTCTAAAAAGGCATGCTGTCACCCATTTTTGGTGAGTCTAGTCTGAATCCTGCCGACTATGCCAGTTTTTAAAAGTTGTCGCGCCCCGGGGCAGCTGGGTTGCTCGGATCCGGACGGTCCATGGCTCGAAGGGTTCCAGATCTGGGGGCACCAACCAGTTTTAAATGAAAAGAAAAAGAAATTCCGACTAAGCCACTCGCGGTTTGCGGCCAGGGATGATAGAGCCGCCGCTGTGGGTTCCCACTGGAGATGATGGATGGGGGCAGTGTGGATGGTGGAGCCCTTCGCAAGCAGGGCTTTTTCCCAGGGGTAGGTGAAGGCTTAACGTGGAGGTGCAGTGCAATAAGTCAGTCCAGACAGGGACTGCAGTTTGATTGTCTTTACTTACTGGACTCGCTCCCTGGGGAAGTGCTGGATCCCAGGTGCACGCGTATCCTTTATAGCTGTGCCAGCCAACCTGGTGCCACTCTCCCACCTTTGCACTCTGGTGTATTTGTTGGTCCTCCCTGGCACGGAGCTCCTAGAGTAGAGGTCTGTCTGGTGTCTGGGTCCTGCCGCAGGCAGCTTGGACTGTTTAAGGGTATAAGTCCCGGTCCTCCCTTTGCTGCTGTTGCCTCAGACGTTAGTGGTTGCAGATGAGTCTTGGAAACCCACTCACCTGGCAGAGTTACCAGATGACTTGAAGTCCTGGTCTGTTCTGGGATCTGCACCCCATGCGTGCAAAGTACTTGGGAGCCCTGGATATCCACCCCACAGGATCCCTCTGTCCTTATAGCTTGCTCTCTTGCTCTCAAGCTACTTTCACCTTTGAGTGGCTGTTCTTTCTACTCAGGTCTTTGCGGAGTCTTTGCTACTTTCTCTATGTCTCAAGATTCCTTTGTCTGTCTTGACACCTGTCCTTTTACAACCGCTCACTTTTCACTCCTCTCCTCACTCTCAAGTCCTTCCTCTCTCACTGTCTTCCGCAGACTAACTAACTACCCAGGTCACTCTCCCCTCCCCCATGTCTGGCCCCTCCCTTACCAGTTGGCTGCCTGTTAGCTCACAGTTCCCAGCCCTGTCACCTGGTTCTAAGGGGGGGTCTTCCACCCTGGTTGTGAGTGTAGGTGTCCTAGTGTGCTAGTATGTGTGTTCTGACTGGCACAGTAATGTAGGACCCAAGCTGTGTTGTTACCTTATTTTGTGACACCTGGTTACCGCAGGGGCATCACAGAGCCAATGGAGAGAAGTAAAATCAACAGTCACGAACACCAGGGAAAATAGCCATTGAGAGGAGAGAAGATTCAATTCTCAGAGGCAGGTCATGCCTTTAAATGCATGGAAGGTGATGTCCTAGGTGGTAAATTCAGAACACCTCCTCATCTCAATCTGCAAGATCGAAAGGCTTGAATCAGATGTTTTCTATTAAGCAGTTCCAAGTCAAAGCTGTGCAAACTTCGTGTTATAATGCACACCTATGTCAGAAATTACCAAAGATGATCATAAGTAAAGACTTCACCTGTCAGTAATCAGTCTGGGAATATGTGGATCTTATCTGGCCTGCAAGCACTTAGGATATGTGTGTGACGCTCTGGCAAAACCAGGTAGTCACAGATAGGCCCCCGCACAACACCCTTCCCTCACTTAGGAAACACACAACCGACCTGAAACCCTAGTCACCCCCCCTTAGGGAAAGACAGACACACCAGTGGGCGGGACCAGGCGGTTGGACACGCCCACCCAGTGGTTTAGACAGCCCGGGGCGGGAAAACAAGCAGTTCAGTTTGTAGTTCAAGTTGAGAGGAGTGTGGGCTGGAGCTAGGTGGGGGTTCAAGTTGAACGGTGCTTGGGTAGGAGCCCTGGTGCCTTTGGCTAGGTGGCAGACAGTGGTCTCTGTTACACCTCATGGCTCTCCTGTTGCAAGGAATGAGGTGGTCCCCCATTCCTTGTCTGCCGCTAGCCCTCCTGCTCAGCGGCACCAAAGGTCTGGGAGACTGCACAGTCTGCAGGAGTTGCTTCCTTGGAGATGCAGCAGAAGGGTGACACCTGGTGGTTCTACCCTTGCAAGGAATGGAGTGGTCTCCCATCCCTTGTCTGCCACGAGCCCTCCTGCTCAGCATCACAGAGGGTCTGGGAGGTTGCGCAGTGTGCAAGGGATGGATGATCAGGGAAGCAGCAAGACTTCCCTTATCTCTGCACATTGTGAAACCGAGGATCCCGCCTTTATAACCCAGAGGCAGGAAGATGAGCATGTGCCCCACGTGACGTCTTCTGATTCGCTCACTGATAGCACACGGCCCGATAACGAGGCTGGTGGTGTGCTGAATCCTGACTGGCCGGGCCAAGACGTCACGAATCCTGATTGGGTCACGTCCATCTCGCGCCCGCCCTTGGGTGGAGCTACACCTCCTTAAAAGCTCCCCCTGCCATCATGGCGGCGTGTGGCCATCCTTCTATGTTTGGATGTCTGGCAGTGTGCTGCCACGCAACTGCTCAGGCATTATTGTCTTTTGTGGGCTTGGCCCTTGCTGCTTAGGCAGCACCTGGTTTGCAGGCCGTGTTCCTGCCTTGCTGCTCCGGCAGTATCTCCTTCGGCAGGCCGTGTTCCTGCCTTGCTGCTCCGGCAGTATCTCCTTCAGCAGGCCGTGTTCCTGCCTTGCTGCTCCGGCAGTATCTCCTTCGACAGGCCGTGTCCCTGTCCCAGGTGAGCTCCTCGAGTCTCCACCGGACTCACCTGGTTATTGAAAGCACACGTGCGTGGGCACCTCTGTGCTACCCTCGTGCCATCTCTTGTGACTCCCGCTGGCACACGTGCGTAGGCACCTCTGTGCGTCCCCGTGCAACACGTACACTGATCGAGAAGCCCCGAGCCATACAACCCTCACGGGTTAGGGCGGACCGGTGTACATAGATCGTCTGTGACATTCCAGACGATCACTAGTAGCAACCTGCTCACTCTTTCCTGACCATAGCAGCGGTCCCTTACACCGCACAGTGCACCTTGACCGGCGGAAGCTGTCCATTTCCCATCTTGGCACGCTTCCCCGGGTCCCCCTTGTAACATTACGGTCGCGCCAAAGGTCTGGCTATGGCGGAACAGCAGCAGCAGTTGCTGCGTTATGTGCAGCAGTTGGAGTCACGATTGGCAGCAGTGGAGCGGTCTTCCCCCGATAAGGCTGCTCTAGCAACAGTCGCCACCCAGGTGGCTACTCAGGCTGTGGATTTGTGCGGAAGGTCGCCTCGCCTTGCGCTCCCAGAGCGCTTCAGCGGGGACAGCTCTGAGTGCCGTGGTTTCATAAACCAGGTTACCACCTACTTGGAGTTGTCCGCGACTGATTACGCTACTGAGAAGGCGAAGGTAGCCTTCGTCCAGTCCCTGCTCACAGGGAAAGCGCTAAAATGGTCCACGCCGTTGTGGGAGCGCGGAGATGGGGTGGTGAATCACCTTCCAGTTTATCTTGAGGCCATGAGAAAGGTGTTCCTCGGGCCTCAAGTCACCCACGACTCCGCGCTGCGGCTCCTACGCCTTCGGCAAAGGTCCACTTCAGTCGGGGACTTTGCAGTACAATTCAGGACACTCGCCGCAGAGCTGGACTGGCCAGACAAAGTCCTGGTCCCTGTGTTCTGGGAGGGTCTGGCAGGGTTCGTCAAAGACGCACTGGCCACGCGTGACGTGCCGACCACCTTAGAGTCCTTGATTCGGCTTGCCTCTCGCATAGACATCCGCCACGCGGAGCGGAGGCTCGAGGTCTCTTCGGCACCCATGTCTACCTGGTCTATAGAGCCTCTGACTCCCCTTCCCCACCAGACCGGTCTCCCAGCCAGCTCTGTTGATGACTCTGTGGAGCCAATAGAAGTCTCCAAAGTGGTCTCCTCTACCACAGGTTCTCGGCCGTCGGCCATTTGCTTTGCCTGTGGGCAGGAGGGACATGTAGCTACCCGATGTTTGAAACCCTCGGAAGAAAGTCAGTGTCTTGTTTCACCTTCAATCAACGTGAGGAGGGTCATTTCCACTTCCCAAGACCAGGTGCCACCTGGTAAGAAACTCACTTCCTCTGACTCACGGAACGGTGTGCTGTCATGGGATCATGCCTCCAAAGTTGGGGCCCACTTCGGGGTCGACAGGACCAGAGACCTAGGGGTCAGGCATTATTGGGGGCCGGCGGTAGCCCAGGATGTACAGAAGAATATGGGAGTCCGTACGTCGTGTGCGTATAATAAACCGTTCAGGCGGAGGCCTGCGGGTCTTCCACATCTTGTGCCATCTTTCGCACCTGGTGACCTAGTGTGGCTGTCTTCTAAACATATTAACCTTCCGGTACAGACAGCCGAGTTTGCTCCTAGGTACCTTGGCCCGTTTACAGTAATAGAGCGGGTAACCGCGGTAGTATATCGACTCCAGCTCCCTCCGCGCTGGGCTATTTCTAACACGTTTCATGTATCTCTTCTGAAACCCGTACGACCTAAAACCTCGGGGTCCCTGCTGTCCCAGGCCGACTTCTCGTCCGACGACCCAGAAGTAGCGAAGCTAGTAAAAACAAAAATCGTACAGGGCAAGAGGTACTTCCTCGTGGAGTGGGTCGGTCGTGGCCCAAAGCATAGGTCCTGGGAATTGGAGGATCATGTCCACGCCCCAGGTTTGGTGGTGGCCTTCGAGAGCAGGCGGGAGGGGGGCCCTAGGCGGGGGGGGTAATGTTACACCTTGTGGCTCTCCTGTTGCAAGGAATGAGGTGGTCCCCCATTCCTTGTCTGCCGCGAGCCCTCCTGCTCAGCGGCACCAAAGGTCTGGGAGACTGCGCAGTCTGCAGGAGTTGCTTCCTTGGAGATGCAGCAGAAGGGTGACACCTGGGGGTTCTACCCTTGCAAGGAATGGAGTGGTCTCCCATCCCTTGTCTGCCACGAGCCCTCCTGCTCAGCATCACAGAGGGTCTGGGAGGTTGCGCAGTGTGCAAGGGATGGATGATCAGGGAAGCAGCAAGACTTCCCTTATCTCTGCACATTGTGAAACCGAGGATCCCGCCTTTATGACCCAGAGGCAGGAAGATGAGTATGTGCCCCACGTGATGTCTTCTGATTCGCTCACTGATAGCACACGGCCCGATAACGAGGCTGGTGGTGTGCTGAATCCTGACTGGCCGGGCCAAGACGTCACGAATCCTGATTGGGTCACGTCCATCTCGCGCCCGCCCTTGGTGGGTGCAACACGTACACTGATCGAGAAGCCCCGAGCCATACAACCCTCACGGGTTAGGGCGGACCGGTGTACATAGATCGTCTGTGACATTCCAGACGATCACTAGTAGCAACCCGCTCACTCTTTCCTGACCATAGCAGCGGTCCCTTACACCGCACAGTGGACCTTGACCGGCGGAAGCTGTCCATTTCCCATCTTGGCACGCTTCCCCGGGTCCCCCTCGTAACAGGTCTCCATCAGCAGTAGATGGGAAGACGGCTCGGCAGAACCGAGTTTGACCGGGACAGGGTTGTAGCCTGCCGGTACCGACACGGGGAACCGACCCGGAAACCGGACAACAAAGGAGGATACTCGGACCCTGAAGCCTGGACCGGAAACCAGCCGCCTGGTTAATTAACCGGTTGAGGCCAGGACTAGAGGTCCTGTCCCACCCAAAGTCCCTCATAGAAGACAACAGCCCATCGATAGGGATAGGAGGTCACCTCCAGGGCCCATAGATCCCACGGGCCAGCGTCTGCGGGCACGGCTCCTTAGGCCACATCCAGCCGGGAGCGGACTCCTGAGTTACAGACCAGGCAGTCCACCATACACAAAGTCAGTGCAGAGGAAAAGGACAGAGATCACCAGCCTGAGTGGGGGACCTGAATGCAACCGGCCGCGGTGGTCGGCCACCAGCACCTTGGTTTACCAAAGACTCGTGTGGTTCATTTACTGTGAGTAACCAAAATGTTCCCCTGTTGTTGCTATACCCTGCACAGAGACACTGGGCCCCGGGGCAACCATCCCTACCCACGGAGGCGTTAACATCCAGCTGCCACTACATCTCCCCCGGGTGCCCCATAACAGCAGCGGTGGTGCCCCACCTCACCGCACACCGTGGGTGGCGTCACAAACTTAATACGGCCTAGCCCGTACATCTACATCCCCCCATTTATTCGGAGTGTCCGCGAGATCCCCGGGTTCGGAGACCCTCGAGCCACCCCCCTTAAGAGGTCCGGATCCGAGCAGCGGCGGTTGCTGGCACGGGGGCAGCACATGTGCCTTCTGCGTTTCTGCCCCTGGACCTCCAGTGATGCCGTGTTCTACGGTCGACTCTTTCCCTTCTTCAACCACAAACTGAGATGTGTTATCATCAATATTCACAAGATGAAGGCCTTTATAATTCCACTTCCAGCATGCCAGACAATACCTGCCAAACTTTGCCCCTTAGGCTAGGCAGGTCTGGAGGAGGAACATCCTTAACTTTTTACTGGCTCTACTTCTTCAAAACCATCCATCCTGGTCTTCATGTCTCAGAAAGGTTCCAAAAGTACTGAGAGAGGAGCACCTGGATATTCCTGATGACACATTCACTTCCATAGTGGAAGATGTGGAAAGGGAGCAGAAGGAGATGGAAGAACAAGGGCTGCCATCTATGGGGCAGCAGATCACTGTGGTGGGAGAAGTGGGTATGCAACAGCTGATGAATAATCAGTGTTTGTCAAATAACGTGTGGCGTATGCAGAACAAAACAATACTTTTCATGGTCTGCCATGTTTTAGCCTCTGCCTTCCCATACAAAAAGTGGTTTAATATCATTAACTTCCCCCTACACAGAGAGCTTTAAAACAACAGGTAGCTGAGGTCCACAAAACACATTGACTGTTGGGTTGTTTTTTTTTTTAAAATCTACATATGCATTAGTGGGCCTATGGCAGGCCTGAACACTGGCAGTAACCTCTCCATTATCTTTGGAGACCCATTTTGTAGTCTCTGGCTTGATAGACCTCAGTACACAACCATCAATTGTCCCATCCCCATATGGAACTGCCACCTCCCCATAGGGCTTTCAAACAGAAGGGAGTACTGTCTACCAAACACATAGGCCGTTGGCCATTTTTTTTGGGGGGGGGGGGGGGGGTTTGTACATCAACACATGCATTAGTGGCCCTGTGGCAGGCCTGAACACTGACAGTAACCTCTGCACAACATTTGGAGACCCATTTTTTAGTGTCTGCCTCTATAAACAGCAGTTTAATACCATGAATAGCCAACTCCCCATAGTCCTTGAAAACACTAGGGAGTTACGGTCCATGCAACCTAGGCTGTGGGCCTCTATTTTTTTGGAAAACAGTGGAGACATGCATTACACTATTGTCCACTAATAAAGAATGTTGTGTAAAGATGACGGCTCTTTGGTAGTCCTAAATTATTTGCAAACCCTCATTAATGACAACTTTGAGTGGGACACCCAACTACTCGGCTCATGAAGTCTTGATCACAGGATGAGGAGGAAGCAATAGACGCAGTTGATTTGGTGACCAGTGGTTGGGTAGGCATGGTAGTCTGCATTTTAATGCAGTCAGATTACCACACTAAAGCCTGCTTTACACGTATCAATTTCTCGTGCGATCGCATTTGTGATCGCACACGCCCCCATCGTTTGTGCGATATGGGCAATTTGTTGGCCGTGTCGCACAAAGTCATAAACCCCCGTCACACGTACTTACCTTACAAACGACCTCGCTGTGGGCGGCGAACATCCACTTCCTAAAGGGGGAGGGACGTTCGGCGTCACAGCGATGTCACACTGTGGCCAGCCAATAGGAGGGGCGGAGATGAGCAGGACATAAACATCCTGCCCACCTCTTCCCTTACGCATTGCTGGTGGGACGCAGGTAAGCTGTGTTCATCGTTCCCGGAGTGCACACGGTGCGATGTGTGCTGCCCTGGGAACGATGAACAACCGGCACGCAGAAGGACGTGCGAATTTTAGAAAATGAGCGACGTGTCAACGAGCAACGATAAGGTGAGTATTTTTGTTCGTTAACAGACACTCGTAGCTGTCACACGCTACGATATGTCAAACGGCGCCGGATGTGCGTCACTTACGATGTGACCCCGACAATATATCATTTGATATATCATAGCGTGTAAAGCCCACTTAAGGCATATTGTTTGCACATGTACTGATTCATGCATGTAAAGGCCCCGTCACACACAGAGATAAATCTTTGGCAGATCTATGGTTGCAGTGAAATCATGGACATATTGTTCCATTTGTACACAGCCACAAACTTGGCACTGATTGTCCACAATTTCACTGCAACCACAGATCTGCCACAGATTTTTTCTCTGTGTGCGACAGGCCTTAATAGTAACATTTATTGAATTTTTGACTCTACAGAGTCATTTTTCACAATGTTGGCAGATAAGGAAGGTATTACTGAGGTGCATGACAGCTAGGTGTAGGGCTGGTGCTCTCATACCAATAACACTACAGACAAGAGCCAAATTGGACACCCATGTTAAATCCTCGAGATTCAAAAACCTTTCCGGTTCACAGCAGAGTAGTATAGTAGAATCAATTGCCCCCTCCCCATAGGGCCTTAAAACACCAGGAAGTTACGGTCCACCAAACACATAGGCTGTAAGCCATTTTTTTTAAATTTTTTGGGTTAAAATCAAGATATGTATTAGTGGACCTGTGGCAGGCCTGAACGCTGGCAGTAACCGCTACACAACAATCACACATCTTTTTGTCTGTGCATACTCAAACTGCAGTATACTACCATCAATTGCCCCATACCCATAGGCAATTGCCCCCTCCCCATATGGCTTTAAAACATCAGGGAGTTATGGTCCACCAAACACAAAGGCTGTGGCCATTTTTTTTTTTGCTTTTTTTTTTAAATCAAGACATGCATTAGTGGGCTAGTAGCAGGCATAGGCCTCTGTTTCCAACAACAGTGGCAATAACTTCTCAACAACATTTGGAGACACATTTTGGAGTCTCTGCCCACCATGTCTGCAGTGTCCCTGGGCGAGCTGAGGACTGCAACCCTTTAAAACAAAAGGGAATTACGGTCCATACAACACAGGCTGTGGCCCGGCATTTAAATTTTAATAATCAAGACATGCCTGAATGCCAGGTGTAGTCCTCCTCTTGCTCCCAGACGATTGGTATTACAGACGAAAGCAAACTTGGAGACTGGAGTTGAGCGATGTTCGAGTTTCGAGGTTCGCCAATTTCATGTTCGAGTGATTTTGAGAGGTGTTTGAGATCGAATGCGAACTCTTTTTGCTAAAAGCTCGACAGTTCGAGTTACGTTCGAGAACGGTTCGATCAGCAAAAGCCTACCTATTTACTAGCTGGCTTTTCACTGTAATAGTGTGAGTCACTATTATCAAATTTCAGTGTATAGTGTGCGGGGGGACGCGGTTTAGATCTGTGCTGCTTAGAGAATGCCGATCGCCATTTTTTTTTCTCCTAACCGCGTGTGCAGTGTGGCGGGCAAGGATGTCAGCCAATCACAGACACACACACAGCTAAGTGTGCTTTTTGCCAGACAAGCAAGGGCATGTGTCATAGGCTGTACATGTCACATGTCCTTGCGCCTGTGTACCTCAGCTCTGGGAATTCCTTGCTGAATTTCATCATTAGGAGGGATAGAAAGTGAAGTTTCCTTTAATGTCCTGGTACCCACAGAACCCGGCCACTGTACCCACCTGCCTCCATTGGCCACACTATTTTTATAGCAAACAGTGCTGAAACTTAGTGGCATGCAAACATTTTTTTTATCCTAAATTAGTGCCCCACTGGTGCCAAACAAGTTCCACCAATTCTGCATGCTAGCCTCCTGCCCATTTTGCTACTCTATTTTCTGGGATAATACTCTGGTATTTCTGCCTTTTTTCTTCACCTCTCTTCAGCTCTACGACTAGTCGGGGCACAGGGACATGATTCCCTTAATTAGCCGCTAATGTGCTAATTGGCACCTCTCGGCTTCACGACTATATTTGTCAATTACAATTGGCATCTTAGCCTCCTCTCTATTGCCCTACGACTACTCTGTTCTATACTATTCCCTCCTACTTTTTTCAACGATTACTGATTACCTGTCTACTGTTTATTGTCAATCATCTCTTGACTACATTTAGGTGTGGAGGGAAACCCTGGGGCCCAGGGGCCCATTTTTGGATCCATATATTTTATTGATACACCATTCTTTAATAGACCCCCTTTGGGCCCTCCCCCTTCAGGGTTCTTTTACGGCGACGGGTTGGACTTTACATCCTTCCTTTTTTTTTTTTGTGTTCTATACATACTTGCATCCATCATCCCCAGGTGACTCCATTTTTCCTCATTTTTTGTCTTATTTGATATTACACTATTTATTCTCATGACAAATTGATATCTTACATCTTTGTACATTTATGTGAATAAAATTTAATATTTTTTGCATTACGTTCTTGTGCCATTTTTCTTCTTTTCTCTTTGTTCATAATCTATTTTTAGAGAAAACAGTGCTGAAACTTAGTGGCATCAAAACAGTGTCTGCTATACGAAATTTAGTGTCCCACTGGTGCCAAGCAAGTTCCACCAATTCTGCATGCTAGCCTCCTGCACATTTTGCTACTCTATTTTGAGAGCAAACAGTGCTGAAACTTAGTGGCATCCAAACAGTTTTTTTATCCTAAATTAGTGTCCCACTGGTGCCAAGCAAGTTCCACAAATTCTGCATGCTAGCCTCCTGCACATTTTGCTACTCTATTTTTATAGCAAACAGTGCTGAAACTTAGCCGCATCCAAACAGTTTTTTTATCCTAAATTAGTGTCCCACTGGTGCCAAGCAAGTTCCACCACCTGTGCAATCTATCCTCCTGCACATTTTGCTACTCTATTTTTATAGCAAACAGTGCTGAAACTTAGTGGCATCCAAACAGATTTTTTTTATCGTAAATTAGTGTCCCACTGGTGCCAAGCAAGTTCCACCACCTGTGCAATCTACCCTCCTGCACATTTTGCTACTCTATTTTTATAGCAAACAGTGCTGAAACTTAGTGGCATCCAAACAGTTTTTTATCCTAAATAAGTGTCCCACTGCGCCAAGCAAGTTCCACCAATTCTGCATGCTAGCCTCCTGCACATTTTGCTACTCTATATTTAGAGCAAACAGTGCTGAAACTTAGTGGCATCCAAACAGTTTTTTTTGTCCTAAATTAGTGTCCCACTGGTGCCTAGCAAGTTCCACCACCTGTGCAATCTACCGTCCTGCACATTTTGCTACTCTATTTTTAGAGCAAACAGTGCTGAAACTTAGTGGCATCAAAACAGTGTCTGCTATACGAAATTTAGTGTCCCACTGGTGCCAAACAAGTTCCACCAATTCTGTATGCTAGCCTGCTGCACATTTTGCTACTCTATTTTTAAAGCAAACAGTGCTGAAACTTAGTGGCATCCAAACAGTTTTTTTTGTCCTAAATTAGTGTCCCACTGGTGCCAAGCAAGTTCCACCACCTGTGCAATCTACCGTCCTGCACATTTTGCTACTCTATTTTTAGAGCAAACAGTGCTGAAACTTCGTGGTATCAAAACAGTGTCTGCTATACTAAATTTAGTGTCCCACTGGTGCCAAGCAAGTTCCACGAATTCTGCATGCTAGCCTCCTGCACATTTTGCTACTCTATTTTTATAGCAAACAGTGCTGAAACTTAGTGGCATCCAAACAGGGGTTTTTTTTGGCCTTGATCAGTGCCCACTCTGCAAATGTGATTTCCCCCACCTATGCACTGCATTGTCCAAAGTTATGCCTCAAGGCATACTGTAGCAAACCTTGCTACGTATGCAAAATGGAATTCCACCTTGTCAGCACATTGCATATCAACTGTTTAACAGTAGGCCGAAACTCCTTTGTATCATTGCCAGTCGATTAGTCACTGGCTGCGAACAGCAGAAGTGAGCACACACCAACCGTACCTTGTGCAGCAGCGCATCAAGCTTGGGATAATGGCATAGAAATTTCTGTACAACTAAGTTCAGAACGTGAGTCATGCAAGGCACATGTGTGATCTCGCCCAGGTGTCGGGTCGCTAACAGGTTTGCAGCATTGTCTCACACAGCCTTCCCTGGCTCCAGGTTTAGTGGAGACAGCCATTGATCAAACTTGGCCCGGATAGCTTTCCAGAACTCTGCAGCTGTGTGATTGCATTCTCCGATGCAGATTAATTTTAGCTTTTCCTGATTGCGTTGCAAGAGGGAAACTCTTGTAACACGTGTTACATTAAGGGCTCCGTTCCGTTTGTCCTGGTCAGTTCCTGTTTTTTTGCGGACCCACGGACAGGACCATCTTTTCAATGTCTTTTGTGTAGGATCGGGTGGCACATGGTAGTACTTCCGTGTGCATCCGATACTACAAAAAAAAACCCCACATCGGATGCCGTATGTCCGTTCCATTATTATGGAACATGTCCTATTCTGTTCCGTAATAATGGACCGTGATTGAATACAAGTCAATGGGTCTGCAAAATCCCTGGAAGCCGCACGGAAGCACTTCTGTGTGACCTCTGTCGGGTGCCCCTGCAGTCTGTGTCCCGCTCCCGCGCCAGCCCGCGGCTGACGCACTGCAGTGCGAGCAGCCGCGGGGATCATTAGCATTGCCGTTAGGAGGTTAGTAAAGTTCATTACCTGTGGTGATGAAGTCCTGCACTCTTGACGTCAGTGCTCGTCACTGACTTCTATGCCCGCCGCGTACTCACATCACCTCTAGTGGGTGGCCCGAGACTGTGACATCACGGGCCGCTTGCTATACTTGTGAAGGGGGCGGTCTTTGCATTCGGTGGCTAGTGCTGACGTCAGGAGTAGAGTTGAGCGCGGTTCGTGGTTCGTGGTTCTCCAGTTCGTGGTTCGAGTGATTTTGGGGGTTGTTCTAGATCGAACTAGAACTCAAGCTTTTTGCTAAAGCTCGATAGTTCTAGTTACGTTCGAGAACGGTTCTAGCAGCAAAAAGCCAAGCTAATTACTAGCTGGCTTTCCGCTGTAATAGTGTAAGTCACTCTGTGACTCACACTATTATGAAATTTCAGCTTATAGTGTGCGGGAACAGCGCATTCAGATCACTGCTGCTGGGATAATGGCGATCGCCATTTTTTTTTTTCCTTGTCTTCCTTCCCTAAGCACGCGCGTGTAGTGGGACGGGCCAGCATGTCAGCCAATCCCAGACACACACACACAGCTAAGTGGACTTTTAGCCAGAGAAGCAACGGCATGTGTGATAGGATGTCCATGTCACATGTCCCTGCATTATAAAAACGGGTATCTGCCCGTCCGGACGCCATTATCTCTTCTGCGTCTGGGTGTCAGTCACCGCTGGCGTAGCTCTTGTCTCCGATACTGCTGTGTACGCTCTACACACAGCGCTATACAGAATAGGGATAGAAGTTTCTATTAGCCCTTGTAAGGGCTAATAACAGCAGGCTCAGAGTCATAGGTGACAGTCAGGTCTGTGGAAACAGATTTTTTTTAAACACCAAATTTTATTCCAAATTTTCATGTGTATTACATCTTATTAAACAATATAGCAAGTATGAATTCACTATGTCCATTAACTGTTTATTGGCAATTAACTGTTCCTCCTGTTTCCCTTATTTTCCCCCCCTTAACTATGTTTTGTCTTCCTTCTATTCTAAAATAACCCCCCCAACAACTTAGCACACTTTTCCTCCTGTCTAGCCCACACGAATATCACCCAACAACGCCACATTTTGTCAGTTTATCATCACCACATGTCTCTAGATGAATCATTTGCCTTCTTATCACACCTTCACATTATGGCTGCTTTAATTTCCCCAATGTTCCCTTAATGTCTTCTAGCAGATACCACTCTGTGTACGTGAAGGGGGTAACTATTGTTTGTATTTGTATTTCTGTAGCTTCACATTGTTTTTCCATGAATTTTTATCCATTTTTTAAAGAATGCGTCGGTCAAACCGTCTTTGTTTTTTTTCTGCTTCGCTCTGCTCAATTCTAAGTAGCATTTTAATCTACCTCATTACCTCGTCTTCTGACGGAACATTCCCTTCGAGCCATTTGCCCAGCAAAGCCCTTTTTCCTATTATAGCTATACTATGGAACAGCTTTGGTATTCTATCTCTTTTTTCATTCACTCTTGCCATTTGTTCAACATGGTCATCATGAAAAATCCATATCAATGGGTCCATCGCCACCTCTACCCCCCATATATTAGTTATTAGCGCCTGTATTTTTTTCCAGAATTTTTGACTCTCTGGGCATTGCCAAATCCCATGTAACAGATCCGTGTTTAATGTCTTAGGCTATGTGCACACGTGTGCGCTCTGCACTGCACCTAAAAGGTGCGCTTCAGAGCGCAGCTGAAAAGCTCCGTTCTGAAGCGCATGGTGCCGGCGAGAACGTGCGCTCTGCCTGCAGCTCCTGCCGGCAAAGCGCACGGAAGAAGTGACATGTCACTTCTTAGAACGCAGCGATTCGGGCAGCAGCCGAATCGCTGCGTTCTAATATGCCACGTGCGCACGGCCCCTGCACAATCTCCATAGACTGTGCAGGGGACGCAGGACGCATGCAGTTACGCTGCACTACAAAGCGCAGCGTAACTGCATGAATTGCGCACATGTGCGCACATAGCCTTACATTTGGGACAATGTGCTATCTTATTAACCTTCTGTTTGTTTGGTATGTTGAAGCCATAGATCGCCCTGTGTATCAGTCTAAAATGCGTGTCCCTCCAGCCCTCATTGACCACCTCTTTTCTCATTCTTATCCATCCACTTAGTATCTTGTCCCCTGCTGTCTCGTCTCCCAATTGTCTCGCCCATTTTCCCAGGGTCTTATCCGTTTTTAAGGGGACTAACACCTCTCGCAAAGCTTTGTAGAGTGAAGTTATGTTAATCTCCCGCTGCTCCTGCAAAATAAGTTGGTCCATATCATTCATCTCTTGTTCCTTCCCGACATCTCTCAGTAGCTGGATTATACCTTTCTCTATCTGTTTATATTGTATAACTTGGAATGGAGATAGCCCATATTTTGTCACAATTTCTTGACAGGACAACCATCTATTTTCCGTCTCATGAAGCAGATCTTTCACCCCTTTTATACCTTTTCTCCTGCATTCTATAAATAATTTGTTTTCCCTGCCCGCTGGGAATTCCGGGAAACTCCATATGTTTAAGTATTTAGATATTCTCCAGGGTAAGTTGAATTTTTTTCTCACCGCCTTCCACGCCATCACTGTATCTCTGCATATTAGTGAGTTTTTAATGTGCCGTGGTATGTTAGCAAGTGACGTATGCAATATTGCCCCCAAATCCCAGGGTTTACAGAACTCGCCTTCCAGTCTTATTTCCGAGTAACCGTTTGTCTTCCTTAACCAGTCTATTACATGTCTCATGAGGCACGCCAGATTGTACCCTCTAATGTCTGGTATTTTAATACCCCCCTTCTCCAGCGTCTGCATTAATTTCTCAGCCTTTATTCTCGGCCTTTTTCCCCTCCACAAGAAGGTCGAAAACGCCTTGTTCAGCCTGTTTACGTCTGTGTGCTTTAATATTATAGGGATAGTCTGCATTGGGTATAGTAATTTTGAGAAACTCATCATTTTTAGAAGATGGTTCCTACCCAGTAGGGACAATGGAAGCCCCTCCCACATCTTCAATTCCCGTTCTATTTTCGTTATCAGTGGTTTAAAATTTAATTCATATATCGATGCAGGTTGGTATCCCACTTGGATTCCCAGATATTTAACGTGAGTTCTCGCTATTGGTATCCCATTGACATTGTCTCCTATTCCCTGAGCTGCCAACACCGCTGTGCTCTGTTGGTGTAGAAACAGTATTTCCCATTTTGCCTTATTTAATTTAAAACCTGCCAAGTTTCAGAATTCCTCTATCTGTTGTAGTGTCAATGGGAGTTCCTTCTGGTGTTTATTAATAAACAGTATAATGTCGTCCGCGAACAGGGCTGACCGTAGCATCTCCCCTCCAATGTTGATACCTTCAAAGCAGTTTCCCTCATTCAACAATCTTGATAGGGGCTCGATCGCCAGGTTGAACAGGAGGGGGGACAGTGGGCACCCCTGCCTAGTCCCTTTAGTCAATGAGAAAGGTCTCGATAGAAATCCTGGTGTCGCCACCCTGGCTTTAGGATTCGCATATAATACTCTAATGAATGTTCTAAATGCTCCCTGAATGCCTATCTCATCCATTACTGTTTCCAGCCATGACCACCTTACATTATCAAATGCTTTTTCGGCATCTAATGTGATCATGGCTGGAAATGCCCCCTTCTGTGGTTGTCTGTGCCTATTGGCATCCATTACTAGAATGTTTTTTCTTATATTGGTCACCGCCGATCTCCCCTTCACAAACCCTGATTGGGCCTGAGAGATTACATTCGGCAATATCTCCGCCAGTCTGTTGGCCATCAATTTGGCCAGTAATTTTAGGTCCTGGTTGATCAAAGAGATCGGTCTATAATTTGCTGGATTATCTAGGTTTTTCTCTCCCTTAGGTATGAGTTTTATATATGCCGTGTTGAGGGGACTCGATATTTCAGTGCCTCCCAATATGTTGTTAAACATATGTGTCAATATCGGTGAAATCTGCTCCTTCATCACTTTATAGAATTCCCCATTGAACCCATCGGGTCCCGGAGCTTTATGTACGTTTAACTTTCCTATCACCTTTTGGACTTCTTCTATTGTGAATTCTGCATTCAGACTAGTCAGCTCCTCTGTGCTGAGTCGGGTGAGGTTTATTTGTTTCAGCCATTCTGCCCCTCCTTCACCACCCTCATTCCCCTTACTATACAGTTTCTCATAGTAATCCCCCAAGATCTGGTTAATTTCCTGTGGTTTTGTGGATTTGTTCCCCTCCTGTCCAGTCATGCTGGTTATTGAAGTCATTGGTCGCCTTCCCTTAGCCAAATTGGCCAGTAATTTCCCTGCTTTATTGCCGTATCTGTGCAGGTCAACCTCCATTTGTGACCGTACTAGCTCTTCCCTTTTTCCTGCCCAAAGCTCGAACTCTTGTTTCGCCCCCTTCCATTCCTCTTTTGCTTTTTGGGACATAGTTCCCAAATATTTCATATATTTTTCTCTAAGCGTATCACTAGCTTCTTGGTATTGCGTATGTGTATGTCTTTTGATTGTAGCAACATACCCCATTAGCCTCCCTCTCAGCACTGCTTTTGCTGCTTCCCAAAATAACATTACATCCGTCTCATGTTCACTATTAGTGTTGCTATACTCTTCCCACCAGCCCTTCAGTATTTTAACAAAGTCCGTATCTCTAAGTAAAAAGGACGGGAACCTCCACAAATAGTCCGATCCCCTCTGAACTGTGTCATTTATTTCTAAGGTCACCGGGCTGTGATCCGATATCACCATGTTCTCAATAGCCACAAGAGTTGAGCGCGGTTCGCGGTTCGAGGTTCTCCAGTTCGCGGCTCGAGTGATTTTGGGGGCTGTTCTAGATCGAACTAGAACTCGAGCTTTTTGCTAAAGCTCGATAGTTCTAGATACGTTCGAGAACGGTTCTAGCAGTAAAAAGACAAGCTAATTACTAGCAGGCTTTCTGCTGTAATAGTTTAAGTCACTCTGTGACTCACACTATTATGAAATTTCAGCGTATAGTGTGCGGGAACAGCGCATTCAGATCACTGCTGTTTGGATAATGGCGATCGCCATTTTTTTTTTTTTCCTTGTCTTCCTTCCCTAAGCGCGCGCGTGTAGTGGGGCGGGCCAGCATGTCAGCCAATCCCAGACACACACACAGCTAATTGGACTTTTAGCCAGAGAAGCAATGGCATGTGTGATAGGATGTCCATGTCACATGTCCCTGCATTATAAAAACGGACATTTTCCTCCAGCACGCCATTATCTGCCTTCTGCGTCTTGGTGTCAGTCACCGCTGGCGTAGCTCCTGTCTCCGATACTGCTGTGTACGCTCTATACAC
This sequence comes from Anomaloglossus baeobatrachus, assembly GCF_048569485.1. Classification (NCBI taxonomy): domain Eukaryota; kingdom Metazoa; phylum Chordata; class Amphibia; order Anura; family Aromobatidae; genus Anomaloglossus; species Anomaloglossus baeobatrachus. Next base: position 219,397,938 of record NC_134357.1, read on the forward strand.
AGCGCTATACAGAATAGGGATAGAAGTTTCTTTCAGCCCTTGTAAGGGCTAATACCGGCAGGGTCAGAGCCATAGGTGACAGTCAGGTCCGTGAAAACAGATTTTAACAGCTACACAAGATGACAGCGTCTGTGTAGCTAAGGTCAGGGATTTCCTCGCTGCATTTCCCCATTAGGAGGGATATAAAGGGAGGCTTCCTTTCCTCTACCCAGACCCATAACCCTGCCACTGTACCCTCCTGCCCTTTGCACACTCAAACTCATTGTTACTAAGCCATTATACTAGCAAACACTGAGGAAACTTAGTGGCATCCTAAAAGTGGCTGTTAAACTTCCATTAGTGTCCCACTGGTGCAAACCTATGTGCAGCACCTCTGCATTGCACACTCAAACTCATTGTTACTAAGCCATTATACTAGCAAACACTGAGTAAACTTAGTGGCATCCTAAAAGTGACTGTTGGAGTTCCATTAGTGTCCCACTGGTGCAAACCTATGTGCAGCACCTCTGCATTGCACACTCAAACTCATTGTTACTAAGCCATTATACTAGAAAACACTGAGGAAACTTAGTGGCATCCTAAAAGTGGCTGTTGGACTTCATTATTGTCCCACTGGTGCAAAGCTATTTCTAGCACCTCTGCATGACACCCTCCTGCTCTGTTTTTTAATAAGCTATAATAATAGCAAAAAATGCTGCCATTTAGTGGCATACAAGAAGTGGCTGTTGTACTCCATTAGTGTCCCACTGGTGCCAAGCTTTTTCTAGCACCTCTGCATGACACCATCCTGCTTTGTTTTTAATAAGCTATAATAATAGCAAAAAATGCTGCCATTTAGTGGCATACAAGAAGTGGCTGTTGTACTCCATTAGTGTCCCACTGGTGCCAAGCTATTTCTAGCACCTCTGCATGACACCCTCCTGCTCTGTTTTTAATAAGCTGTAATAATAGCAAAAAAAGCTGCCATTTAGTGGCATACAAGAAGTGGCTGTTGTACTTCATTAGTGTCCCACTGGTGCCAAGCTATTTCTAGCACCTCTGCATGACACCCTCCTGCTCTGTTTTTAATAAGCTATAATAATAGCAAAAAATGCTGCCATTTAGTGGCATACAAAAAGTGGCTGTTGGACTTCCATTAGTGTCCCACTATTGCAAATCTATTAACAGCACCTCTGCATCGCACACTCAGACTCATTGTTACTAAGCCATTATACTAGCAAACACTGAGTAAACTTAGTGGCATCCTAAAAGTGGCTGTTGGACTTCCATTAGTGTCCCACTGGTGAAAAGCTATTTGCAGCACCTCTGCATGACACCCTCATGCACATTTTGCTACACTAATTTTATAGCAAACTCAGGGAATTCCTTGCTGCATTTGATCATTCGGAGGGATAGAAAGTGAGGCTTCCTTTACTGTCCTGGTACCCACAGAACACGGCCACTGTACCCACCTGTCCACTTTTGCCACGCTATTTAATTTGCCCAAAGAGCTGACTCTTTTTCTGCGTTCCTAAAATTGTCTGTAATACTAAGTTAGTGTTCCTTTGCTGCCAAGCAAGGTACAACACATGTGCATTGTACACTCCTTTCCATTTCTGGAATGCAATTGTTAACTGCAGGTAGTCCAGCGAATCTGTGACGAAGGTGCAGGTGTGGATATAATGTAGCCTGCATCCAATGTTGGTTTTCTCGATGTCTGACAGCTCAACAATACCATCTGTTTCCACTTCCAAAACAAGTGATGACCTGCCAATCACACTCCCTGTTGCGTGTAAAGGGGTGGAAGTTCAGTGTGAAAAACCATGTGAGACTGCTGTCCCCACAGTCACAGAGGATGAAGAGCACGCAGATGCACTTGATGGGGCAGGTGGTGGTTGCACAGGCACGCTAGGCTGCATTGTAGCACAGTGAAATTCACATTGCGACTTATGCTTCATTTTAAGTCGTGTATAGGGTGGGCTCTCCAGTATGCAGCAAATCCATTCAACAGGAAAAGGACTCTAGTCAGTTGGGTTGATAAATGATTGTTTAACTTTACCAAAACAAACAATAAGAACCATGCATACAATTTAAATAACTGAACAATCTATTCTGTTGCCTACTACCTGCTAATCCCTCTGCGTAGCAGTAATTGTGTGTTTGTGCGTGTGTGTGTGTGTGTGTGTTTGAACACGACTTACCAGTGGTGCATCACAAGAGCTTCCCAGTTATCTACCTAAACATAGACAAAACACATTACGCACACTGAATACCCTTGTTAGCTGAAGCCTCACAGATTCGGCAGATGATAACAGTGTGAATGCAAACCACACAGCTCTGCAACACAGTCATGGAAATCATGAAAATCAACAATCAATGCAAACATGTGTCGCTGTCCCTCTATGATTTAAACTGTACGTGACAATTTGACAGTGCAGAGGCAGTAAGTCTTATTGTCTATAAATAGTCGGCCTACCCAGAACAGATATGTGTTTTGCTAATAAAACAAAGTGTTGCGTGCCCGCATTATTGTCTGGGCACAGCCTACCGTACCCGGGTACTGTGATGTCCAGTTGCCAGTAATACAGACTTTACGCTCCTCTCACGGTAAGCAGTATAGACAGCACCATAAGAATGTTGGTCTGTGGCACAGGATGCTGCTCACTGGCGTTACAGTACTCCTCACCAAACTCCAAAATTACTCCCCTCACAATTGAACGAAGTGTTTCCGCGGTGGCTCCTTGCTGTAACACACAACTTTAGCTTTTCCTTCTGTTCATAGACAGCATCTCCAAGTCCACACCTGAAGAGCAATTTCTCCTCCACGTCTAAGTGTGGAGAGGCAGCTAGTGCGCATGCGTGTGCCGATTTACCCCAGCAGCAGCCTAACTACAGTGTTTCGCCTAGTGAGTATGCTCAGCCTGACTGTGCCATTCCTGAGGCTAAGTCTTCATTTCGGGATACAGCGCATGCTCCCACACTTAGTGCAAAAAGCCTCTTTGCACAGGTACTTGCACTCCGTGCCGGGTCTAAGTCCTGTTTTGTGCCTACACACCATGCTAAAGCTGATAGTCTTTTTTCAGAGACTGTATTTCATGCTACTGAGCATGCTCAGGCACTTACTGCATCAGAGACTAGGTCCGGTAATGAACTCTTTGGCCCTGCCCCTGATGTGGGGGGCCCATATAGACCACAGGGCATCAGATGTCTTGACGATGTGGCCAGGCCACTCCCAAATGGCTTGCAGAGGCCCGCCCCTATGACTTGTCACCTCATTATTGATGGTCAGACGATGACTGGTGAGGTGTTTGTGTCGTGGCAGCCATGAGGTCATTATTGAAGTTGCGGTTCCAAATAGGACGCTAGTTATGCCACTCATGACGTGTCACTCTGCTTTTGTCTCCAGGAGGTGCATTGTGGTCCACCCTGGTTTAGGGCGGACCCAGGTTATAAAACGGGCTGGAGCCAACAAGGAGGTGCGCAGTCTTCTATTATGCTCCGAAAGAGCACACCTCCATGTGTTGAACCCATTGCGGCTTTAGGCCAGATTTAGGCAGGGATAGGGCGTCGATGCAGGCCGCCACCACAGTTGGTAACGCAGAACGGTTAAGATCAGCTCCTGTCCTACCAGTCCTGCTTGTGCAGCCCAGTGGTATTAGCAGGCCTGCTGCTGCTGATGCGCCTGCTGGGTGGGCGTGTGGACCCTGTGACGCTAACAGGGCTCCCAGTCTCCAGATCCGAGTGGCGTCTAACTCGGTTCAAGCTACTATTAGTTTCATAGCCACACAGCTCTGTATCCTCCACCTAACCTTCCAGTTGCCAACCTCTCCTTTTCCATCTGGGAGCACGGTGGACACTGACTGCTGATGGGGATATATACCTTTCTTTTTCTTTTTTTATTAATTTTCGTTATATAGCGGGGGCAAGCACCCCGAAACACCGTGTCTGCAAATTGGGATTCTGATCTGGCTTATATATCCTGAGTCATATTGCAAAGGATTGTCGAAAATCCACTTGTGACTTTTAGGATCGCTACTTCCAATAGGTGGCGCTGTGCTAGAGTTTGTCTCCTTTACTGGAGAGACAATTTGAATTATTCGTTATATAGCGGTAACATAGCATATACCACCTTATCCAAATCTGCCAGTCCCACCATAACAGATGGTGTTTCTTCAGCAAATGTTACTTTTGCTTAACCACCAAACCCACGGACAAAAACTTTTTTCCCCTTTCCAACACACCTGTTCCCCTTTCCACCAGCATCTGTCCTTTTTCAACTCATTTTGTATATGACCAAAAGTGCAACTCTGCAGGGACACTGTACTCAATGCCATCTCAGCAAAGCAGCCAGCCCTCCGTCCCTCAGATGTGGACAAGTAAAAGACCATTTCCTCCTATCCATGACAAAGCATTGAGATTCACTCTGTGCAGCACTGGTGTTTAGTGGAAAAGCAGATCTAAGATTGCGTACCACCTTCTGCAGATACTCCTGTATACGTGCGTCCCTTTCTATGGCAGGAATTATTTCGCCAAATTTTGTTTTGTACTGGGGATCTAACAGTGTGGCAACCCAGTAGTTAGCATTACTTCGAATTCGTACAATCCGAGGGTCATGTTGTAGGTAGTGCAGCAAGAAGGCGCTCATGTGTCTTGAGCATCCAGGAGGACAAAGTCCTTAGTGTGTTGGTGGCGGAGAGGTGAGAATCGTGCCTCCTTCATCTGCCCTCTCCCCCCAACCTCGCACAACCGAAATGTGAGCAAGCTCTCACTCATCTGCTGAGTCTTCCATGCCCATCGCCAGTTCGTCCTCCATTTCTTCATGGGCTCCTGCACCTTCCTCAACACTTTTTGCTGATACTATGCGCCCTTGTTAATCCCTCTCCCCCACCATGACTGCCGCCTAGGTGCCGCTGACCATCTGGACCTCGTAGATCTTGTTATCCCTTCCGCATATGACTCCTCCTGTACTTCCTCCCCTTCCTCTTGTCCCAACAGCTGACTCCGAATAATGCTTACAGTGTGCTCTATCATGGAGATGACCAGAATTGTCACGCTGAGAATGGCATTGCCAGTGCTAAACATCTTCGTCGACATTTGTAAACTGTGTAGAAGGGTGCATAGGTCCTTGATCTGACACCACTCCAGCAGCGTGATCTGCACCACCTCTGGATCAAGTTAGGCCAGGCTATATGTCATAACGTATTGCAGCAGGGTTCAGCGGTGCTGCCACAAACGCTGCAACATGTGCAGATTCAAATTCCTGCGTGTCGGCACATCGCATTTCAGGCGTTTAACCACCAGACCTAAAGACTTCTGGTCCGACGAAAGTTGTTGAGCTGCTGTGTGCAAACGATGGAAGTGAGCACATAGCGAGCGTACCCGCTGCACAAGGCCATGTTGGCCGGGATGATGTTTTAAAAATTGCTGGAGAATTAGATTCAACACGTGAGCCACACAAGGCACGTGTGTCACATTGTCACGGCGAAGGGCCGCACCCATGTTTGCATCATTGTCACACCCGGCCTTCCCTGGCTGCTGGTTGAGTGGAGACATCCATTGATGAAACTTGGTCTCCAGAGTGAACCGTCCACAACTTCTCAGCGGTGTGACTCACATTTCCCATACATTTGACCGCATGTTGGCATTGAGCTCCGCTGCCAGCATAGTAAGGAGGTGTGTGGTTTTCCTTGTGCGCAGTTACAAGGAAGGGTGCCCTGACCACACAGGGTTTGGGCCGAGGTGAAGGACCCACATGAGGTTGAGGAGGCAGAAGCAGTGTATTAACTTCTACATACAGAGGAAGGATTGATACAACTCGTGGGGACAGCAAGACTTGTACAGCAGACCCTTCTCCATCTCTCCCCATAGTAACCCATTGCCCAGTCAGCGACATGTAATGCCCCTGTCCATGCTTACTGGGCCAAGTATCTGTGGTGAAATGCACCCTGTCACACAGTTTCTCAAAGAAGCGGTGATGTTTGGTGCGACATGCTGGTGTGGCGCGTGCACGCCTTTGTTGGAGAAGGAGTGGCGCCTGGGCATCGGCTCTTGGGGCACTGCGATGGGCATAAGGTCTCGAAAATCCTCGGTTAAAAAGGTTGGAAAGGAAGCATTTTGGTAGCCAACAGTTTGCAGATGCTGAAAGTCAAGCTCTAAGCCATGTCATGCCCTTCTAAAAGCATGTAAAACACAGCGAGGGGACTCCAACCACAGTCTCCCTTGTTTCCACTAATTATGCCACACACACCCCACTTGACTGGCATCAGTTGACCCCATTTTCAAGATGAAAAAGATGCTTTGCATGAAGCACTCTCAAAAATACGCGTGCCTTTCACCTCCCCTGGCTGAGCCAGGGGAAGAAAAGTCCTCTGAGAGCCATGACTTGTTCATCTTGGTTCTTTTTTCAAAAGAGAGGGGACTGCAACCACAGTCTCCCTCATTTCCACTAATTGGGCCACACACCCCCCACTTGACTGGCATCAGTTGACCCCATTTTCAAGATGAAAAATATGCTTTGCAAGAAGCACTCTCAAAAATACGCGTGCCTTTCGCCTCCCCTGGCTGAGCCAGGGGAAGAAAAGTCCTCTGAGAGCCATGACTTGTTCATCTTGGTGAACGTTAGTCTGTCCACATTGTCAGTGGACAGATGCGTGTGCTTAGCTGTCAGCACACCCCCAGCAGCACTGAGGACACGTGCCGATAAAAACGCTGGCTGCGGGACACAACAAGATCCCCAAGGCGTACGTGGTGAGCTCAGGCAATTTATCCAGATTGGAAGCCTAAAATGAGCAGGGCTCAAGTTGCACAGTAATGGCATCGACGTTCCCTTGCATATACTAATATCTGTGTCTCCTCCTCTTTTTCCTTGTCCTGCTCTTTTGTTTTCGCATGAGTATATCTCCTTGTCACTTTCCCATGTGTTTGTGTTGTGTTGTGAGTTGTTTGTCACCTTTTGGACACCTTTGAGGGTGTTTTCTATGTGTTTTTATGTGTTTGTGATTGCCTTCCATTGTTTCCTATGCGGTTCGAGTTCGGTTCGTCGAACGTTCGCCGAACCGAACTCGAACGAGATGTCCGTTTGGCGAACCGAACTCGAGCCGATCCGCGACCGGTTCGCTCATCTCTAATATCCACATCCTTGACCCTACTCAAAAATGATTGGTCAACCAGAATATAATCAATTCTTGACCATGCGTCATGCGGATGTGAGTTGAGAGTGAATTCACGAAACATATGGGTGCTGTAGCCTCCAACTGTCTTTCAGATTTGTGTCTTCCAGCAGCCTAGCCATCAAGCATTTTGTCGTTCTTGTCTGCCCACCTTGACCCCTGTTATGTCGCCTATCCTCTTCCCCTAAGACCACCGCATTGAAATCTCCTATTTGTTCCGTTCTGTGTCCATTCCCACTTTACTTGTGATGAGTTTGAAAAACGTATTCTGTTCATTGTTGAGGGCATATACGTTGTGTATGCTAAACTCTCCCTGCGGGCTGTTTAATTTTATATGGACATATCTACCTTCCTCATCGCTATCTTGGGAAGTTATCGTGTGGTTGAAATGTTTGTTTAATAGAATCAAGACCCCTGCTTTCCTTCCTGGGGAGCCCGACCCAACTACTTTTCCTACCCATAATTTCTGCATTCGAAAAAAATCTTCCCGTAGTAAATGCGTTTTCTGCAGCAGTGCGATATCTACCTTCAATCTTTTAAGATGTCTCAGAACTAGAGATGAGCGAACCGGTCGCGGTTCGGCTCGAGGTCGGTTCGCCGAACGGAGGTCCTGTTTGAGTTCGGTTCGTCGAACGATCGACGAACCGAACTCGAACCGCATAGGAAACAATGGCAGGCATTCACAAACACATAAAAACACCTAGAAAACACCCTCAAAGGTGTCCAAAAGGTGACAAACATCTCACAACACAACACAAACACATGGGAAAGTGACAAGAACAAATTCTCATGCGAAAACAAAAGAGCGTAACGAGGAAAAAGAGGACGAGACACAGATATAGGCATGGCACGCCCTTCTAAAATCATGTAAAACACCGCAAGGTGACTCCAAGCGGAATCTCCCTTTTTTCCAAAAATTGGGCCCCACACACACCCACCCATTCAGTGGCAGCACTTGTGCCCTAGTTGTACACTTTACAGCTAGATTTGCATCAAGCACATTCAAAAATACGCCATTCTTAACCGTCCCCAGGATGACACCGGGGTAGGTAGCAAAGTCTTTGCTGAACCATGACTTGTTCATCTTGGCTCCTTTTAAAAAACACAGCAAGCAAGGGTTACTCCAAGCGGAGTCTCCCTTTTTTTCCAAAAATTGTGCCCCACCCACACCCACCCATTCAGTGGCAGCATTTGTGCCCTAGTTGTACACTTCACAGCTAGATTTGCATCAAGCACATTCAAAAATATGCCATACTTAACCGTCCCCAGGATGACTCCGGGGTAGGTAGCAAAGTCTTTCCTGATCCCAGCTCTGTTCATCTTGGATCATTTTTAAAAAACACAGCAAGCAAGGGTTACTCCAAGCGGAGTCTCCCTTTTTTCCAAAAAAAATTGTGCCCCACACACACACACCCATTCAGTGGCAGCACTTGTGCCCTAGTTGCAAACAGGATGTTTTGATTTTCATCAAGCACATTCCAAATCCACAAGCATTTACTCTCCCCAGGATGACACAGGGGTAGTAAATTCCTTGTGGATCCATGACTTGTTCATTTTGATGAACGTTAGTCTGTCCACATTGTCACTGGACAGACGCGTGCGCTTATCTGTCAGCACTAGAGTTGAGCGCGGTTCGAGGTTCGTGGTTCTCCAGTTCTAGGCTCGAGTGATTTTGGGGCCTGTTCTAGATCGAACTAGAACTTTTTGCAAAAGCTCGATAGTTCTAGAAACGTTCGAGAACGGTTCTAGCAGCAAAAAAACAGCTAATTCCTAGCTGGCTTTCCGCTGTAATAGTGTAAGTCACTCTGTGACTCACACTATTATGACATTTCAGTGTATAGTGTGCGGGAACAGCGCCTTCAGATCACTGCTGTTTGTATAATGGCGATCGCCATTTTTTTTTTTTTTTCCTTGTCTTCCTTCCCTAAGCGCGCGCGTCTTGTGGGGCGGTCCAGCATGTCAGCCAATCCCAGACACACACACAGCTAAGTGGACTTTTAGCCACAGAAGCAACGGCATGTGTGATAGGATGTCCACGTCACATGTCCCTGCATTATAAAACCGGACATTTTCCTCCAGGACGCCATTATCTGCCTTCTGCGTCCTTGGTGTCAGACATCACTGGCGCAGCTCCGTTCTGAGTCATATCGCCGATACTGCTGTATGCGCTCCATACACAGCGCTGGACAGCATAGGGATAGCACTTTCCATCAGTCCTTTTAAGGGCTCGTACGGGCAGGGACAGAGTTAAGGTGACAGGTCCTGCAAACAGCGACAGCGTCTGTGTAGCCAAGGTCAGGGATTTCCTCCCTGCATTTCCCTATTAGGAGGGAATAGAAAGGCAGGCTTCCATTCCTCTACCCAGAGCCCCACAATCCTGGCACTGTACCCTCCTGTCCTCTGCACACTCCAACTCATTATAACTAAGCCATTATACTAGCAAACACTCAGTGTACCTAGTGGCATCCTAAACGTGGCTATTGGACTTTTGTCTAGTCACACTAGTGCAAAGATATTTGCAGCACGTCTGCCTGCATTGCACACTCCAACTTTTTTTAACTAAGCCATTATACTAGCAAACAGTCAGTGTACCTAGAGGCATCCTAAACGTGGCTATTGGACTTTTGTCTAGTCACACTAGTGCAAAGATATTTGCAGCACGTCTGCCTGCATTGCACACTCCAACTCTTTTTAACTAAGCCATTATACTAGCAAACAGTCAGTGTACCTAGTGGCATCCTAAACGTGGCTATTGGACTTTTGTGTAGTCACACTAGTGCAAAGATATTTGCAGCACGTCTGCCTGCATTGCACACTCCAACTCCTTTTAACTAAGCCATTATACTAGCAAACAGTCAGTGTACCTAGTGGCATCCTAAACGTGGCTATTGGACTTTTGTCTAGTCACACTAGTGCAAAGATATTTGCAGCACGTCTGCCTGCATTGCACACTCAAACTTTTTTTAACTAAGCCATTTTACTAGCAAACAGTCAGTGTACCTAGTGGCATCCTAAACGTGGCTATTGGACTTTTGTGTAGTCACACTAGTGCAAAGATATTTGCAGCACGTCTGCCTGCATTGCACACTCCAACTCTTTTTAACTAAGCCATTATACTAGCAAACAGTCAGTGTACCTAGTGGCATCCTAAACGTGGCTATTGGACTTTTGTCTAGTCACACTAGTGCAAAGATATTTGCAGCACGTCTGCCTGCATTGCACACTCAAACTTTTTTTAACTAAGCCATTATACAAGCAAACAGTCAGTGTACCTAGTGGCATCCTAAACGTGGCTATTGGACTTTTGTGTAGTCACACTAGTGCAAAGATATTTGCAGCACGTCTGCCTGCATTGCACACTCCAACTCTTTTTAACTAAGCCATTATACTAGCAAACAGTCAGTGTACCTAGTGGCATCCTAAACGTGGCTATTGGACTTTTGTGTAGTCACACTAGTGCAAAGATATTTGCAGCACGTCTGCCTGCATTGCACACTCAAACTCTTTTTAACTAAGCCATTATACTAGCAAACAGTCAGTGTACCTAGTGGCATCCTAAACGTGGCTATTGGACTTTTGTCTAGTCACACTAGTGCAAAGATATTTGCAGCACGTCTGCCTGCATTGCACACTCAAACTTTTTTTAACTAAGCCATTATACTAGCAAACAGTCAGTGTACCTAGTGGCATCCTAAACGTGGCTATTGGTCTTTTGTGTTGTCACACTAGTGCAAAGATATTTGCAGCACGTCTGCCTGCATTGCACACTCAAACTTTTTTTAACTAAGCCATTATACTAGCAAACAGTCAGTGTACCTAGTGGCATCCTAAACGTGGCTATTGTACTTTTGTGTAGTCAAACTAGTGGAAAGATATTTGCAGCATGTCTGCCTGCATTGCACACTCAAACTCATTGTTACTAAGCCATTATACTAGCAAACACTCAGTGTACCTAGTGGCATACAAGAAGTGGCTGTTGTACTCCATTAGTGCCCCACTGGTGCAAAGCTATTTCTAGCACCTCTGCATGACACCCTCCTGCTCTGTTTTTAATAAGCTATAATGATAGCAAAAAATACTGCCATTTAGTGGCATCATAGAACTGGCTGTTGTATTCCATTAGTGCCCCACTAGTGCAAAGCTATTTCTAGCACCTCTGCATGACACCCTCCTGCTCTGTTTTTAATAAGCTATAATGATAGCAAAAAATACTGCCATTTAGTGGCATCATAGAACTGGCTGTTGTATTCCATTAGTGCCCCACTGGTGCAAAGCTATTTCTAGCACCTCTGCATGACACCCTCCTGCTCTGTTTTTAATAAGCTATAATGATAGCAAAAAATACTGCAACTTAGTGGTATACAAAAAATGCCTGTAGGACTCCTTTACTGTGCCACTGGTGCAAAGCAATCTCAAGCACCTCTGCATTCTACCCTCATGCACATTTTGCTATGCTAATTTTATAGCAAACTCAGGGAATTCCTTGCTGCATTTGATCATTAGGAGGGATAGAAAGTGAGGCTTCTTTTACTGTCCTGGTACCCACAGAACACGGCCACTGTACCCATCTGTGTAGTCAAACTAGTGGAAAGATATTTGCAGCATGTCTGCCTGCATTGCACACTCAAACTCATTGTTACTAAGCCATTATACTAGCAAACACTCAGTGTACCTAGTGGCATACAAGAAGTGGCTGTTGTACTCCATTAGTGCCCCACTGGTGCAAAGCTATTTCTAGCACCTCTGCATGACACCCTCCTGCTCTGTTTTTAATAAGCTATAATGATAGCAAAAAATACTGCCATTTAGTGGCATCATAGAACTGGCTGTTGTATTCCATTAGTGCCCCACTAGTGCAAAGCTATTTCTAGCACCTCTGCATGACACCCTCCTGCTCTGTTTTTAATAAGCTATAATGATAGCAAAAAATACTGCCATTTAGTGGCATCATAGAACTGGCTGTTGTATTCCATTAGTGCCCCACTGGTGCAAAGCTATTTCTAGCACCTCTGCATGACACCCTCCTGCTCTGTTTTTAATAAGCTATAATGATAGCAAAAAATACTGCAACTTAGTGGTATACAAAAAATGCCTGTAGGACTCCTTTACTGTGCCACTGGTGCAAAGCAATCTCAAGCACCTCTGCATTCTACCCTCATGCACATTTTGCTATGCTAATTTATAGCAAACTCAGGGAATTCCTTGCTGCATTTGATCATTAGGAGGGATAGAAAGTGAGGCTTCTTTTACTGTCCTGGTACCCACAGAACACGGCCACTGTACCCATCTGTCCACTTTTGCCACGCTATTTAATTTGCACAAAGAGCTGACTCTTTTTCTGCCTTCCTAAAATTGTCTGGAATACTAAGTTAGTGTTCCTTTGCTGCCAAGCAAGGTACAACACATGTGCATTGTACACTCCTTTCCATTTCTGGAATGCAATTATTAACTGCAGGTAGTCCAGGCAATCTGTGACGAAGGTGCAGGCGTGGATATAATGTAGCCTGCATCCAATGATGGTTCTCTCGATGTCTGACAGCTCAACAATACGTTCTGTTTCCACTTCCAACACAAGTGATGACCTGCCAATCACACTCCCTGTTGCGGGTTAAGGAGTGGAAGTTCTGTGTGAAAAACCATGTGTGACTGCTGTCCCCACAGTCACAGAGGATGAAGAGCACGCAGATGCACTTGATGGGGCAGGCGGTGGTTGCACAGGCACGCTAGGCCGCATTGTAGCACAGTGAAATTCACATTGCGACTTATGCTTCATTTTAAGTTGTGTATAGGGTGGGCTCCCCAGTATGCAGCAAAACCAGGCAAAAGGAAAAGGACTCTAGGCAGTTGGGTTGATAAATGATTGTTTAACTTTACCAAAACAAACAATAAGAACCATGCATACAATTAAAATAATTGAACAATCTATTCTGTTGCCTACTGCCTGCTAATCCCTCTGTGTAGCAGTAATTGTGTGTTTGTGCGTGTGTGTGTGTGTGTGTGCGAACACGACTTACCAGTGGCGCATCACAAGAGCTTACAATTTATCTACCTAAACATACACAAAACACATGACCCCCCCCCCCCTGAATACCCTTGTTAGCTGAAGCCTCACAGATATTGCAGATGATAACAGTGTGAATGCAAAACACACAGCTCTGCAACACAATCATGGAAATCTTGAAAAGCAACAGTCAATGCAAACATGTGTTGCTGTCCCTCTATGATTTAAACTGTACGTGACAATTTGACAGTGCAGAGGCAGCAAGTCTTATTGTCTATATAGTCGGCCTACCCAGAACAGATATGTGTTTTGCTAATAAAACAAAGTGTTGCGTGCCCGCATTATTGTCTGGGCACAGCCTACCGTACCCGGGTACTGTGATGTCCAGTTGCCAGAAATACAGACTTTACGCTCCTCTCACGGTAAACAGTATAGACAGCACCGTGCCGAACGAAGTGTTTCCGCGGTGGCTCCTTGCTTTAACACACACCTTTAGCTTTTCCTTTTGTTCATAGACAGCATCTCCAAGTCCACACCCGAAGAGCAATTTTATATTGCTATAGTGACCAAAGGCAGATCCAAAAACACAGCAGCCCCTTGTGTGTAGTCTGCAACAATGCATGCAATGAACGTCAAATAAGCATATTGCGTTGACTGTTGCTAAAGCTGAGCAATACACCTTCACGCTGTCAATTCATATCCATGTGATACTTCATGGAGGAAGTACTCAAAAGTGTGAGTTTTTGCCTTCTACTTACAGATTGTTGACAAATCTTACAGATTACATGACTTTGGTGATCCTTTGCGATGTCCAAAAATTCACAGGCTAGGAAAGGCTTACAGCCCATGCGACCTGCATAGCCAACACGACATCTGCTCACAGTCAAAGTTGTGGTCCAGGATTCAGTTGTTGAAGTGGTTCCAGTACTTTGTCTCTGGCCAGGAAGACGCAACGTAACCTCGTCGTCAGTAGCATCCTCCTCCACCTCCTCTGCTGACCTCATCGACTGGCTGACTTTGGTTTGACAGTAAGTGTTGTCTCCAACCTCATCAATAACCCTGTGTGTTTTCATTCCCCTCGTCCTGAGTCCTCCGAGACAACCTCTTCCTGCCCTGACCGAATAGTAAAGTTGTCCTTCCAATCAGGTATCTGTGCTCCTCATCATGTTCCCCATTGTCTCCACCAGGAGGATTTAATTTTTGGAAATGAGGGTGTAGATTAGGCACAGCACCTTCTTCATCGGGGCCTGGATCCCAGTCACAAAGCTTCAGGCTATCTGCGCAGATCATTTCCCCTGTCTCATGGAACTCGCTACCTCAACACGTTAGATTATATGCTACACACGCAAGCTTCAAACTGAATCTGAAAACTCATCTGTTCAGAAATGACTATAACCTTCAATGACACCACCACCATACGTACTTGACGCTCAACCTAAACAACTCCTACTGTCTCCTCCCAAAAATCCTTTAGAATGTAATCCCGCAAGGGCAGGGCCCTCTTCCCTCTGTACCAGTCTGTCTATAGTTACTTGTATATGTATTCTGTATGTAACCCCCTTCTCATGTACAGCACCATGGAATCAATGGAGCTCTATAAATCAATAATAATAAAAATAATAATAACTTCCTTGTCTGTACTCATTGCAGCTTTGGAGCAGACCTCTGATTCCCAGGCTATAGTGCGACTGAACAGCTATGCAAACTCAGCAGGGCTGGTGAAAACTTGAGAGCTGTTAGGAAGCAAGTGCGATTGGATTGACACCACAGAGGAATGGAGTATTTGGGATCTTTAAATTGGGGTGGAGGAGAGGCCACTTTATGGAGCAATTCAGATCCATTGAAGCAGCTGCTGATTTGGCCTCATCTACATTTGTTAGCGATGGTCGTGTCCATGAAAAAAGGGATCATATCAGATTATCCATGGGAAGAAGTACACCTGTTCTTTTTGATGTTATTTGTTGTTACAAAACGGTGACGCCTTAAACGCAAGCAGCCTGCTGCGGTTTCAGTTGCGCCCAGGCATCAGCTGCCATTTAGGCCTGTGCCTCGGGTTGTCCAGCTGGCTGCTTTCTCCTCCACGTCTAAGTGTGGAGAGGCAGCTAGTGCGCATGCGTGTGCCGATTTACCACAGCCGCAGCCTAACTCCAGTGTTTCGCCTAGTGAGTATGCTCAGCCTGACTGTGCCATTCCTGAGGCTAAGTCTTCATTTCGGGCTACAGCGCATGCTCCCACGCTTAGTGCGAAAAGCCTCTTTGCACAGGTACTTGCACTCCGTGCCGGGTCTAAGTCCTGTGTTGTGCCTAGACACCATGCTAAAGCTGATAGTCTTTTTTCAGAGACTGTATTTCATGCAACTGACCATGGTCAGGCACTTACTGCATCAGAAACTAGGTCCGGTAATGAACTCTTTGGCCCTGCCCCTGATGTGGGGGGCCCATTTAGACCACAGGGCATCAGGTGTCCTGACGATGTGGCCAGGCCACTCCCAAATGGCTTGCAGAGGCCCGCCCCTATGACTTGTCACCGCATTATTGATGGTCAGACGATGACTGGTGAGGTGTTTGGGTCATGGCAGCCATGAGGTCATCATTGAAGTTGCGGTTCCAAATAGGACGCTAGTTATGCCACTCATGACGTGTCACTCTACTTTTGTCTCCAGGAGGTTTATTGTGGTTCACCCTGGTTTGGGGCGGACCCAGGTTATAAAAGGGGCTGGAGCCAACAAGGAGGTGCGCAGTCTTCTATTATGCTCCGAAAGAGCACACCTCCATGTGTTGAACCCATTGCAGCTTTAGGCCACAGGTAGGCAGGGATAGGGTGTCGATGCAGGCCACCACCACAGTTGGTAACGCAGAACGGTTAAGACCAGCTCCTGTCCTACCAGTCTTGCTTGTGCAGCCCAGTGGCTTTAACAGGCCTGCTGCTGCTGATGCGCCTGCTGTCCACAGGTGTGCCCCTATGCACACGGTCAGCGTACTCAATGGCCACTGTGTTGTTAACAGGGAGTTCCTGGGCTGGGTGGGCATGTGGACCCTGTGAAGCTAACAGGGCTCCCAGTCTCCAGATCCGAATGGCGTCTAACTCGGTTCAGGCTGCTATTAGTTTCATAGCCACACAGCTCTGTATCCTCCACCAAACCTTCCAGTTGCCAACCTCTCCTTTTCCAACTGGGAGCACGGTGGACACTGACTGCTGATGGGGATATATACCTTTCTCTTTCTTTTCTTATTAATTTTCGTTATATAGCGGTAACATAGTATATACCACTTTATCCAAATCTGCCAGTCCCACTGTAACAGATGGTGTTTCTTCAGCAAATGTTACTGTTGCTTAACCACCAAATCCACGGACCAAAACTTTTTTCCCCTTTCCAACACACCTGTTCCCCTTTCCACCAGCATCGGTCCTTTTTCAACTCATTTTGGTATATGACCAAAAGTGCAACTCTGCTGGGACACCGTACTCAACGCCATCTCAGCACAGCAGCCAGCCCTCGGTCCCTCAGATGTGGACAAGTAAAAGACCATTTCCTCCTATCCATGACAAAGCGTTGAGATTCACTCTGTGCAGCACTGGTGTTTAGTGGAAAAGCAGATCTAAGATTGCGTACCACATTCTGCAGATACTCCTGTATACGTGCGTCCATTTCTATGGCAGGAATTATTTCGCCAAATTTTGTCTTGTACCGGGGATCTAACAGTGTGGCAACCCAGTATTCTGGATTACTTTGAATTCGTACAATCCGAGAGTCATGTTGTAGGTAGTGCAGCAAGAAGGCGCTCATGTGTCTTGTGCATCCAGGAGGACTAAGTCCTTGGTGTGTTGGTGGCAGAGAGGTGAGAATCGTGCCTCCTTCCTCTGCCCTCTCCCCACAACCTCGCACAACCGAAATGTGAGCAAGCTCTCACTCATCTGCTGAGTCTTCCATGCCCATCGCCAGTTCGTCCTCCATTTCTTCATGGGCTCCTGCACCTTCCTCAACACTTTTTGCTGATACTATGCGCCCTTGTTAATCCCTCTCCCTCACCATGACTGCCGCCTAGGTGCCGCTGACCATCTGGACCTCGTAGATCTTGTTATCCCTTCCGCATATGACTCCTCCTGTACTTCCTACCCTTCCTCTTGTCCCAACACCTGACTCCGAATAATAATTACAGTGTGCTCCATCATGTAGATGACCAGAATTTTCACGCTGAGAATGACATTGCCAGTGCTAAACATCTTCGTCGACATTTGTAAACTGTGTAGCAGGGTGCATAGGTCCTTGATCTGACACCACTCCAGCAGCGTGATCTGCACCACCTCTGGATCAAGTTATCCCAGGCTATATGTCATAACGTATTGCAGCAGGGTTCGGCGGTGCTGCCACAAACGCTGCAACATGTGCAGATTCAAATTCCTGCGTGTGGGCACATCGCATTTCAGGCGTTTAACCACCAGACCTAAAGACTTCTGTAGCGACGATAGTTGTTGAGCTGCTGTGTGCGCACGATGGAAGTGAGCACATAGCGAGCGTGCCCGCTGCACAAGGCCATGTAGGCCGGGATGGTGTTTTAAAAATTGCTGGAGAATTAGGTTCAACACGTGAGCCATACAAGGCACGTGTGTCACATTGCCCTGACGATGGCCCGCAGCCAGGTTTGCATCATTGCCGCACACGGCTGTTAAGTCACCAACGGAGTACGCTCCGTCAATTTGTACTCCGGTCGCCAGGTGACAACGTGTTCCTTTCATGCATAGTGCTGATGATGGGAGAGGAGTCGATGCCAGCGGTGCAGGTGGACGCAGGTTATGCTCACCCACTGGGCTGCATTACCTTGACAGATGCAGAATCTCTGGCAGAATGTAGCTGGTGGGTATCTCACAGATGAAATACCATCATTCAGCTACAACCAATGGGAAGACACCACAACTTTTTTTTTATGCCCATCCTGTCTGCAGACCACTGCCAGACATAGCTATGAACCTATGGTTAATTTTACCCCCAGTTCAGTTTTATGATTTTGTGTGCTTGTTACCTGACTACTTTTCCTGCTTGCTGTTTATGTACCTTGTTGGCCGATCCGCATTTCACCTCTGCTTGTTTTCTGATTAAGTCCTGGCCGTCCCATTCTGTTCCTGTTCCTCAATTAATGTTTTGACCCTGCCTGACTACTATTCTCTGGAACTGCAGCCTTCCACAGGTATTAATCACCTTGGGCCCTGTGTAATTCCTAATCCCTGTATAGGGGTTAAAGGGTTTCAGGGTTCTAGGGGTCCTGCTTGGTGAGTGGCTTCCCTCTAGCCTATCATTTACAGCCCATCTGAGTGTGTGGATCAAGGAAGGCATTACACCGTGCTCTCTGCAGAAGGCCATGTGGGCCAGGATAGTGCTTTAAAAATTGCTGGACAACCAGGTTCAACACGTGAACCACACAAGGCACGTGTGTCACATTGTCACAGCGAAGGGCCGCACCCATGTTTGCATCATTGTCGCACACGGCCTTCCCTGGCTGCTGGTTGAGTGGAGACAACCATTGATGAAACTCGGTCTCCAGAGCTAACCGTCCACAACTTCTCAGCGGTGTGACTCACATTTCCCATACATTTCAAAGTAAACCTTTGACCACCTGATGGCATTGAGCTCTGCTGCCAGCATAGTAAGGAGGTGTGTGGTAGTCCTTGTGCGCAGTTACAAGGAAGGGTGGCCTGACCACACAGGGTTTGCGCCAAGGTGGAGGACCCACACGAGGTTGAAGAGGCAGAAGCAGTGTATTAACTTCTACATACAGAAGAAGGATTGAAACAACTCGTGGGGACGGCAAGACTTGTACAGCAGACCCTTCTCCATCTCTCCCCACAGTAACCCATTGCCCAGTCAGCGACATGTAACGCCCCTGTCCATGCTTACTGGGCCAATTATCTGTGGTGAAATGCACCCTGTCACACAGAGTTTCTCAAGGAATCAGTGATGTTTAGTGCGACATGCTGGTGTAGCGCGTGCACGCCTTTGTTGGAGAAGGAGTGGCGCCTGGGCATCGGCTCTTGGGGCACTGCGATGGGCATAAGGTCTCAAAAATCCTCGGTTAAAAAGGTTGGAAAGGCAGCATTTTGGTAGCCAACAGTTTCCAGATGCTGAAAGACAACCTCTAAGCCATGTCATGCCCTTCTAAAAGCATGTAAAACACAGCGAGGGGACTCCAACCACAGTCTCCCTCGTTGCCACTAACTGTGCCACACACACCCCACTTGACTGGCATCGGTTGAGCCCCATTTTCAAGATGAAAAAGATGCTTTGCATGAAGCACTCTCAAAAATACGCGTGCCTTTCCCGTCCCCTGGCTGACCCAGGGGAAGAAAAGTCCTCTGAGAGCCATGACTTGTTCATCTTGGTTCTTTTAGAAACACAGCGAGGGGACTCCAACCACAGTCTCCCTCGTTTCCACTAACTGGGCCACACACACCACACTTGACTGGCATCGGTTGAGCCCCCTTTTGAAAAAGAAAAAGATGCTTTGCATGAAGCACTCTCAAAAATATGCGTGCCTTTCCCGTCCCCTGGATGACCCAGGGGAAGAAAAGTCCTCTGAGAGCCATGACTTGTTCATCTTGGTTCTTTTAGAAACACAGCGAGGGGACTCCAACCACAGTCTCTCTCGTTGCCACTAATTGGGCCACACACACCCCACTTGACTGGCATCGGTTGACCCCCATTTTCAAGATGAAAAAGATGCTTTGCATGAAGCACTCTCAAAAATACGCGTGCCTTTCCCGTCCCCTGGCTGACCCAGGGGAAGAAACGTCCTCTGAGAGCCATGACTTGTTCATCTTGGTTCTTTTAGAAACACAGCGAGGGGACTCCAACCACAGTCTCCCTCGTTGCCACTAAGTGGGCCACACACACCCCACTTGACTGGCATCGGTTGACCCCCATTTTCAAGATGAAAAAGATGCTTTGCATGAAGCACTCTTAAAAATACGCGTGCCTTTCCCGTCCCCTGGCCGACCCAGGGGAAGAAAAGTCCTCTGAGAGCCATGACTTGTTCATCTTGGTTCTTTTAGAAACACAGCGAGGGGACTCCAACCACAGTCTCCCTCGTTGCCACTAATTGGGCCACACACACCCCACTTGACTGGCATCGGTTGACCCCCATTTTCAAGATGAAAAAGATGCTTTGCATGAAGCACTCTCAAAAATACGCGTGCCTTTCCCGTCCCCTGGCTGACCCAGGGGAAGAAAAGTCCTCTGAGAGCCATGACTTGTTCATCTTGGTTCTTTTAGAAACACAGCGAGGGGACTCCAACCACAGTCTCCCTCGTTGCCACTAAGTGGGCCACACACACCCCACTTGACTGGCATCGGTTGACCCCCATTTTCAAGATGAAAAAGATGCTTTGCATGAAGCACTCTCAAAAATACGCGTGCCTTTCCCGTCCCCTTGCTGACCCAGGGAGAGAAAAGTCCTCTGAGAGCCATGACTTGTTCATCTTGGTTCTTTTAGAAACACAGCAAGGGGACTCCAACCACAGTCTCCCTCGTTGCCACTAATTGGGCCACACACACCCCACTTGACTGGCATCGGTTGACCCCCATTTTCAAGATGAAAAAGATGCTTTGCATGAAGCACTCTCAAAAATACGCGTGCCTTTCCCGTCCCCTGGCTGACCCAGGGGAAGAAAAGTCCTCTGAGAGCCATGACTTGTTCATCTTGGTTCTTTTATAAACACAGCGAGGGGACTCCAACCAGAGTCTCCCTCGTTTCCACTAACTGGGCCACACACACCCCACTTGACTGGCATCGGTTGAGCCCCCTTTTGAAAAAGAAAAAGATGCTTTGCATAAAGCACTCTCAAAAATATGCGTGCCTTTCCCGTCCCCTGGCTGACCCAGGGGAAGAAAAGTCCTCTGAGAGCCATGTCCACATTGTCAGTGGACAGACACGTGTGCTTATCTGCCAGCAGACCCCCAGCAGCACTGAAGACAGGTTCCGAGAGAACGCTGGCTGCAGGACACGACAAGATCCCCAAGGCGTACGTGGCGAGCTCAGGCAATTTATCCAGATTGGAAGCCTAAAATGAGCAGGGCTCAAGTTGCACAATAATGGAATCGATGTTTCCTTGCATGTACTCATATATCTGTGTGTCCTCCTCTGTTTCCTTGTCCAGCTCTTTTGTTTTCGCATGAGTATATGTCCTTGTCACTTTCCCATGTGTTTGAGTTGTTTGTCACCTTTTGGACACCTTTGAGGGTGTTTTCTAGGTGTTTTTATGTGTTTGTGAATGCCTGCCATTGTTTCCTATGCAGTTCGAGTTCGGTTCGTCGAACGTTCGACGAACTGAACTCGAACGGGACCTCCGTTCGGCGAACCGACCTCGAGCCGAACCGGGACCGGTTCGCTCATCTCTAGTCAGCACACACCCAGCAGCACTGAAGACACGTTCAGAGACAACGCTGGCAGGTGGACACGACAAAATCTCCAAGGCGTAAGTGGAGAGCTCTGGCCATTTTTCAAGATTTGAAGCCCAAAATGAGCAAGGCTCCATTTGCAAAGTCATGGCAACGATGTTCATTTGGAGATACTCCTGTATCATCCTCTCCAGCCGTTGACTATGTGTTAGACTTGTTGTCTCTGTTGGCCTTGCAAAGGAGGGTCTAAAAAAATTATGAAAAGATTCCATAAAATTGCTGTTACCAGCACCAGATACAGTCCTACTGGTACGGGTAGACTGTTGAAGATGACGAGACGGTCCCATGTTTGTCAAGTTACAACTGGGAGATTCACTCCCTGCACCTGCACGGTTGTTTGGTGGAAAAGCCAAGCTAACATCGAGTAACAGCTTCTGCTGATACTCCTGCATACGTGCGTCCCTTTCTATGGCTGGAATTATGTCACAAAATTTGGACTTGTACCGGGGATCTAATAGTGTGGCAAGCCAGTAGTCATCATCACTTCTAATTTTGACAATACGAGGGTCATGTTGGAGGTAGTGCAGCAAGAAAGCACTCATGTGTCTTGCGCAGCCATGCGGACCAAGTCCACGCTGTGTTTGTGGCATAGAGGTGCTAACCGTTCTTTCTTCCTCTGACATCTCCCTCCAACGTCTTTCAACTGAAATTTGACCAAGGTCTCCCTCATCCGCTGAGTCTTCCATGTCCATGGACAGTTCGTCCTCCATTTCTTCATGTTCTCCTGCACCCTCCTCAACATTTTGCCTGCTACCATGCACCCTTGTTGATCCCTGTCCCCCATGGTCCCATGCCTGCCGCGTTGGTGATGATGAACATCTGAACCTTGGAGATGTTGTTATGTGTTGTGCATATGAATCCTCCTGTAGTTCCTCCCCTTCCTGTTGTTCCACCCCCTGACTACGAAAAGTGTTTAGCGTGTGCTCCAGCATGTAAATGACTGGAATTGTCATGCTGATAATGGCATTGTCAGCGCTAAACATATTCGTCGCCATGTCGAAACTGTGCAGAAGGGTGCATAGGTCCTTGATCTGAGACCACTCCATCAGGGTGATCTGCCCCACCTCTGCATCTCGTTGGCCCAGGCTATAAGTCATGACGTATTGCACTAGGGCTTGGCGGTGCTGCCACAGTCGCTGTAACATGTGGAGAGTCGAATTCCAGCGTGTCGGCACATCGCATTTCAGGCGATGAACCGGCAGGCCGAAAGACTTCTGGAGCGATGCAAGTCGCTCAGCTGCGGCGCTTGAACGGCGGAAGTGAGCAGACAGTTTTCGTGCCCTGGTCAGAAGGCCATCTAGGCCGGGATAGTGTGTTAAAAATTGCTGGACAACAAGGTTCAACCCGTGAGCCATACAAGGTACGTGTGTCACCTTGCCCAGGCGAAGGGCCGCACCCAGGTTTGCAACATTGTCGCACACGGCCTTACCAGGCTGCAGGTTGAGTGGAGACAACCATTTATTAAACTCGGACCGCAGAGCTGACCACAACTCCTCAGCTGTGTGACTCTTATTCCCAAGACATGTCAAGCTAAAGACCGCCTGATGCCGTTGCGCTCTGCTGCCAGCATAGTAATGAGGGGTGCGTGATTCCTTCTGCGCAGTGAGAACGCTGGTGGCCTGACCAGGCAGGCTTGGGGCGGAGGTGGAGGACACAGATGAGGTGGAGGAGGCAGAAGCAGTGGCGGAACTTGGACAGACAGAGGATTGACACACAAGTCGTGGGGACGGCAAGACTTGTGCAGCAGACCCTTCACCATCTATCACCATAGTTACCCAGTGCCCAGTCAGCGACATGTAACGTCCCTGTCCATGCTTACTGGTCCAAGTATTGGTGGTAAAATGCACCCGTTGACACACAGAGTTTCTCAAGGAAGCGGTGATGTTGTGTGCGACATGCTGGTGTAGCGCAGGCACACCTTTCTTAGAGAAGTAGTGGCGACTGGGCATCTGGTACTGGGGCACAGCGACAGACATAAGGTCTCTAAAATCCTGTGTGTCCACCAGGCGGAAAGGCAGCATTTCGGTAGCCAAGAGCTTACAGAGGGATAAAGTCAACCTCTTAGCTTTGTCATGGGTCGCAGGAAATGGCCTTTTATTTGTCCACATCTGAGGGACAGAGATCTGGCTGCTGTGTGTAGACGGTGTTGAGTAGGGTGTCCCTGGAAAAATGCAGGTTTGTGAGGAAAGTGCAGTCGGAGACATGATGTTGCCTTCATCCAACGTTGGTGCTATCGATGTCTGAGAGAGCTGTACACACGCACTTGTTTCCCCTTCCAAACCAACTGACGACCTACCAAGCAAACTGCCTGTTGCAGTTACAGTGGTGGAAGTTGTGCGTGGAAAAACAGGTGTGACAGCTGTCCCCACAGTCCTAGAAGATGAAGAGCGCGCGGATGCACTGGAAGGGGCAGGCCGTGGATGGTTCGCTCCGCTAGGCCGCATTGCAGCATGGTGAGCTTCCCACTGGGACCTATGATATTTATTCATGTGACGATTCATGGAAGAAGTTGTCAAACTGCTGAGGTTTTGACCTCTACTAACAGAATAACGACAAATTTTACACATCACATAATTTGGGCGATCTTTTTCTATGTCAAAAAAGGACCAGGCTAGGCAAGGCTTAGAGGGCATGCGACCTGCTGAGCCCCCCCGACTAGTGCTCAGAGGCAGAGTGGTGGCTGATGATGCAGTTGTAGACGTGCTACCAGTGCTCCGACTCTGTCCAGGAAGGCGCAAGGTAACTTCGTCGTCGGTTGCATCCTCCTCCACCGCCTCTGTTGACCTCCTCGAGTGCCTGACTTTGGGTTGACAGTAGGTGGGATCTAGAACTTCCTCATCAATTGTTGTGTTTGCACTCCCCTCACCCTCAGACCGAGCCCTTTCTTGCCCTGACCGAATATTTAAGTTGTCATCACAATCTGGTATCTGCGTCTCATCGTCATCAGTATTTTCCTCATTGTCTAAAACCACAGGTGTTACAGTTTGTGACAAAGGGTCAACATTATGCTCAGAAACTTGGTCCTCACGGCCTGAATCAGAGTCACAAAGGTTCTGGGCATCACTGCAGACCATTTCCTGGTCTGTACTCACTGTAGCTTGGGAGAAGACCTCTGATTCCCAGGCTATAGTGTGACTGAACAGCTCTGCAGACTCAGCCATCTCAGTTCCACCATACTGTGCAGGGCTGATGGAGACTTCAGAGCTGGGATAAAGCAAGTTTGATTGGGATGACAACTCAGAGGACTGGTGTTTTTTGGATGCGGTAGTTGAAGTGGCTGAGAGGGCACTTGTTGGACCACTTGAGATCCATTCAAGCATTTTCCTTTTTTGGCCATCATCTACCTTTGTTCTTGTTCTTCGTGTCCGTAAAAAAGGGAGCACATCGGATTG
This sequence comes from Anomaloglossus baeobatrachus, assembly GCF_048569485.1. Taxonomy (NCBI): domain Eukaryota; kingdom Metazoa; phylum Chordata; class Amphibia; order Anura; family Aromobatidae; genus Anomaloglossus; species Anomaloglossus baeobatrachus. Next base: position 219,422,928 of record NC_134357.1, read on the forward strand.
TCCACGGTAAGTAGTAGACATCTTACTTTTGCTGGTAGATGGTCTATCTTCAGCAGATGTTAATAGAGCTTTGCCACCTTCCCCACGGACAAAACCTTTTTTTCCTTTTCCAACACGCCTCTTCCCCTTTCCACCAGCATCTGTCATTTTGCAACTCATGTTTATTGCGACAAGATTGTGCACTTAAAATGTGGTAGTAAAAATTGAGAGGTGGTGTAGATTGCAGCGGTGGTCTAGCTTTATTAACAGCAGAATAATAAAGAATAATTATCCCTGACAATGCAACTACGGCCCTTAAACTGGCAGCATAAATTGCTAGTATAATGGCTTAGTAACAATGAGTTTGAGTGTGCAATGCAGGCAGAGGTGCTGCAAATATCTTTGCACTTGTGGGACGATACAGAAGTCCAACAGCCACGTTTAGGATGCCACTTAGTTCACTCAGTGTTTGCTAGTATAATGGCTTAGTAACAATGAGTTGGAGTGTGCAATGCAGGCAGACGTGCTGCAAATATCTTTGCACTTGTGGGACGATACAGAAGTCCAACAGCCACGTTTAGGTTGCCACTAAGTTCACTCAGTGTTTGCTAGTATAATGGCTTAGTAACAATGAGTTTGAGTGTGCAATGCAGGCAGAGGTGCTGCAAATATCTTTGCACTTGTGGGACGATACAGAAGTCCAACAGCCACGTTTAGGATGCCACTAAGTTCTCTCAGTGTTTGCTAGTATAATGGCTTAGTAACAATGAGTTTGAGGGTGCAATGCAGGCAGAGGTGCTGCAAATATCTTTGCACTTGTGGGACGATACAGAAGTCCAACAGCCACGTTTAGGATGCCACTTAGTTCACTCAGTGTTTGCTAGTATAATGGCTTAGTAACAATGAGTTTGAGTGTGCAAAGGGCAGGAGGGTACAGTCACAGGGTTGTGGGTCTCTGGGTAGAGGAAAGGAAGCCTGCCTTTCTATCCCTCCTAATGGGAAAATGCAGCGAGGAAATCCCTGACCTTAGCTACACAGACGCTGTCATCTTGTGTAGCTGTTAAACTCTGTTTTAAACTCTGTCACCTATGGCTCTGGCCCTGCCGGTATGAGCCCTTAAAAGGACTGATAGAAAGTGCTATCCCTAAGCTGTCCAGCGCTGTGTATGGAGCGTATACAGCAGTATCGGCGATAGGAGCTGCGCCAGTGATGTCTGACACCAAGGACGCAGAAGGCAGATAATGGCGTGCTGGAGGAAAATGTCCGGTTTTATAATGCAGGGACATGTGACATGGACATCCTATCACACATGCCATTGCTTCTCTGGCTAAAAGTCCACTTAGCTGTGTGTGTGTCTGGGATTGGCTGACATGCTGGTCCGCCCCACTACACGCGCGCGCTTAGGGAAGGAAGACAAGGAAAAAAAAAAAAATGGCGATCGCCATTATCCAAACAGCAGTGATCTCAATGCGCTGTTCCCGCACACTATACACTGAAATGTCATAATAGTGTGAGTCACAGAGGGACTTACACTATTACAGCGGAAAGCCAGCTAGGAATTAGCTGTTTTTTTTGCTGCTAGAACCGTTCTCAAACGTATCTAGAACTATCGAGCTTTAGCAAAAAAGCTCGAGTTCTAGTTCGATCTAGAACAGCCCCAAAATCACTCGAGCCGCGAACTGGAGAACCTCGAACCGCTCAACTCTACTCAGTACCATCATGCGCTTGTGAGGTGATTTCAGGCCTTTCACGTTCTATGTCACTATTTTAACCATATTCCCCGTTGTCCATGGTTTTTGCGTCGCTATGTGTCCCCCCGTGGGCGTGGCTTTGCGCTTCCTCTAACTCCGCTGTGTGCTTACAACTATGTATTGCCTGGGCGCAACCTTGTGTCCCAATCTTGGCATTAACTATAAACCTGTTGGCTACCCCCCAAATGCTCTCAATTGTCTTTCAGTGTGCTTATAGCGTTGCATTCCCTGAACCCAACTATTCAACCTAGATCTATTGTCAACTAACAACCCCTCAACTGTCCCCCCCTTTACAATCAATCGTCTTATCACTTCCATTTTTTCTGTGATGCTCCTGGCTCCACAATCCCCTCTCAGCCAACTGATTAACATTTACATATAGCCTGTCCCCCATTGTTCTGTTATCTAATACACCAGAGCAAGGCCTTTCTGGTCAATAGCCCTGCCAACATACATTACCCCCTCCCTCATTGCCCATACATATTATTTGTTGCCTCTGGTCTCAATTTCACTCCACCTCCCATCAGCATAAGTGACCTGGCTACCAGAGGAGCGATTTATCAGTAGATACTAAAGAGAGAGAAACCCGGTCCCCCATAGATGTTAGGACCCCCCTACACCCCCGAGGGGGCAGGGCACCTTGATCAATATAGATTGAAGAGGCGAGGGGAACTAAAGAGAAGAGAAAAGAAAGGAAAAGCCTACAAGAAGAGAGAAGAAAGAAGGAAAAGAAAAAGAAAGCACAAGGGAGATGGGAAATGAAAATGGAAGATGAAGTGAGAAGTATAAAAGGAAGTGGGAGAGGAAGTGGGAGAGGAAGTGGGAAGTGGAAGAGGAAGTGGAAGTAGGAAGTTGAAGTAGGAAGCGGAAGATGAAGTGGGAGAGGAAGTGGGAGTGGGAAAGGACGTGAGAAGTGGAGGAGGAAGTAGGAAGAGGGAGTGAAAAAGGAAGTGGAAGAGGAAGTAGAAGAGGAAATAGGAAGTGGAAGAGGAAGTAGAAGAGGAAATAGGAAGTGGAAGAGGAAGTAGGAAGTGGAAGAGGAAGTAGGAAGAGGAAGTAGGAAGAGGAAGTGGAATAGGAAGTAGGAAGTGGAAGAGGAAGTGGAAGAGGAAGTAGGAAGATGAAGAGGAAGTGGAAGAGGAAGTAGGAAGTGGAAGAGGAAGTGGAAGAGGTAGTGGAAGAGGACGTAGGAAGTGGAAGAGGAAGTGAAAGAGGAAGTAGGAAGTAAAAGAGGAAGTGGAGTAGGAAGTGGAAGAGGAGGCATGGAGTGGAAGAGGTAGTGAAAGGGGAAGTAGGGAGTGGAAGAGGAAACGGAAGAGGAGGCATGGAGCGGGAGAGGGAGTGGAAGAGGAGGCGGAAAAGGAAGTAGGAAGTGGAAAAGGAAGTGGAAAGGAAGTAGGAAGTGGTAGAGGAAGTGGAAGAGGAAGTGGATTAGGAAGTAGGAAGTGGAAGAGGAAGTGGAAGAGGAAGTGGAAGTAGAAAGTTAAAATGCAATGATAAACAGTAGATGTTACTCATCCCCTGCATTCCGTCAGTCCTCTCTCTTAGGCCCCTCAGTTCAGTTCAAAATATCAATTTTTCTCCTTGTAGCCTCTCTCATGGCGCTCCCTTCTTCTGGTTTCCAGGCCTACGCGACGGCGACCTCCTTGCCTTTGGGCTTCCTTCATGGATCTCCTTCCCTTCCTCTATCCCCTCCATCCAGTCCTTCCGGCCCGATGCCCGGCTCTTCTCCTCTCCTCCTTGCCGGTCATGTTGCCTTTCCGGTGATTCCTCTGTCTGGTTTCTGTTCTCCATCTCCTCCATCCATCTCTCCGCCTCCCTCAAGTCTTTCGTTGCAAAAAGGGATCCATCACGTCTTGTTACTCTCAGTATTGCAGGATAGAGCAGTTGGAATTTTATGCCTTTACGGTACAGTGCGGTGCAGATCTTACTAAAGGCTTTCCTTTTGCGTGTAACCTCCACCGAGTAATCCCCGAAGATCAGCACTTTATGTCCTTGTAAAGACAATGGGGTCCTCCTTCCTCTAAACGCTCGCAGCAGCTCTTCTTTGTCTTTGTATTCCAAGTATTTTATGATTACTTGGCGCGGACTGGCTGGTCCAGTCACTCCCGTGCTGTCTTCCTTCCCATTTATTCTTCCTGTTCCTGGATGCTCTCTTACAGGGCCCACTCTGTGCGCTCTTTCCACCCTACATTTATGCGTCAGACCTAGCGCCTTGGGGAGCTTTGCTTCACATATGCTGTCCAATTGCCGCATGCTTATAGATTCTGGCAGTCCCACCAGCCTTAAATTGATTCTTCTGGAGCGGTGTTCCAGATCTTCCAGTTTGTCTCTCATGGCCTGGGATCCCTCCACCATCTCCTGCAGCTGCCCCTTTAATGCTGTCACCTCGTCCTCTGTGTCAAAGATTCTTTGCTCCATCTCTGATATCCTGGCTCCCTGCTGTGTGATCTGCTCCTTCAAGGGTGATAAAGCTGCCCCCACCATCGCCTCTAGGGAATCTTTGATCCTGTCTGCCAGGTGCACTGCCACTGCACCAGCCAGATGGTCATAATCTATTTGCAGGCCTGGGAGCTGGTTGTGCTGCTGGGCTATCCGCTGCTCTCTCGGCTGCTCAACCTCCTCCTCCATCTGTCTCTGCTCATCTCCCTGCATACCGCTGCGGCCCGCGTCCGCTGCCATTTTATGCTCAATGTGCTCCCCCTCTGCAGCACTCTGCTTCAGCTGTGGTCCGCTGCTCCGGAGGAGGTACTGCTCCATGCACGGTCACCTCCCGCCCTTTGCCTCCTGTTTTCCGCCCCCTCCCGCGCCCGTGGGGCACTTTTAGTCGATCTGTGGGGCTGAGGAACATGCAGAGCTCTGTCTCCCGCGTCCTCACATCACAGCGCCGAAACTGGAAGTCCAGAAACAGATTTTAACAGCTACAGAAGATAACAGCGTCTGTGTAGCTAAGGTCAGGGACTTCCTCGCTGCATTTCCCCATTAGGAGGGATAGAGAGTGAGGCTTCCTTTCCTGTACACTGACCCACAACCCTGCCACTGTACCCTACTGCCCTTTGCACACTCAAGCTCATTGTTACTAAGCCATTATACTAGCAAACACTGAGTAAACTTAATGGCATCCTAAAAGTGGCTGTTGGACTTCCATTAGTGTCCCACTAGTGCAAATCTATTTGCAGCACCTCTGCATTGCACACTCAAACTCATTGTTACTAAGCCATTATACTAGGAAACACTAAGTAAACTTAGTGGCATCCTAAAAGTGGCTGTTGGACTTCATTAGTGTCCCACTGGTGCAAAGCAATTTGCAGAACCTCTGCATTGCACACTCAAGCTCATTGTTACTAAGCCATTATACTAGAAAACACTGAGGAAACTTAGTGGCATCCAAAAAGTGTCTGTTGAACTCCATTTGTGCCCCACTGGTGCCAAGCTATTTCCAGCACCTCTGCATTACGCCCTCCTGCTCTGTTTTTAATAAGCTATAATAATATAAAAAAATGCTGCCAGTTAGTGGCATCCAAAAAGTGGCTGTTGTACTCCATTTGTGCCCCAATGGTGCCAAGCTATTTCTAGCCCCTCTGCATGACACCCTCCTGCTCTGTTTATAATAAGCTATAATAATAGCAAAAAATGCTGCCAGTTAGTGGCATCCAAAAAGTGGCTGTTGTACTCCATTTGTGCCCCAATGGTGCCAAGCTATTTCTAACACCTCTGCATTACACCCTCCTGCTCTGTTTTTAATAAGCTATAATAAAAGCAAAAAATGCTGCCAGTTAGTGGTATCCAAAAAGTGGCTGTTGTACTCCATTTGTGCCCCAATGGTGCCAAGCTATTTCTAACACCTCTGCATGACACCCTCCTGCTCTGTTTTTAATAAGCTATAATAATAGCAAAAAATGCTGCCAGTTAGTGGCATCCAAAAAGTGGCTGTTGTACTCCATTTGTGCCCCAATGGTGCCAAGCTATTTCTAACACCTCTGCATTACGCCCTCATGCTCTGTTTTTAATAAGCTATAATAATAGCAAAAAATGCTGCCAGTTGATGGCATCCAAAAAGTGGCTGTTGTACTCCATTTGTGCCCCAATGGTGCCAAGCAAATTCTAGCCCCTCTGCATGACACCCTCCTGCTCTGTTTTTAATAGGCTATAATAATAACAAAAAATGCTGCCAGTTAGTGGCATCCAAAAAGTGGCTGTTGTACTCCATTTGTGCCCCAATGGTGCCAAGCTATTTCTAACACCTCTGCATTACACCCTCCTGCTCTGTTTTTAATAAGCTATAATAAAAGCAAAAAATGCTGCCAGTTAGTGGCATCCAAAAAGTGGCTGTTGTACTCCATTTGTGCCCCAATGGTGCCAAGCTATTTCTAACACCTCTGCATGACACCCTCCTGCTCTGTTTTTAATAAGCTATAATAATAGCAAAAAATGCTGCCAGTTAGTGGCATACAAAAAGTGGCTGTTGTACTCCATTTGTGCCCCAATGGTGCCAAGCTATTTCAAACACCTCTGCATTACGCCCTCATGCTCTGTTTTTAATAAGCTATAATAATAGCAAAAAATGCTGCCAGTTAGTGGCATCCAAAAAGTGGCTGTTGTACTCCATTTGTGCCCCAATGGTGCCAAGCTATTTCTAGCCCCTCTGCATGACACCCTCCTGCTCTGTTTTTAATAAGCTATAATAATAGCAAAAAATGCTGCCAGTTAGTGGAATCCAAAAAGTGGCTATTGTACTCCATTTGTGCCCCAATGGTGCCAAGCTATTTCTAGCCCCTCTGCATGACACCCTCCTGCTCTGTTTTTAATAAGCTATAATAATAGCAAAAAATGCTGCCAGTTAGTGGCTTCCAAAAAGTGGCTGTTGTACTCCATTTGTGCCCCAATGGTGCCAAGCCATTTCTAGCCCCTCTGCATGACACCCTCCTGCTCTGTTTATAATAAGCTATAATAATAGCAAAAAATGCTGCCAGTTAGTGGCATCCAAAAAGTGGCTGTTGTACTCCATTTGTGCCCCAATGGTGCCAAGCTATTTCTAACACCTCTGCATTACACCCTCCTGCTCTGTTTTTAATAAGCTATAATAAAAGCAAAAAATGCTGCCAGTTAGTGGCATCCAAAAAGTGGCTGTTGTACTCCATTTGTGCCCCAATGGTGCCAAGCTATTTCTAACACCTCTGCATGACACCCTCCTGCTCTGTTTTTAATAAGCTATAATAATAGCAAAAAATGCTGCCAGTTAGTGGCATACAAAAAGTGGCTGTTGTACTCCATTTGTGCCCCAATGGTGCCAAGCTATTTCTAACACCTCTGCATTACGCCCTCATGCTCTGTTTTTAATAAGCTATAATAATAGCAAAAAATGCTGCCAGTTAATGGCATCCAAAAAGTGGCTGTTGTACTCCATTTGTGCCCCAATGGTGCCAAGCTATTTCTAGCCCCTCTGCATGACACCCTCCTGCTTTGTTTTTAATAGGCTATAATAATAGCAAAAAATGCTGCCAGTTAGTGGCATCCAAAAAGTGGCTGTTGTACTCCATTTGTGCCCCAATGGTGTCAAGCCATTTCTAACACCTCTGCATTACACCTTCCTGCTCTGTTTTTAATAAGCTATAATAAAAGCAAAAAATGCTGCCAGTTAGTGGCATCCAAAAAGTGGCTGTTGTACTCCATTTGTGCCCCAATGGTGCCAAGCTATTTCCAACACCTCTGCATTATGCCCTCATGCTCTGTTTTTAATAAGCTACAATAATAGCAAAAAATGCTGCCAGTTAGTGACATTCAAAAAGTGGCTGTTGTACTCCATTTGTGCCCCAATGGTGCAAAGCTATTTCTAACACCTCTGCATTACACCCTCCTGCTCTGTTTTTAATATTCTATAATAATAACAAAAAATGCTGCCAGTTAGTGGCATCCAAAAAGTGGCTGTTGTACTCCATTTGTGCCCCAATGGTGCCAAGCGATTTTTAACACCTCTGCATTACACCCTCCTGCTCTGTTTTTAATAGGCTATAATAATAGCAAAAAATGCTGCCAGTTAGTGGCATCCAAAAAGTGGCTGTTGTACTCCATTTGTGCCCCAATGGTGCCAAGCTATGTCTAACACCTCTGCATGACACCTTCCTGCTGTGTTTTTAATAAGCTATAATAATAGCAAAAAATGCTGCCAGTTAGTGGCATTTAAAAAGTGGCTGTTGTACTCCATTTGTGCCCCAATGGTGCCAAGCTATTTCTAACATCTCTGTATTACACCCTACTGCTCTGTTTTTAATAGGCTATAATAATAGCAAAAAATGCTGCCAGTTAATGGCATCCAAAAAGTGGCTGTTGTACTCCATTTGTGCCCCAATGGTGCCAAGCTATTTCTAGCCCCTCTGCATGACACCCTTCTGCTCTGTTTTTAATAAGCTATAATAATAGCAAAAAATGCTGCCACTTAGTGGCATCCAAAAAGTGGCTGTTGTACTCCATTTGTGCCCCAATGGTGTCAAGCTATTTCTAACACCTCTGAATTACACCTTCCTGCTCTGTTTTTAATAAGCTATAATAAAAGCAAAAAATGCTGCCAGTTAGTGGCATCCAAAAAGTGGCTGTTGTACTCCATTTGTGCCCCAATGGTGCCAAGCGATTTTTAACACCTCTGCATTACACCCTCCTGCTCTGTTTTTAATACGCTATAATAATAGCAAAAAATGCTGCCAGTTAGTGGTATCCAAAAAGTGGCTGTTGTACTCCATTTGTGCCCCAATGGTGCCAAGCTATGTCTAACACCTCTGCATGACAGCTTCCTTCTGTGTTTTTAATAAGCTATAATAATAGCAAAAAATGCTGCCAGTTAGTGGCATCCAAAAAGTGGCTGTTGTACTCCATTTGTGCCCCAATGATGCCAAGCTATTTCTATTACCTCTGCATTATGCCCTCATGCTCTTTTTTTAATAAGCTATAATAATAGCAAAAAATGCTGCCAGTTAGTGGCATCCAAAAAGTGGCTGTTGTACTCCATTTGTGCCCCAATGGTGCCAAGCTATTTCTAACACCTCTGCATTACGCCCTCATGCTCTGTTTTTAATAAGCTATAATAATAGCAAAAAATGCTGCCAGTTAATGGCATCCAAAAAGTGGCTGTTGTACTCCATTTGTGCCCCAATGGTGCCAAGCAATTTCTAGTCCCTCTGCATGACACCCTCCTGCTCTGTTTTTAATAGGCTATAATAATAGCAAAAAATGCTGCCAGTTAGTGGCATCCAATAAGTGGCTGTTGTACTCCATTTGTGCCCCAATGGTGCCAAGCTATTTCTAACACCTCTGCATTACACCCTCCTGCTCTGTTTTTATTAAGCTATAATAAAAGCAAAAAATGCTGCCAGTTAGTGGCATCCAAAAAGTGGCTGTTGTACTCCATTTGTGCCCCAATGGTGCCAAGCTATTTCTAGCCCCTCTGCATGACACCCTCCTGCTCTGTTTTTAATAGGCTATAATAATAGCAAAAAATGCTGCCAGTTAGTAGCATCCAAAAAGTGGCTGTTGTACTCCATTTGTGCCCCAATGGTGTCAAGCCATTTCTAACACCTCTGCATTACACCTTCCTGCTCTGTTTTTAATAAGCTATAATAAAAGCAAAAAATGCTGCCAGTTAGTGGCATCCAAAAAGTGGCTGTTGTACTCCATTTGTGCCCCAATGGTGCCAAGCTACTTCTAACACCTCTGCATTACGCCCTCATGCTCTGTTTTTAATAAGCTATAATAATAGCAAAAAATGCTGCCAGTTAGTGGCATCCAAAAAGTGGCTGTTGTACTCCATTTGTGCCCCAATGGTGCCAAGCTATTTCTAACACCTCTGCATTATGCCCTCATGCTCTGTTTTTAATAAGCTACAATAATAGCAAAAAATGCTGCCAGTTAGTGACATTCAAAAAGTGGCTGTTGTACTCCATTTGTGCCCCAATGGTGCAAAGCTATTTCTAACACCTCTGCATTACACCCTCCTGCTCTGTTTTTAATATTCTATAATAATAACAAAAAATGCTGCCAGTTAGTGGCATCCAAAAAGTGGCTGTTGTACTCCATTTGTGCCCCAATGGTGCCAAGCGATTTTTAACACCTCTGCATTACACCCTCCTGCTCTGTTTTTAATAAGCTATAATAATATCAAAAAATGATGCCAGTTAGTGGCATCCAAAAAGTGGCTGTTGTACTCCATTTGTGCCCCAATGGTGCCAAGCTATTTCTAACACCTCTGCATTACGCCCTCATGCTCTGTTTTTAATAAGCTATAATAATAGCAAAAAATGCTGCCAGTTAATGGCATCCAAAAAGTGGCTGTTGAACTCCATTTGTGCCCCAATGGTGCCAAGCTATTTCTAGCCCCTCTGCATGACACCCTCCTGCTCTGTTTTTAATAGGCTATAATAATAGCAAAAAATGCTGCCAGTTAGTGGCATCCAAAAAGTGGATGTTGTACTCCATTTGTGCCCCAATGGTGTCAAGCCATTTCTAACACCTCTGCATTACACCTTCCTGCTCTGTTTTTAATAAGCTATAATAAAAGCAAAAAATGCTGCCAGTTAGTGGCATCCAAAAAGTGGCTGTTGTACTCCATTTGTGCCCCAATGGTGCCAAGCTATTTCTAACACCTCTGCATTACGCCCTCATGCTCTGTTTTTAATAAGCTATAATAATAGCAAAAAATGCTGCCAGTTAGTGGCATCCAAAAAGTGGCTGTTGTACTCCATTTGTGCCCCAATGGTGCCAAGCTATTTCTAACACCTCTGCATTATGCCCTCATGCTCTGTTTTTAATAAGCTACAATAATAGCAAAAAATGCTTCCAGTTAGTGACATTCAAAAAGTGGCTGTTGTACTCCATTTGTGCCCCAATGGTGCAAAGCTATTTCTAACACCTCTGCATTACACCCTCCTGCTCTGTTTTTAATATTCTATAATAATAACAAAAAATGCTGCCAGTTAGTGGCATCCAAAAAGTGGCTGTTGTACTCCATTTGTGCCCCAATGGTGCCAAGCGATTTTTAACACCTCTGCATTACACCCTCCTGCTCTGTTTTTAATAAGCTATAATAATAGCAAAAAATGCTGCCAGTTAGTGGTATCCAAAAAGTGGCTGTTGTACTCCATTTGTGCCCCAATGGTGCCAAGCTATTTCTATTACCTCTGCATTATGCCCTCATGCTCTGTTTTTAATAAGTTATAATAATAGCAAAAAATGCTGCCAGTTAGTGGCATCCAAAAAGTGGCTGTTGTACTCCATTTGTGCCCCAATGGTGCCAAGCTATTTCTAACATCTCTGTATTACAACCTACTGCTCTGTTTTTAATATGCTATAATAATAGCAAAAAATTATGCCAGTTAATGTCATCCAAAAAGTGGCTGTTGTACTCCATTTGTGCGCCAATGGTGCCAAGTTATTTCTAACACCTTTGCATGACACCCTCCTGCTCTGTTTTTAATAAGCTATAATAATAGCAAAAAATGCTGCCAGTTTGTGGAATCCAAAAAGTGGCTATTGTACTCCATTTGTGCCCCAATGGTGCCAAGCTATTTCTCGCCCCTCTCCATGACACCCTCCTGCTCTGTTTTTAATAAGCTATAATAATAGCAAAAAATGCTGCCAGTTAGTGGCTTCCAAAAAGTGGCTGTTTTACTCCATTTGTGCCCCAATGGTGCCACGCTATTTCTAGCTCCTCTGCATGACACCCTCCTGCTTTGTTTTTAATGAGCTATAATAATAGCAAAAAATGCTGCCAGTTAGTGACATCCAAAAAGTGGCTGTTGTACTCCATTTGTGCCCCAATGGTACCAAGCTATTTCTAACACCTCTGCATTACACCCTCCTGCTCTGTTTTTAATAAGCTATAATAAAAGCAAAAAATGCTGCCAGTTAGTGGCATCCAAAAAGTGGCTGTTGTAGTCCATTTGTGCCCCAATGGTGCCAAGCTATTTCTAACACCTCGGCATGACACCCTCCTGCTCTGTTTTTAATAAGCTATAATAATAGCAAAAAATGCTGCCAGTTAGTGGCATCCAAAAAGTGGCTGTTGTACTCCATTTGTGCCCCAATGGTGCCAAGCTATTTCTAACACCTCTGCATTACGCCCTCATGCTCTGTTTTTAATAGGCTATAATAATAGCAAAAAATGCTGCCAGTTAATGGCATCCAAAAAGTGGCTGTTGTACTCCATTTGTGCCCCAATGGTGCCAAGCTATTTCTAACACCACTGCATTACGCCCTCATGCTCTGTTTTTAATAAGCTATAATAATAGCAAAAAATGCTGCCAGTTAATGGCATCCAAAAAGTGGCTGTTGTACTCCATTTGTGCCCCAATGGTGCCAAGCTACTTCTAGCCCCTCTGCATGACACCCTCCTGCTCTGTTTTTAATAGGCTATAATAATAGCAAAAAATGCTGCCAGTTAGTGGAATCCAAAAAGTGGCTGTTGTACTCCATTTGTGCCCCAATGGTGTCAAGCCATTTCTAACACCTCTGCATTACACCTTCCTGCTCTGTTTTTAATAAGCTATAATAAAAGCAAAAAATGCTGCCAGTTAGGGGCATCCAAAAAGTGGCTGTTGTACTCCATTTGTGCCCCAATGGTGCCAAGCTATTTCTAACACCTCTGCATTACGCCCTCATGCTCTGTTTTTAATAAGCTATAATAATAGCAAAAAATGCTGCCAGTTAGTGGCATCCAAAAAGTGGCTGTTGTACTCCATTTGTGCCCCAATGGTGCCAAGCTATTTCTAACACCTCTGCATTACGCCCTCATGCTCTGTTTTTAATATTCTATAATAATAACAAAAAATGCTGCCAGTTAGTGGCATCCAAAAAGTGGCTGTTGTACTCCATTTGTGCCCCAATGGTGCCAAGCGATTTTTAACACCTTTGCATTACACCCTCCTGCTCTGTTTTTAATAAGCTATAATAATAGCAAAAAATGCTGCCAGTTAGTATAATCCAAAAAGTGGCTGTTGTACTCCATTTGTGCCCCAATGGTGCCAAGCTATGTCTAACACCTCTGCATGACACCCTCCTGCTGTGTTTTTAATAAGCTATAATAATAGCAAAAAATGCTGCCAGTTAGTGGCATCCAAAAAGTGGCTGTTGTACTCTATTTGTGCCCCAATGGTGCCAAGCTATTTCTATTACCTCTGCATTATGCCCTCATGCTCTGTTTTTAATAAGCTATAATAATAGCAAAAAATGCTGCCAGTTAGTGGCATCCAAAAAGTGGCTGTTGTACTCCATTTGTGCCCCAATGGTGCCAAGCTATTTCTAACATCTCTGTATTACACCCTACTGCTCTATTTTTAATAGGCTATAATAATAGCAAAAAATTATGCCAGTTAATGTCATCCAAAAAGTGGCTGTTGTACTCCATTTGTGCCCCAATGGTGCCAAGTTATTTCTAACACCTTTGCATGACACCCTCCTGCTCTGTTTTTAATAAGCTATAATAATAGCAAAAAATGCTGCCAGTTTGTGGAATCCAAAAAGTGGCTATTGTACTCCATTTGTGCCTCAATGGTGCCAAGCTATTTCTAGCCCCTCTCCATGACACCCTCCTGCTCTGTTTTTAATAAGCTATAATAATAGCAAAAAATACTGCCAGTTAGTGGCTTCCAAAAAGTGGCTTTTGTACTCCATTTGTGCCCCAATGGTGCCAAGCTATTTCTAACACCTCTGCATTACACCCTCCTGCTCTGTTTTTAATAAGCTATAATAAAAGCAAAAAATGCTGCCAGTTAGTGGCATCCAAAAAGTGGCTGTTGTAGTCCATTTGTGCCCCAATGGTGCCAAGCTATTTCTAACACCTCGGCATGACACCCTCCTGCTCTGTTTTTAATAAGCTATAATAATAGCAAAAAATGCTGCCAGTTAGTGGCATCCAAAAAGTGGCTGTTGTACTCCATTTGTGCCCCAATGGTGCCAAGCTATTTCTAACACCTCTGCATTACACCCTCATGCTCTGTTTTTAATAAGCTATAATAATAGCAAAAAATGCTGCCAGTTAGTGGCATCCAAAAAGTGGCTGTGTTACTCCATTTGTGCCCCAATGGTGCTAAGCTATTTCTAACACCTCTGCATTACGCCCTCATGCTCTGTTTTTAATAAGCTATAATAATAGCAAAAAATGCTGCCAGTTAATGGCATCCAAAAAGTGGCTGTTGTACTCCATTTGTGCCCCAATGGTGCCAAGCTATTTCTAGCCCCTCTGCATGACACCCTTCTGCTCTGTTTTTAATAAGCTATAATAATAGCAAAAAATGCTGCCAGTTAGTGGCATCCAAAAAGTGGCTAATGTACTCCATTTGTGCCCCATTGGTGTCAAGCCATTTCTAACACCTCTGCATTACACCTTCCTGCTCTGTTTTTAATAAGCTATAATAAAAGCAAAAAATGCTGCCAGTTAGTGGCATCCAAAAAGTGGCTGTTGTACTCCATTTGTGCCCCAATGGTGCCAAGCTATTTCCAACACCTCTGCATTATGCCCTCATGCTCTGTTTTTAATAAGCTACAATAATAGCAAAAAATGCTGCCAGTTAGTGACATTCAAAAAGTGGCTGTTGTACTCCATTTGTGCCCCAATGGTGCAAAGCTATTTCTAACACCTCTGCATTACACCCTCCTGCTCTGTTTTTAATATTCTATAATAATAACAAAAAATGCTGCCAGTTAGTGGCATCCAAAAAGTGGCTGTTGTACTCCATTTGTGCCCCAATGGTGCCAAGCGATTTTTAACACCTCTGCATTACACCCTCCTGCTCTGTTTTTAATAAGCTATAATAATAGCAAAAAATTCTGCCAGTTAGTGGTATCCAAAAAGTGGCTGTTGTACTCCATTTGTGCCCCAATGGTGCCAAGCTATGTCTAACACCTCTGCATGACACCCTCCTGCTGTGTTTTTAATAAGCTATAATAATAGCAAAAAATGCTGCCAGTTAGTGGCATCCAAAAAGTGGCTGTTGTACTCCATTTGTGCCCCAATGGTGCCAAGCTATTTCTAACACCTCTGCATTACGCCCTCATGCTCTGTTTTTAATAAGCTATAATAATAGCAAAAAATGCTGCCAGTTAATGGCATCCAAAAAGTGGCTGTTGTACTCCATTTGTGCCCCAATGGTGCCAAGCTATTTCTAGCCCCTCTGCATGACACCCTCCTGCTCTGTTTTTAATAAGCTATAATAATAGCAAAAAATGCTGCCAGTTAGTGGCATCCAAAAAGTGGCTGTTGTACTCCATTTGTGCCCCAATGGTACCAAGCTATTTCTAACACCTCTGCATTACACCCTCCTGCTCTGTTTTTAATAAGCTATAATAAAAGCAAAAAATGCTGCCAGTTAGTGGCATCCAAAAAGTGGCTGTTGTAGTCCATTTGTGCCCCAATGGTGCCAAGCTATTTCTAACACCTCGGCATGACACCCTCCTGCTCTGTTTTTAATAAGCTATAATAATAGCAAAAAATGCTGCCAGTTAGTGGCATCCAAAAAGTGGCTGTTGTACTCCATTTGTGCCCCAATGGTGCCAAGCTATTTCTAACACCTCTGCATTACGCCCTCATGCTCTGTTTTTAATAGGCTATAATAATAGCAAAAAATGCTGCCAGTTAATGGCATCCAAAAAGTGGCTGTTGTACTCCATTTGTGCCCCAATGGTGCCAAGCTATTTCTAACACCACTGCATTACGCCCTCATGCTCTGTTTTTAATAAGCTATAATAATAGCAAAAAATGCTGCCAGTTAATGGCATCCAAAAAGTGGCTGTTGTACTCCATTTGTGCCCCAATGGTGCCAAGCTATTTCTAGCCCCTCTGCATGACACCCTCCTGCTCTGTTTTTAATAGGCTATAATAATAGCAAAAAATGCTGCCAGTTAGTGGAATCCAAAAAGTGGCTGTTGTACTCCATTTGTGCCCCAATGGTGTCAAGCCATTTCTAACACCTCTGCATTACACCTTCCTGCTCTGTTTTTAATAAGCTATAATAAAAGCAAAAAATGCTGCCAGTTAGGGGCATCCAAAAAGTGGCTGTTGTACTCCATTTGTGCCCCAATGGTGCCAAGCTATTTCTAACACCTCTGCATTACGCCCTCATGCTCTGTTTTTAATAAGCTATAATAATAGCAAAAAATGCTGCCAGTTAGTGGCATCCAAAAAGTGGCTGTTGTACTCCATTTGTGCCCCAATGGTGCCAAGCTATTTCTAACACCTCTGCATTATGCCCTCATGCTCTGTTTTTAATAAGCTACAATAATAGCAAAAAATGCTGCCAGTTAGTGACATTCAAAAAGTGGCTGTTGTACTCCATTTGTGCCCCAATGGTGCAAAGCTATTTCTAACACCTCTGCATTACACCCTCCTGCTCTGTTTTTAATATTCTATAATAATAACAAAAAATGCTGCCAGTTAGTGGCATCCAAAAAGTGGCTGTTGTACTCCATTTGTGCCCCAATGGTGCCAAGCGATTTTTAACACCTTTGCATTACACCCTCCTGCTCTGTTTTTAATAAGCTATAATAATAGCAAAAAATGCTGCCAGTTAGTGGTATCCAAAAAGTGGCTGTTGTACTCCATTTGTGCCCCAATGGTGCCAAGCTATGTCTAACACCTCTGCATGACACCCTCCTGCTGTGTTTTTAATAAGCTATAATAATAGCAAAAAATGCTGCCAGTTAGTGGCATCCAAAAAGTGGCTGTTGTACTCTATTTGTGCCCCAATGGTGCCAAGCTATTTCTATTACCTCTGCATTATGCCCTCATGCTCTGTTTTTAATAAGCTATAATAATAGCAAAAAATGCTGCCAGTTAGTGGCATCCAAAAAGTGGCTGTTGTACTCCATTTGTGCCCCAATGGTGCCAAGTTATTTCTAACACCTTTGCATGACACCCTCCTGCTCTGTTTTTAATAAGCTATAATAATAGCAAAAAATGCTGCCAGTTTGTGGAATCCAAAAAGTGGCTATTGTACTCCATTTGTGCCCCAATGGTGCCAAGCTATTTCTAGCCCCTCTCCATGACACCCTCCTGCTCTGTTTTTAATAAGCTATAATAATAGCAAAAAATGCTGCCAGTTAGTGGCTTCCAAAAAGTGGCTGTTGTACTCCATTTGTGCCCCAATGGTGCCAAGCTATTTCTAACACCTCTGCATTACACCCTCCTGCTCTGTTTTTAATAAGCTATAATAAAAGCAAAAAATGCTGCCAGTTAGTGGCATCCAAAAAGTGGCTGTTGTAGTCCATTTGTGCCCCAATGGTGCCAAGCTATTTCTAACACCTCGGCATGACACCCTCCTGCTCTGTTTTTAATAAGCTATAATAATAGCAAAAAATGCTGCCAGTTAGTGGCATCCAAAAAGTGGCTGTTGTACTCCATTTGTGCCCCAATGGTGCCAAGCTATTTCTAACACCTCTGCATTATACCCTCCTGCTCTGTTTTTAATAAGCTATAATAAAAGCAAAAAATGCTGCCAGTTAGTGGCATCCAAAAAGTGGCTGTTGTACTCCATTTGTGCCCCAATGGTGCTAAGCTATTTCTAACACCTCTGCATTACGCCCTCATGCTCTGTTTTTAATAAGCTATAATAATAGCAAAAAATGCTGCCAGTTAATGGCATCCAAAAAGTGGCTGTTGTACTCCATTTGTGCCCCAATGGTGCCAAGCTATTTCTAGCCCCTCTGCATGACACCCTTCTGCTCTGTTTTTAATAAGCTATAATAATAGCAAAAAATGCTGCCAGTTAGTGGCATCCAAAAAGTGGCTGTTGTACTCCATTTGTGCCCCAATGGTGTCAAGCCATTTCTAACACCTCTGCATTACACCTTCCTGCTCTGTTTTTAATAAGCTATAATAAAAGCAAAAAATGCTGCCAGTTAGTGGCATCCAAAAAGTGGCTGTTGTACTCCATTTGTGCCCCAATGGTGCTAAGCTATTTCCAACACCTCTGCATTATGCCCTCATGCTCTGTTTTTAATAAGCTACAATAATAGCAAAACATGCTTCCAGTTAGTGACATTCAAAAAGTGGCTGTTGTACTCCATTTGTGCCCCAATGGTGCAAAGCTATTTCTAACACCTCTGCATTACACCCTCCTGCTCTGTTTTTAATATTCTATAATAATAACAAAAAATGCTGCCAGTTAGTGGCATCCAAAAAGTGGCTGTTGTACTCCATTTGTGCCCCAATGGTGCCAAGCGATTTTTAACACCTCTGCATTACACCCTCCTGCTCTGTTTTTAATAAGCTATAATAATAGCAAAAAATGCTGCCAGTTAGTGGTATCCAAAAAGTGGCTGTTGTACTCCATTTGTGCCCCAATGGTGCCAAGCTATGTCTAACACCTCTGCATGACACCCTCCTGCTGTGTTTTTAATAAGCTATAATAATAGCAAAAAATGCTGCCAGTTAGTGGCATCCAAAAAGTGGCTGTTGTACTCCATTTGTGCCCCAATGGTGCCAAGCTATTTCTAACACCTCTGCATTACGCCCTCATGCTCTGTTTTTAATAAGCTATAATAATAGCAAAAAATGCTGCCAGTTAATGGCATCCAAAAAGTGGCTGTTGTACTCCATTTGAGCCCCAATGGTGCCAAGCTATTTCTAGCCCCTCTGCATGACACCCTCCTGCTCTGTTTTTAATAGGCTATAATAATAGCAAAAAATGCTGCCAGTTAGTGGCATCCAAAAAGTGGCTGTTGTACTCCATTTGTGCCCCAATGGTGCCAAGCTATTTCTAGCCCCTCTTCATGACACCCTCCTGCTCTGTTTTTAATAAGCTATAATAATAGCAAAAAATGCTGCCAGTTAGTGGCATCCAAAAAGTGGCTGTTGTACTCCATTTGTGCCCCAATGGTGCCAAGCTATTTCTAACACCTCTGCATTACACCCTCCTGCTCTGTTTTTAATAAGCTATAATAAAAGCAAAAAATGCTGCCAGTTAGTGGCATTCAAAAAGTGGCTGTTGTATTCCATTTGTGCCCCAATGGTGCTAAGCTATTTCTAACACCTCTGCATTACGCCCTCATGCTCTGTTTTTAATAAGCTATAATAATAGCAAAAAATGCTGCCAGTTAATGGCATCCAAAAAGTGGCTGTTGTACTCCATTTGTGCCCCAATGGTGCCAAGCTATTTCTAACCCCTCTGCATGACACCCTTCTGCTCTGTTTTTAATAAGCTATAATAATAGCAAAAAATGCTGCCAGTTAGTGGCATCCAAAAAGTGGCTGTTGTACTCCATTTGTGCCCCAATGGTGTCAAGCTATTTCTAACACCTCTGCATTACACCTTCCTGCTCTGTTTTTAATAAGCTATAATAAAAGCAAAAAATGCTGCCAGTTAGTGGCATCCAAAAAGTGGCTGTTGTACTCCATTTGTGCCCCAATGGTGCCAAGCTATTTCTAACACCTCTGCATTACGCCCTCATGCTCTGTTTTTAATAAGCTATAATAATAGCAAAAAATGCTGCCAGTTAATAGCATCCAAAAAGTGGCTGTTGTACTCCATTTGTGCCCCAATGGTGCCAAGCTATTTCTAGCCCCTCTGCATGACACCCTTCTGCTCTGTTTTTAATAAGCTATAATAATAGCAAAAAATGCTGCCACTTAGTGGCATCCAAAAAGTGGCTGTTGTACTCCATTTGTGCCCCAATGGTGTCAAGCTATTTCTAACACCTCTGCATTACACCTTCCTGCTCTGTTTTTAATAAGCTATAATAAAAGCAAAAATGCTGCCAGTTAGTGGCATCCAAAAAGTGGCTGTTGTACTCCATTTGTGCCCCAATGGTGCCAAGCGATTTTTAACACCTCTGCATTACACCCTCCTGCTCTGTTTTTAATACGCTATAATAATAGCAAAAAATGCTGCCAGTTAGTGGTATCCAAAAAGTGGCTGTTGTACTCCATTTGTGCCCCAATGGTGCCAAGCTATGTCTAACTCCTCTGCATGACACCTTCCTGCTGTGTTTTTAATAAGCTATAATAATAGCAAAAAATGCTGCCAGTTAGTGGCATCCAAAAAGTGGCTGTTGTACTCCATTTGTGCCCCAATGATGCCAAGCTATTTCTATTACCTCTGCATTATGCCCTCATGCTCTGTTTTTAATAAGCTATAATAATAGCAAAAAATGCTGCCAGTTAGTGGCATCCAAAAAGTGGCTGTTGTACTCCATTTGTGCCCCAATGGTGCCAAGCTATTTCTAACACCTCTGCATTACGCCCTCATGCTCTGTTTTTAATAAGCTATAATAATAGCAAAAAATGCTGCCAGTTAATGGCATCCAAAAAGTGGCTGTTGTACTCCATTTGTGCCCCAATGGTGCCAAGCAATTTCTAGCCCCTCTGCATGACACCCTCCTGCTCTGTTTTTAATAGGCTATAATAATAGCAAAAAATGCTGCCAGTTAGTGGCATCCAATAAGTGGCTGTTGTACTCCATTTGTGCCCCAATGGTGCCAAGCTATTTCTAACACCTCTGCATTACACCCTCCTGCTCTGTTTTTATTAAGCTATAATAAAAGCAAAAAATGCTGCCAGTTAGTGGCATCCAAAATGAGGCTGTTGTACTCCATTTGTGCCCCAATGGTGCCAAGCTATTTCTAACACCTCTGCATGACACCCTCCTGCTCTGTTTTTAATAAGCTATAATAACAGCAAAAAATGATACCAGTTAGTGGCATCCAAAAAGTGGCTGTTGTACTCCATTTGTGCCCCAATGGTGCCAAGCTATTTCTAACACCTCTGCATTACGCCCTCATGCTCTGTTTTTAATAAGCTATAATAATAGCAAAAAATGCTGCCAATTAATGGCATCCAAAAAGTGGCTGTTGTACTCCATTTGTGCCCCAATGGTGCCAAGCTATTTCTAGCCCCTCTGCATGACACCCTCCTGCTCTGTTTTTAATAGGCTATAATAATAGCAAAAAATGCTGCCAGTTAGTGGCATCCAAAAAGTGGCTGTTGTACTCCATTTGTGCCCCAATGGTGCCAAGCTATTTCTAACACCTCTGCATTATGCCCTCATGCTCTGTTTTTAATAAGCTACAATAATAGCAAAAAATGCTGCCAGTCAGTGACATTCAAAAAGTGGCTGTTGTACTCCATTTGTGCCCCAATGGTGCAAAGCTATTTCTAACACCTCTGCATTACACCCTCCTGCTCTGTTTTTAATATTCTATAATAATAACAAAAAAAGCTGCCAGTTAGTGGCATCCAAAAAGTGGCTGTTGTACTCCATTTGTGCCCCAATGGTGCCAAGCTATTTCTAACATCTCTGTATTACACCCTACTGCTCTGTTTTTAATAGGCTATAATAATAGCAAAAAATTATGCCAGTTAATGTCATCCAAAAAGTGGCTGTTGTACTCCATTTGTGCGCCAATGGTGCCAAGTTATTTCTAACACCTTTGCATGACACCCTCCTGCTCTGTTTTTAATAAGCTATAATAATAGCAAAAAATGCTGCCAGTTTGTGGAATCCAAAAAGTGGCTATTGTACTCCATTTGTGCCCCAATGGTGCCAAGCTATTTCTAGCCCCTCTCCATGACACCCTCCTGCTCTGTTTTTAATAAGCTATAATAATAGCAAAAAATGCTGCCAGTTAGTGGCTTCCAAAAAGTGGCTGTTTTACTCCATTTGTGCCCCAATGGTGCCAAGCTATTTCTAGCCCCTCTGCATGACACCCTCCTGCTCTGTTTTTAATAAGCTATAATAATAGAAAAAATGCTGCCAGTTAGTGGCATCCAAAAAGTGGCTGTTGTACTCCATTTGTGCCCCAATGGTGCCAAGCTATTTCTAACACCTCTGCATTACGCCCTCATGCTCTGTTTTTAATAGGCTATAATAATAGCAAAAAATGCTGCCAGTTAATGGCATCCAAAAAGTGGCTGTTGTACTCCATTTGTGCCCCAATGGTGTCAAGCCATTTCTAACACCTCTGCATTACACCTTCCTGCTCTGTTTTTAATAAGCTATAATAAAAGCAAAAAATGCTGCCAGTTAGGGGCATCCAAAAAGTGGCTGTTGTACTCCATTTGTGCCCCAATGGTGCCAAGCTATTTCTAACACCTCTGCATTACGCCCTCATGCTCTGTTTTTAATAAGCTATAATAATAGCAAAAAATGCTGCCAGTTAGTGGCATCCAAAAAGTGGCTGTTGTACTCCATTTGTGCCCCAATGGTGCCAAGCTATTTCTAACACCTCTGCATTATGCCCTCATGCTCTGTTTTTAATAAGCTACAATAATAGCAAAAAATGCTGCCAGTTAGTGACATTCAAAAAGTGGCTGTTGTACTCCATTTGTGCCCCAATGGTGCAAAGCTATTTCTAACACCTATGCATTACACCCTCCTGCTCTGTTTTTAATATTCTATAATAATAACAAAAAATGCTGCCAGTTAGTGGCATCCAAAAAGTGGCTGTTGTACTCCATTTGTGCCCCAATGGTGCCAAGCGATTTTTAACACCTTTGCATTACACCCTCCTGCTCTGTTTTTAATAAGCTAAAATAATAGCAAAAAATGCTGCCAGTTAGTGGTATCCAAAAAGTGGCTGTTGTACTCCATTTGTGCCCCAATGGTGCCAAGCTATGTCTAACACCTCTGCATGACACCCTTCTGCTGTGTTTTTAATAAGCTATAATAATAGCAAAAAATGCTGCCAGTTAGTGGCATCCAAAAAGTGGCTGTTGTACTCTATTTGTGCCCCAATGGTGCCAAGCTATTTCTATTACCTCTGCATTATGCCCTCATGCTCTGTTTTTAATAAGCTATAATAATAGCAAAAAATGCTGCCAGTTAGTGGCATCCAAAAAGTGGCTGTTGTACTCCATTTGTGCCCCAATGGTGCCAAGCTATTTCTAGCCCCTCTGCATGACACCCTCCTGCTCTGTTTTTAATAGGCTATAATAATAGCAAAAAATGCTGCCAGTTAGTGGCATCCAAAAAGTGGCTGTTGTACTCCATTTGTGCCCCAATGGTGTCAAGCCATTTCTAACACCTCTGCATTACACCTTCCTGCTCTGTTTTTAATAAGCTATAATAAAAGCAAAAAATGCTGCCAGTTAGTGGCATCCAAAAAGTGGCTGTTGTACTCCATTTGTGCCCCAATGGTGCCAAGCTATTTCTAACACCTCTGCATTACGCCCTCATGCTCTGTTTTTAATAAGCTATAATAATAGCAAAAAATGCTGCCAGTTAGTGGCATCCAAAAAGTGGCTGTTGTACTCCATTTGTGCCCCAATGGTGCCAAGCTATTTCTAACACCTCTGCATTATGCCCTCATGCTCTGTTTTTAATAAGCTACAATAATAGCAAAAAATGCTGCCAGTCAGTGACATTCAAAAAGTGGCTGTTGTACTCCATTTGTGCCCCAATGGTGCCAAGCTATTTCTAACATCTCTGTATTACACCCTACTGCTCTGTTTTTAATAGGCTATAATAATAGCAAAAAATTATGCCAGTTAATGTCATCCAAAAAGTGGCTGTTGTACTCCATTTGTGCGCCAATGGTGCCAAGTTATTTCTAACACCTTTGCATGACACCCTCCTGCTCTGTTTTTAATAAGCTATAATAATAGCAAAAAATGCTGCCAGTTTGTGGAATCCAAAAAGTGGCTATTGTACTCCATTTGTGCCCCAATGGTGCCAAGCTATTTCTAGCCCCTCTCCATGACACCCTCCTGCTCTGTTTTTAATAAGCTATAATAATAGCAAAAAATGCTGCCAGTTAGTGGCTTCCAAAAAGTGGCTGTTTTACTCCATTTGTGCCCCAATGGTGCCAAGCTATTTCTAGCCCCTCTGCATGACACCCTCCTGCTCTGTTTTTAATAAGCTATAATAATAGCAAAAAATGCTGCCAGTTAGTGGCATCCAAAAAGTGGCTGTTGTACTCCATTTGTGCCCCAATGGTACCAAGCTATTTCTAACACCTCTGCATTACACCCTCCTGCTCTGTTTTTAATAAGCTATAATAAAAGCAAAAAATGCTGCCAGTTAGTGGCATACAAAAAGTGGCTGTTGTAGTCCATTTGTGCCCCAATGGTGCCAAGCTATTTCTAACACCTCGGCATGACACCCTCCTGCCCTGTTTTTAATAAGCTATAATAATAGCAAAAAATGCTGCCAGTTAGTGGCATCCAAAAAGTGGCTGTTGTACTCCATTTGTGCCCCAATGGTGCCAAGCTATTTCTAACACCTCTGCATTACGCCCTCATGCTCTGTTTTTAATAGGCTATAATAATAGCAAAAAATGCTGCCAGTTAATGGCATCCAAAAAGTGGCTGTTGTACTCCATTTGTGCCCCAATGGTGTCAAGCCATTTCTAACACCTCTGCATTACACCTTCCTGCTCTGTTTTTAATAAGCTATAATAAAAGCAAAAAATGCTGCCAGTTAGGGGCATCCAAAAAGTGGCTGTTGTACTCCATTTGTGCCCCAATGGTGCCAAGCTATTTCTAACACCTCTGCATTACGCCCTCATGCTCTGTTTTTAATAAGCTACAATAATAGCAAAAAATGCTGCCAGTTAGTGACATTCAAAAAGTGGCTGTTGTACTCCATTTGTGCCCCAATGGTGCAAAGCTATTTCTAACACCTATGCATTACACCCTCCTGCTCTGTTTTTAATATTCTATAATAATAACAAAAAATGCTGCCAGTTAGTGGCATCCAAAAAGTGGCTGTTGTACTCCATTTGTGCCCCAATGGTGCCAAGCGATTTTTAACACCTTTGCATTACACCCTCCTGCTCTGTTTTTAATAAGCTATAATAATAGCAAAAAATGCTGCCAGTTAGTGGTATCCAAAAAGTGGCTGTTGTACTCCATTTGTGCCCCAATGGTGCCAAGCTATTTCTATTACCTCTGCATTATGCCCTCATGCTCTGTTTTTAATAAGCTATAATAATAGCAAAAAATGCTGCCAGTTAGTGGCATCCAAAAAGTGGCTGTTGTACTCCATTTGTGCCCCAATGGTGCCAAGTTATTTCTAACACCTTTGCATGACACCCTCCTGCTCTGTTTTTAATAAGCTATAATAATAGGAAAAAAAAGGCTGCCAGTTTGTGGAATCCAAAAAGTGGCTATTGTACTCCATTTGTGCCCCAATGGTGCCAAGCTATTTCTAGCCCCTCTCCATGACACCCTCCTGCTCTGTTTTTAATAAGCTATAATAATAGCAAAAAATGCTGCCAGTTAGTGGCTTCCAAAAAGTGGCTGTTGTACTCCATTTGTGCCCCAATGGTGCCAAGCTATTTCTAACATCTCTGTATTACACCCTACTGCTCTATTTTTAATAGGCTATAATAATAGCAAAAAATTATGCCAGTTAATGTCATCCAAAAAGTGGCTGTTGTACTCCATTTGTGCCCCAATGGTGCCAAGTTATTTCTAACACCTTTGCATGACACCCTCCTGCTCTGTTTTTAATAAGCTATAATAATAGGAAAAAAAAGGCTGCCAGTTTGTGGAATCCAAAAAGTGGCTATTGTACTCCATTTGTGCCCCAATGGTGCCAAGCTATTTCTAGCCCCTCTCCATGACACCCTCCTGCTCTGTTTTTAATAAGCTATAATAATAGCAAAAAATGCTGCCAGTTAGTGGCTTCCAAAAAGTGGCTGTTGTACTCCATTTGTGCCCCAATGGTGCCAAGCTATTTCTAACACCTCTGCATTACACCCTCCTGCTCTGTTTTTAATAAGCTATAATAAAAGCAAAAAATGCTGCCAGTTAGTGGCATCCAAAAAGTGGCTGTTGTAGTCCATTTATGCCCCAATGGTGCCAAGCTATTTCTAACACCTCGGCATGACACCCTCCTGCTCTGTTTTTAATAAGCTATAATAATAGCAAAAAATGCTGCCAGTTAGTGGCATCCAAAAAGTGGCTGTTGTACTCCATTTGTGCCCCAATGGTGCCAAGCTATTTCTAACACCTCTGCATTACACCCTCCTGCTCTGTTTTTAATAAGCTATAATAAAAGCAAAAAATGCTGCCAGTTAGTGGCATCCAAAAAGTGGCTGTTGTACTCCATTTGTGCCCCAATGGTGCTAAGCTATTTCTAACTCCTCTGCATTACGCCCTCATGCTCTGTTTTTAATAAGCTATAATAATAGCAAAAAATGCTGCCAGTTAATGGCATCCAAAAAGTGGCTGTTGTACTCCATTTGTGCCCCAATGGTGCCAAGCTATTTCTAGCCCCTCTGCATGACACCCTTCTGCTCTGTTTTTAATAAGCTATAATAATAGCAAAAAATGCTGCCAGTTAGTGGCATCCAAAAAGTGGCTGTTGTACTCCATTTGTGCCCCAATGGTGTCAAGCTATTTCTAACACCTCTGCATTACACCTTCCTGCTCTGTTTTTAATAAGCTATAATAAAAGCAAAAAATGCTGCCAGTTAGTGGCATCCAAAAAGTGGCTGTTGTACTCCATTTGTGCCCCAATGGTGCCAAGCTATTTCTAACACCTCTGCATTACACCCTCATGCTCTGTTTTTAATAAGCTATAATAATAGGAAAAAATGCTGCCAGTTAATGGCATCCAAGAAGTGGCTGTTGTACTCCATTTGTGCCCCAATGGTGCCAAGCTATTTCTAGCCCCTCTGCATGACACCCTTCTGCTCTGTTTTTAATAAGCTATAATAATAGCAAAAAATGCTGCCAGTTAGTGGTATCCAAAAAGTGGCTGTTGTACTCCATTTGTGCCCCAATGGTGCCAAGCTATGTCTAACACCTCTGCATGACACCCTCCTGCTGTGTTTTTAATAAGCTATAATAATAGCAAAAAATGCTGCCAGTTAGTGGCATCCAAAAAGTGGCTGTTGTACTCCATTTGTGCCCCAATGATGCCAAGCTATTTCTATTACCTCTGCATTATGCCCTCATGCTCTGTTTTTAATAAGCTATAATAATAGCAAAAAATGCTGCCAGTTAGTGGCATCCAAAAAGTGGCTGTTGTACTCCATTTGTGCCCCAATGGTGACAAGCTATTTCTAACACCTCTGCATTACGCCCTCATGCTCTGTTTTTAATAAGCTATAATAATAGCAAAAAATGCTGCCAGTTAATGGCATCCAAAAAGTGGCTGTTGTACTCCATTTGTGCCCCAATGGTGCCAAGCAATTTCTAGCCCCTCTGCATGACACCCTCCTGCTCTGTTTTTAATAGGCTATAATAACAGCAAAAAATGCTGCCATTTAGTGGCATCCAATAAGTGGCTGTTGTACTCCATTTGTGCCCCAATGGTGCCAAGCTATTTCTAACACCTCTGCATTACACCCTCCTGCTCTGTTTTTAATAAGCTATAATAAAAGCAAAAAATGCTGCCAGTTAGTGGCATCCAAAATGAGGCTGTTGTACTCCATTTGTGCCCCAATGGTGCCAAGCTATTTCTAACACCTCTGCATGACACCCTCCTGCTCTGTTTTTAATAAGCTATAATAATAGCAAAAAATGATGCCAGTTAGTGGCATCCAAAAAGTGGCTGTTGTACTCCATTTGTGCCCCAATGGTGCCTAGCTATTTCTAACACCTCTGCATTACGCCCTCATGCTCTGTTTTTAATAAGCTATAATAATAGCAAAAAATGCTGCCAGTTAATGGCATCCAAAAAGTGGCTGTTGTACTCCATTTGTGCCCCAATGGTGCCAAGCTTTTTCTAGCCCCTTTGCATGACACCCTCCTGCTCTGTTTTTAATAGGCTATAATAATAGCAAAAAATGCTGCCAGTTAGTGGCATCCAAAAAGTGGCTGTTGTACTCCATTTGTGCCCCAATGGTGCCAAGCTACTTCTAACACCTCTGCATTACGCCCTCATGCTCTGTTTTTAATAAGCTATAATAATAGCAAAAAATGCTGCCAGTTAGTGGCATCCAAAAAGTGGCTGTTGTACTCCATTTGTGCCCCAATGGTGCCAAGCTATTTCTAACACCTCTGCATTATGCCCTCATGCTCTGTTTTTAATAAGCTACAATAATAGCAAACAATGCTGCCAGTTAGTGACATTCAAAAAGTGGCTGTTGTACTCCATTTGTGCCCCAATGGTGCAAAGCTATTTCTAACACCTCTGCATTACACCCTCCTGCTCTGTTTTTAATATTCTATAATAATAACAAAAAATGCTGCCAGTTAGTGGCATCCAAAAAGTGGCTGTTGTACTCCATTTGTGCCCCAATGGTGCCAAGCGATTTTTAACACCTCTGCATTACACCCTCCTGCTCTGTTTTTAATAAGCTATAATAATAGCAAAAAATGATGCCAGCTAGTGGCGTCCAAAAAGTGGCTGTTGTACTCCATTTGTGCCCCAATGGTGCCAAGCTATTTCTAACACCTCTGCATTACGCCCTCATGCTCTGTTTTTAATAAGCTATAATAATAGCAAAAAATGCTGCCAGTTAATGGCATCCAAAAAGTGGCTGTTGTACTCCATTTGTGCCCCAATGGTGCCAAGCTATTTCTAGCCCCTCTGCATGACACCCTCCTGCTCTGTTTTTCATAGGCTATAATAATAGCAAAAAATGCTGCCAGTTAGTGGCATCCAAAAAGTGGCTGTTGTACTCCATTTGTGCCCCAATGGTGTCAAGCCATTTCTAACACCTCTGCATTACACCTTCCTGCTCTGTTTTTAATAAGCTATAATAAAAGCAAAAAATGCTGCCAGTTAGTGGCATCAAAAAAGTGGCTGTTGTACTCCATTTGTGCCCCAATGGTGCCAAGCTATTTCTAACACCTCTGCATTACGCCCTCATGCTCTGTTTTTAATAAGCTATAATAATAGCAAAAAATGCTGCCAGTTAGTGGCATCCAAAAAGTGGCTGTTGTACTCCATTTGTGCCCCAATGGTGCCAAGCTATTTCTAACACCTCTGCATTATGCCCTCATGCTCTGTTTTTAATAAGCTACAATAATAGCAAAAAATGCTGCCAGTTAGTGACATTCAAAAAGTGGCTGTTGTACTCCATTTGTGCCCCAATGGTGCAAAGCTATTTCTAACACCTCTGCATTACACCCTCCTGCTCTGTTTTTAATATTCTATAATAATAACAAAAAATGCTGCCAGTTAGTGGCATCCAAAAAGTGGCTGTTGTACTCCATTTGTGCCCCAATGGTGCCAAGCGATTTTTAACACCTCTGCATTACACCCTCCTGCTCTGTTTTTAATAAGCTATAATAATAGCAAAAAATGCTGCCAGTTAGTGGTATCCAAAAAGTGTCTGTTGTACTCCATTTGTGCCCCAATGGTGCCAAGCTATTTCTATTACCTCTGCATTATGCCCTCATGCTCTGTTTTTAATAAGCTATAATAATAGCAAAAAATGCTGCCAGTTAGTGGCATCCAAAAAGTGGCTGTTGTACTCCATTTGTGCCCCAATGGTGCCAAGCTATTTCTAACATCTCTGTATTACACCCTACTGCTCTGTTTTTAATAGGCTATAATAATAGCAAAAAATTATGCCAGTTAATGTCATCCAAAAAGTGGCTGTTGTACTCCATTTGTGCGCCAATGGTGCCAAGTTATTTCTAACACCTTTGCATGACACCCTCCTGCTCTGTTTTTAATAAGCTATAATAATAGCAAAAAATGCTGCCAGTTTGTGGAATCCAATAAGTGGCTGTTGTACTCCATTTGTGCCCCAATGGTGCCAAGCTATTTCTAACACCTCTGCATTACACCCTCCTGCTCTGTTTTTAATAAGCTATAATAAAAGCAAAAAATGCTGCCAGTTAGTGGCATCCAAAATGAGGCTGTTGTACTCCATTTGTGCCCCAATGGTGCCAAGCTATTTCTAACACCTCTGCATTACACCCTCCTGCTCTGTTTTTAATAAGCTATAATAAAAGCAAAAAATGCTGCCAGTTAGTGGCATCCAAAATGAGGCTGTTGTACTCCATTTGTGCCCCAATGGTGCCAAGCTATTTCTAACACCTCTGCATGACACCCTCCTGCTCTGTTTTTAATAAGCTATAATAATAGCAAAAAATGATGCCAGTTAGTGGCATCCAATAAGTGGCTGTTGTACTCCATTTGTGCCCCAATGGTGCCAAGCTATTTCTAGCCCCTCTGCATGACACCCTTCTGCTCTGTTTTTAATAAGCTATAATAATAGCAAAAAATGCTGCCAGTTAGTGGCATCCAAAAAGTGGCTGTTGTACTCCATTTGTGCCCCAATGGTGTCAAGCTATTTCTAACACCTCTGCATTACACCTTCCTGCTCTGTTTTTAATAAGCTATAATAAAAGCAAAAAATGCTGCCAGTTAGTGGCATCCAAAAAGTGGCTGTTGTACTCCATTTGTGCCCCAATGGTGCCAAGCTATTTCTAACACCTCTGCATTACACCCTCATGCTCTGTTTTTAATAAGCTATAATAATAGGAAAAAATGCTGCCAGTTAATGGCATCCAAGAAGTGGCTGTTGTACTCCATTTGTGCCCCAATGGTGCCAAGCTATTTCTAGCCCCTCTGCATGACACCCTTCTGCTCTGTTTTTAATAAGCTATAATAATAGCAAAAAATGCTGCCAGTTAGTGGTATCCAAAAAGTGGCTGTTGTACTCCATTTGTGCCCCAATGGTGCCAAGCTATGTCTAACACCTCTGCATGACACCCTCCTGCTGTGTTTTTAATAAGCTATAATAATAGCAAAAAATGCTGCCAGTTAGTGGCATCCAAAAAGTGGCTGTTGTACTCCATTTGTGCCCCAATGATGCCAAGCTATTTCTATTACCTCTGCATTATGCCCTCATGCTCTGTTTTTAATAAGCTATAATAATAGCAAAAAATGCTGCCAGTTAGTGGCATCCAAAAAGTGGCTGTTGTACTCCATTTGTGCCCCAATGGTGACAAGCTATTTCTAACACCTCTGCATTACGCCCTCATGCTCTGTTTTTAATAAGCTATAATAATAGCAAAAAATGCTGCCAGTTAATGGCATCCAAAAAGTGGCTGTTGTACTCCATTTGTGCCCCAATGGTGCCAAGCAATTTCTAGCCCCTCTGCATGACACCCTCCTGCTCTGTTTTTAATAGGCTATAATAACAGCAAAAAATGCTGCCAGTTAGTGGCATCCAATAAGTGGCTGTTGTACTCCATTTGTGCCCCAATGGTGCCAAGCTATTTCTAACACCTCTGCATTACACCCTCCTGCTCTGTTTTTAATAAGCTATAATAAAAGCAAAAAATGCTGCCAGTTAGTGGCATCCAAAATGAGGCTGTTGTACTCCATTTGTGCCCCAATGGTGCCAAGCTATTTCTAACACCTCTGCATGACACCCTCCTGCTCTGTTTTTAATAAGCTATAATAATAGCAAAAAATGATGCCAGTTAGTGGCATCCAAAAAGTGGCTGTTGTACTCCATTTGTGCCCCAATGGTGCCTAGCTATTTCTAACACCTCTGCATTACGCCCTCATGCTCTGTTTTTAATAAGCTATAATAATAGCAAAAAATGCTGCCAGTTAATGGCATCCAAAAAGTGGCTGTTGTACTCCATTTGTGCCCCAATGGTGCCAAGCTTTTTCTAGCCCCTTTGCATGACACCCTCCTGCTCTGTTTTTAATAGGCTATAATAATAGCAAAAAATGCTGCCAGTTAGTGGCATCCAAAAAGTGGCTGTTGTACTCCATTTGTGCCCCAATGGTGCCAAGCTACTTCTAACACCTCTGCATTACGCCCTCATGCTCTGTTTTTAATAAGCTATAATAATAGCAAAAAATGCTGCCAGTTAGTGGCATCCAAAAAGTGGCTGTTGTACTCCATTTGTGCCCCAATGGTGCCAAGCTATTTCTAACACCTCTGCATTATGCCCTCATGCTCTGTTTTTAATAAGCTACAATAATAGCAAACAATGCTGCCAGTTAGTGACATTCAAAAAGTGGCTGTTGTACTCCATTTGTGCCCCAATGGTGCAAAGCTATTTCTAACACCTCTGCATTACACCCTCCTGCTCTGTTTTTAATATTCTATAATAATAACAAAAAATGCTGCCAGTTAGTGGCATCCAAAAAGTGGCTGTTGTACTCCATTTGTGCCCCAATGGTGCCAAGCGATTTTTAACACCTCTGCATTACACCCTCCTGCTCTGTTTTTAATAAGCTATAATAATAGCAAAAAATGATGCCAGCTAGTGGCATC
Organism: Anomaloglossus baeobatrachus; assembly: GCF_048569485.1. NCBI lineage: Eukaryota > Metazoa > Chordata > Amphibia > Anura > Aromobatidae > Anomaloglossus > Anomaloglossus baeobatrachus. Next base: position 219,454,781 of record NC_134357.1, read on the forward strand.
CAAAAAGTGGCTGTTGTACTCCATTTGTGCCCCAATGGTGCCAAGCTATTTCTAACACCTCTGCATTACGCCCTCATGCTCTGTTTTTAATAAGCTATAATAATAGCAAAAAATGCTGCCAGTTAATGGCATCCAAAAAGTGGCTGTTGTACTCCATTTGTGCCCCAATGGTGCCAAGCTATTTCTAGCCCCTCTGCATGACACCCTCCTGCTCTGTTTTTCATAGGCTATAATAATAGCAAAAAATGCTGCCAGTTAGTGGCATCCAAAAAGTGGCTGTTGTACTCCATTTGTGCCCCAATGGTGTCAAGCCATTTCTAACACCTCTGCATTACACCTTCCTGCTCTGTTTTTAATAAGCTATAATAAAAGCAAAAAATGCTGCCAGTTAGTGGCATCAAAAAAGTGGCTGTTGTACTCCATTTGTGCCCCAATGGTGCCAAGCTATTTCTAACACCTCTGCATTACGCCCTCATGCTCTGTTTTTAATAAGCTATAATAATAGCAAAAAATGCTGCCAGTTAGTGGCATCCAAAAAGTGGCTGTTGTACTCCATTTGTGCCCCAATGGTGCCAAGCTATTTCTAACACCTCTGCATTATGCCCTCATGCTCTGTTTTTAATAAGCTACAATAATAGCAAAAAATGCTGCCAGTTAGTGACATTCAAAAAGTGGCTGTTGTACTCCATTTGTGCCCCAATGGTGCAAAGCTATTTCTAACACCTCTGCATTACACCCTCCTGCTCTGTTTTTAATATTCTATAATAATAACAAAAAATGCTGCCAGTTAGTGGCATCCAAAAAGTGGCTGTTGTACTCCATTTGTGCCCCAATGGTGCCAAGCGATTTTTAACACCTCTGCATTACACCCTCCTGCTCTGTTTTTAATAAGCTATAATAATAGCAAAAAATGCTGCCAGTTAGTGGTATCCAAAAAGTGTCTGTTGTACTCCATTTGTGCCCCAATGGTGCCAAGCTATTTCTATTACCTCTGCATTATGCCCTCATGCTCTGTTTTTAATAAGCTATAATAATAGCAAAAAATGCTGCCAGTTAGTGGCATCCAAAAAGTGGCTGTTGTACTCCATTTGTGCCCCAATGGTGCCAAGCTATTTCTAACATCTCTGTATTACACCCTACTGCTCTGTTTTTAATAGGCTATAATAATAGCAAAAAATTATGCCAGTTAATGTCATCCAAAAAGTGGCTGTTGTACTCCATTTGTGCGCCAATGGTGCCAAGTTATTTCTAACACCTTTGCATGACACCCTCCTGCTCTGTTTTTAATAAGCTATAATAATAGCAAAAAATGCTGCCAGTTTGTGGAATCCAATAAGTGGCTGTTGTACTCCATTTGTGCCCCAATGGTGCCAAGCTATTTCTAACACCTCTGCATTACACCCTCCTGCTCTGTTTTTAATAAGCTATAATAAAAGCAAAAAATGCTGCCAGTTAGTGGCATCCAAAATGAGGCTGTTGTACTCCATTTGTGCCCCAATGGTGCCAAGCTATTTCTAACACCTCTGCATTACACCCTCCTGCTCTGTTTTTAATAAGCTATAATAAAAGCAAAAAATGCTGCCAGTTAGTGGCATCCAAAATGAGGCTGTTGTACTCCATTTGTGCCCCAATGGTGCCAAGCTATTTCTAACACCTCTGCATGACACCCTCCTGCTCTGTTTTTAATAAGCTATAATAATAGCAAAAAATGATGCCAGTTAGTGGCATCCAAAAAGTGGCTGTTGTACTCCATTTGTGCCCCAATGGTGCCAAGCTATTTCTAACACCTCTGCATTACGCCCTCATGCTCTGTTTTTAATAAGCTATAATAATAGCAAAAAATGCTGCCAGTTAATGGCATCCAAAAAGTGGCTGTTGTACTCCATTTGTGCCCCAATGGTGCCAAGCTTTTTCTAGCCCCTTTGCATGACACCCTCCTGCTCTGTTTTTAATAGGCTATAATAATAGCAAAAAATGCTGCCAGTTAGTGGCATCCAAAAAGTGGCTGTTGTACTCCATTTGTGCCCCAATGGTGTCAAGCCATTTCTAACACCTCTGCATTACACCTTCCTGCTCTGTTTTTAATAAGCTATAATAAAAGCAAAAAATGCTGCCAGTTAGTGGCATCCAAAATGAGGCTGTTGTACTCCATTTGTGCCCCAATGGTGCAAAGCTATTTCTAACACCTCTGCATTACACCCTCCTGCTCTGTTTTTAATATTCTATAATAATAACAAAAAAAGCTGTCAGTTAGTGGCATCCAAAAAGTGGCTGTTGTACTCCATTTGTGCCCCAATGGTGCCAAGCGATTTTTAACACCTCTGCATTACACCCTCCTGCTCTGTTTTTAATAAGCTATAATAATAGCAAAAAATGATGCCAGCTAGTGGCATCCAAAAAGTGGCTGTTGTACTCCATTTGTGCCCCAATGGTGCCAAGCTATTTCTAACACCTCTGCATTACGCCCTCATGCTCTGTTTTTAATAAGCTATAATAATAGCAAAAAATGCTGCCAGTTAATGGCATCCAAAAAGTGGCTGTTGTACTCCATTTGTGCCCCAATGGTGCCAAGCTATTTCTAGCCCCTCTGCATGACACCCTCCTGCTCTGTTTTTCATAGGCTATAATAATAGCAAAAAATGCTGCCAGTTAGTGGCATCCAAAAAGTGGCTGTTGTACTCCATTTGTGCCCCAATGGTGTCAAGCCATTTCTAACACCTCTGCATTACACCTTCCTGCTCTGTTTTTAATAAGCTATAATAAAAGCAAAAAATGCTGCCAGTTAGTGGCATCAAAAAAGTGGCTGTTGTACTCCATTTGTGCCCCAATGGTGCCAAGCTATTTCTAACACCTCTGCATTACGCCCTCATGCTCTGTTTTTAATAAGCTATAATAATAGCAAAAAATGCTGCCAGTTAGTGGCATCCAAAAAGTGGCTGTTGTACTCCATTTGTGCCCCAATGGTGCCAAGCTATTTCTAACACCTCTGCATTATGCCCTCATGCTCTGTTTTTAATAAGCTACAATAATAGCAAAAAATGCTGCCAGTTAGTGACATTCAAAAAGTGGCTGTTGTACTCCATTTGTGCCCCAATGGTGCAAAGCTATTTCTAACACCTCTGCATTACACCCTCCTGCTCTGTTTTTAATATTCTATAATAATAACAAAAAATGCTGCCAGTTAGTGGCATCCAAAAAGTGGCTGTTGTACTCCATTTGTGCCCCAATGGTGCCAAGCGATTTTTAACACCTCTGCATTACACCCTCCTGCTCTGTTTTTAATAAGCTATAATAATAGCAAAAAATGCTGCCAGTTAGTGGTATCCAAAAAGTGGCTGTTGTACTCCATTTGTGCCCCAATGGTGCCAAGCTATTTCTATTACCTCTGCATTATGCCCTCATGCTCTGTTTTTAATAAGCTATAATAATAGCAAAAAATGCTGCCAGTTAGTGGCATCCAAAAAGTGGCTGTTGTACTCCATTTGTGCCCCAATGGTGCCAAGTTATTTCTAACACCTTTGCATGACACCCTCCTGCTCTGTTTTTAATAAGCTATAATAATAGCAAAAAATGCTGCCAGTTTGTGGAATCCAAAAAGTGGCTATTGTACTCCATTTGTGCCCCAATGGTGCCAAGCTATTTCTAGCCCCTCTCCATGACACCCTCCTGCTCTGTTTTTAATAAGCTATAATAATAGCAAAAAATGCTGCCAGTAAGTGGCTTCCAAAAAGTGGCTGTTTTACTCCATTTGTGCCCCAATGGTGCCAAGCTATTTCTAGCCCCTCTGCATGACACCCTCCTGCTCTGTTTTTAATAAGCTATAATAATAGCAAAAAATGCTGCCAGTTAGTGGCATCCAAAAAGTGGCTGTTGTACTCCATTTGTGCCCCAATGGTACCAAGCTTTTTCTAACACCTCTGCATTACACCCTCCTGCTCTGTTTTTAATAAGCTATAATAAAAGCAAAAAATGCTGCCAGTTAGTGGCATCCAAAAAGTGGCTGTTGTAGTCCATTTGTGCCCCAATGGTGCCAAGCTATTTCTAACACCTCGGCATGACACCCTCCTGCTCTGTTTTTAATAAGCTATAATAATAGCAAAAAATGCTGCCAGTTAGTGGCATCCAAAAAGTGGCTGTTGTACTCCATTTGTGCCCCAATGGTGCCAAGCTATTTCTGACACCTCTGCATTACGCCCTCATGCTCTGTTTTTAATAGGCTATAATAATAGCAAAAAATGCTGCCAGTTAATGGCATCCAAAAAGTGGCTGTTGTACTCCATTTGTGTCCCAATGGTGCCAAGCTATTTCTAACACCACTGCATTACGCCCTCATGCTCTGTTTTTAATAAGCTATAATAATAGCAAAAAATGCTGCCAGTTAATGGCATCCAAAAAGTGGCTGTTGTACTCCATTTGTGCCCCAATGGTGCCAAGCTATTTCTAGCCCCTCTGCATGACACCTTCCTGCTCTGTTTTTAATAGGCTATAATAATAGCAAAAAATGCTGCCAGTTAGTGGAATCCAAAAAGTGGCTGTTGTACTCCATTTGTGCCCCAATGGTGTCAAGCCATTTCTAACACCTCTGCATTACACCTTCCTGCTCTGTTTTTAATAAGCTATAATAAAAGCAAAAAATGCTGCCAGTTAGGGGCATCCAAAAAGTGGCTGTTGTACTCCATTTGTGCCCCAATGGTGCCAAGCTATTTCTAACACCTCTGCATTACGCCCTCATGCTCTGTTTTTAATAAGCTATAATAATAGCAAAAAATGCTGCCAGTTAGTGGCATCCAAAAAGTGACTGTTGTACTCCATTTGTGCCCCAATGGTGCCAAGCTATTTCTAACACCTCTGCATTATGCCCTCATGCTCTGTTTTTAATAAGCTACAATAATAGCAAAAAATGCTGCCAGTTAGTGACATTCAAAAAGTGGCTGTTGTACTCCATTTGTGCCCCAATGGTGCAAAGCTATTTCTAACACCTCTGCATTACACCCTCCTGCTATGTTTTTAATATTCTATAATAATAACAAAAAATGCTGCCAGTTAGTGGCATCCAAAAAGTGGCTGTTGTACTCCATTTGTGCCCCAATGGTGCCAAGCAATTTTTAACACCTTTGCATTACACCCTCCTGCTCTGTTTTTAATAAGCTATAATAATAGCAAAAAATGCTGCCAGTTAGTGGTATCCAAAAAGTGGCTGTTGTACTCCATTTGTGCCCCAATGGTGCCAAGCTATGTCTAACACCTCTGCATGACACCCTCCTGCTGTGTTTTTAATAAGCTATAATAATAGCAAAAAATGCTGCCAGTTAGTGGCATCCAAAAAGTGGCTGTTGTACTCTATTTGTGCCCCAATGGTGCCAAGCTATTTCTATTACCTCTGCATTATGCCCTCATGCTCTGTTTTTAATAAGCTATAATAATAGCAAAAAATGCTGCCAGTTAGTGGCATCCAAAAAGTGGCTGTTGTACTACATTTGTGCCCCAATGGTGCCAAGCTATTTCTAACATCTCTGTATTACACCCTACTGCTCTATTTTTAATAGGCTATAATAATAGCAAAAAATTATGCCAGTTAATGTCATTAAAAAAGTGGCTGTTGTACTCCATTTGTGCCCCAATGGTGCCAAGTTATTTCTAACACCTTTGCATGACACCCTCCTGCTCTGTTTTTAATAAGCTATAATAATAGCAAAAATTGCTGCCAGTTAGTGGCATCCAAAAAGTGGCTGTTGTACTCCATTTGTGCCCCAATGGTGCCAAGCTATTTCTAACACCTCTGCATTACGCCCTCATGCTCTGTTTTTAATAAGCTATAATAATAGCAAAAAATGCTGCCAGTTAGTGGCTTCCAAAAAGTGGCGGCTGTTTTACTCCATTTGTGCCCCAATGGTGCCAAGCTATTTCTAGCCCCTCTGCATGACACCCCCCTGCTCTGTTTTTAATAAGCTATAATAATAGCAAAAAATGCTGCCAGTTAGTGGCATCCAAAAAGTGGCTTTTGTACTCCATTTGTGCCCCAATGGTGCCAAGCTATTTCTAACACCTCTGCATTACACCCTCCTGCTCTGTTTTTAATAAGCTATAATAAAAGCAAAAAATGCTGCCAATTAGTGGCATCCAAAAAGTGGCTGTTGTACTCCATTTGTGCCCCAATGGTGCCAAGCTATTTCTAACACCTCGGCATGACACCCTCCTGCTCTGTTTTTAATAAGCTATAATAATAGCAAAAAATGCTGCCAGTTAGTGGCATCCAAAAAGTGGCTGTTGTACTCCATTTGTGCCCCAATGGTGCCAAGCTATTTCTAACTCCTCTGCATTACGCCCTCATGCTCTGTTTTTAATAAGCTATAATAATAGCAAAAAATGCTGCCAGTTAATGGCATGCAAAAAGTGGCTGTTGTACTCCATTTGTGCCCCAATGGTGCCAAGCTATTTCTAGACCCTCTGCATGACACCCTTCTGCTCTGTTTTTAATAAGATATAATAATAGCAAAAAATGCTGCCAGTTAGTGGCATCCAAAAAGTGGCTGTTGTACTCCATTTGTGCCCCAATGGTGTCAAGCTATTTCTAACACCTCTGCATTACACCTTCCTGCTCTGTGTTTAATAAGCTATAATAAAAGCAAAAAATGCTGCCAGTTAGTGGCATCCAAAAAGTGGCTGTTGTACTCCATTTGTGCCCCAATGGTGCCAAGCTATTTCTAACACCTCTGCATTACGCCCTCATGCTCTGTTTTTAATAAGCTATAATAATAGCAAAAAATGCTGCCAGTTAGTGGCATCCAAAAAGTGGCTGTTGTTCTCCATTTGTGCCCCAATGGTGCCAAGCTATTTCTAACACCTCTGCATTATGCCCTCATGCTCTGTTTTAAATAAGATATAATAATAGCAAAAAATGCTGCCAGTTAGTGGCATCCAAAAAGTGGCTGTTGTACTCCATTTGTGCCCCAATGGTGCCAAGCTATTTCTAACACCTCGGCATGACACCCTCCTGCTCTGTTTTTAATAAGCTATAATAATAGCAAAAAATGCTGCCAGTTAGTGGCATCCAAAAAGTGGCTGTTGTACTCCATTTGTGCCCCAATGGTGCCAAGCTATTTCTAACTCCTCTGCATTACGCCCTCATGCTCTGTTTTTAATAAGCTATAATAATAGCAAAAAATGCTGCCAGTTAATGGCATGCAAAAAGTGGCTGTTGTACTCCATTTGTGCCCCAATGGTGCCAAGCTATTTCTAGACCCTCTGCATGACACCCTTCTGCTCTGTTTTTAATAAGATATAATAATAGCAAAAAATGCTGCCAGTTAGTGGCATCCAAAAAGTGGCTGTTGTACTCCATTTGTGCCCCAATGGTGTCAAGCTATTTCTAACACCTCTGCATTACACCTTCCTGCTCTGTGTTTAATAAGCTATAATAAAAGCAAAAAATGCTGCCAGTTAGTGGCATCCAAAAAGTGGCTGTTGTACTCCATTTGTGCCCCAATGGTGCCAAGCTATTTCTAACACCTCTGCATTACGCCCTCATGCTCTGTTTTTAATAAGCTATAATAATAGCAAAAAATGCTGCCAGTTAGTGGCATCCAAAAAGTGGCTGTTGTTCTCCATTTGTGCCCCAATGGTGCCAAGCTATTTCTAACACCTCTGCATTATGCCCTCATGCTCTGTTTTAAATAAGCTATAATAATAGCAAAAAATGCTGCCAGTTAGTGACATCCAAAAAGTGGCTGTTGTACTCCATTTGTGCCCCAATGGTAGAAAGCTATTTCTAACACCTCTGCATTACACCCTCCTGCTCTGTTTTTAATATTCTATAATAAAAACAAAAAATGCTGCCAGTTAGTGGCATTCAAAAAGTGGCTGTTGTACTCCATTTGTGCCCCAATGGTGCCAAGCTATGTCTAACACCTCTGCATGACACCCTCCTGCTGTGTTTTTAATAATCTATAATAATAGCAAAAAATGCTGCCAGTTAGTGGCATCCAAGAAGTGGCTGTTGTACTCCATTTGTGCCCCAATGGTGCCAAGCTATTTCCAACATCTCTGCATTACACCCTCCTGCTCTGTTTTTAATAGGCTATAATAATAGCAAAAAATGCTGCCAGTTAGTGTCATCCAAAAAGTGGCTGTTGTACTCCATTTGTGCCCCAATTGTGCCAAGTTATTTCTAACACCTTTGCATGACACCCTCCTGCTCTGTTTTTAATAAGCTATAATAATAGCAAAAAGTGCTGCCAGTTAGTGGCTTCCAAAAAGTGGCTGTTGTACTCCATTATTGCCCCAATGGTGCTAAGCTATTTCTAACACCTCGGCATGACACCCTCCTGCTCTGTTTTTAATAAGCTATAATAATAGCAAAAAATGCTGCCAGTTAGTGGCATCCAAAAAGTGGCTGTTGTACTCCATTTGTGCCCCAATGGTGCCAAGCAATTTCCAACATCTCTGCATTACACCCTCCTGCTCTGTTTTTAATAGGCTATATTAATAGCAAAAAATGCTGCAAGTTAGTGTCATCCAAAAAGTGGCTGTTGTACTCCATTTGTGCCCCAATGGTGCCAAGTTATTTCTAACACCTTTGCATAGCACCCTCCTGCTCTGTTTTTAATAAGCTATAATAATAGCAAAAAGTGCTGCCAGTTAGTGGCTTCCAAAAAGTGGCTGTTGTACTCCATTTGTGCCCCAATGGTGCCAAGCTATTTCTAGCCCCTCTGCATGACACCCTCCTGCTCTGGTTTTAATAAGCTATAATAATAGCAAAAAATGCTGCCAGTTAGTGGCATCCAAAAAGTGGCTGTTGTACTCCATTTGTGCCCCAATGGTGCCGAACTATTTCTAACACCTCTGCATTACACCCTCCTGCTCTGTTTATAATAGGCTATAATAAAAGCAAAAAATGCTGCCAGTTAGTGGCATCCAAAAAGTGGCTGTTGTACTCCATTAGTGCCCCAATGGTGCCAAGCTATTTCTAACACCTCGGCATGACACCCTCCTGCTCTCTTTTTAATAAGCTATAATAATAGCAAAAAATGCTGCTAGTTAGTGGCTTCCAAAAAGTGGCTGTTGTACTCCATTTGTGCCCCAATGGTGCCAAGCTATTTCGAACATCTCTGCATTACACCCTCCTGCTCTGTTTTTAATAGGCTATAATAATAGCTAAAAATGCTGCCAGTTAGTGTCATCCAAAAAGTGGCTGTTGTACTCCATTTGTGCCCCAATGGTGCCAAGTTATTTCTAACACCTTTGCATGACACCCTCCTGCTCTGTTTTTAATAAGCTATAATAATAGCAAAAAATGCTGCCAGTTAGTGGAATCCAAAAAGTGGCTATTGTACTCCATTTGTGCCCCAATGGTGCCAAGCTATTTCTAGCCCCTCTGCATGACACCCTTCTGCTCTGTTTTTAATAAGCTATAATAATAGCAAAAAGTGCTGCCAGTTAGTGGCTTCCAAAAAGTGGCTTTTGTACTCCATTTGTGCCCCAATGGTGCCAAGCTATTTCTAGCCCCTCTGCATGACACCCTCCTGCTCTGTTTTTAATAAGCTATAATAATAGCAAAAAATGCTGCCAGTTTGTGGCATCCAAAAAGTGGCTGTTGTACTCCATTTGTGCCCCAATGGTGCCGAGCTATTTCTAACATCTCTGTATTACACCCTCCTGGTCTGTTATTAATAAGCTATAATAAAAGCAAAAAATGCTGCCAGTTAGTGGCATCCAAAAAGTGGCTGTTGTACTCCATTTGTGCCCCAATGGTGCCAAGGTATGTCTAACACCTCTGCAAGACACCCTCCTGCTGTGTTTTTAATAAGCTATAATAATAGCAAAAAATGCTGCCAGTTAGTGGCATCCAAAAAGTGGCTGTTGTACTCCATTTGTGCCCCAATGGTGCCAAGCTATTTCTATTACCTCTGCATTACACCCTCATGCTCTGTTTTTAATAAGCTATAATAATAGCAAAAAATGCTGCCAGTTAGTGGCATCCAAAAAGTGGCTGTTGTACTCCATTTGTGCCCCAATGGTGCCAAGTTATTTCTAACACCTTTGCATGACACCCCCTGCTCTGTTTTTAATAAGCTATAATAATAGCAAAAAGTGCTGCCAGTTAGTGGCTTCCAAAAAGTGGCTGTTGTACTCCATTTGTGCCCCAATGGTGCCAAGCTATTTCTAGCCCCTCTGCATGACACCCTCCTGCTCTGTTTTTAATAAGCTATAATAATAGCAAAAAATGCTGCCAGTTAGTGGCATCCAAATTGTGGCTGTTGTACTCCATTTGTGCCCCAATGGTGCCGAGCTATTTCTAACACCTCTGCATTACACCCTCCTGCTCTGTTTATAATAGGCTATAATAAAAGCAAAAAATGCTGCCAGTTAGTGGCATCCAAAAAGTGGCTGTTGTACTCCATTAGTGCCCCAATGGTGCCAAGCGATTTCTAACACCTCGGCATGACACCCTCCTGCTCTGTTTTTAATAAGCTATAATAATAGCAAAAAATGCTGCTAGTTAGTGGCAGCCAAAAAGTGGCTGTTGTACTCCATTTGTGCCCCAATGGTGCCAAGCTATTTCCAACATCTCTGCATTACACCCTCCTGCTCTGTTTTTAATAGGCTATAATAATAGCAAAAAATACTGCCAGTTAGTGTCATCCAAAAAGTGGCTGTTGTACTCCATTTGTGCCCCAATGGTGCCAAGCTATTTCTAGCCCCTCTGCATGACACCCATCTGCTCTGTTTTTAATAAGCTATAATAATAGCAAAAAGTGCTGCCAGTTAGTGGTTCCAAAAAGTGGCTGTTGTACTCCATTTGTGCCCCAATGGTGCCAAGCTATTTCTAGCCCCTCTGCATGACACCCTCCTGCTCTGTTTTTAATAAGCTATAATAATAGCAAAAAATGCTGCCAGTTTGTGGCATCCAAAAAGTGGCTGTTGTACTCCATTTGTGCCCCAATGGTGCCGAGCTATTTCTAACATCTCTGTATTACACCCTCCTGCTCTGTTTTTAATAAGCTATAATAAAAGCAAAAAATGCTGCCAGATAAGGCATCCAAAAAGTGGCTGTTGTACTCCATTTGTGCCCCAATGGTGCCAAGCTATTTCTAACACCTCGGCATGACACCCTCCTGCTCTGTTTTTAATAAGCTATAATAATAGCAAAAAATGCTGCCAGTTAGTGGCATCCAAAAAGTGGCTGTTGTACTCCATTTGTGCCCCAATGGTGCCAAGCTATTTCTAACACCTCGGCATGACACCCTCCTGCTCTGTTTTTAATAAGCTATAATAATAGCAAAAAATGCTGCCAGTTAGTGGCATCCAAAAAGTGGCTGTTGTACTCCATTTGTGCCCCAATGGTGCAAAGCTATTTCTAACACCTCTGCATTACACCATCCTGCTCTGTTTTTAATATTCTATAATATTAACAAAAAATGCTGCCAGTTAGTGGCATCCAAAAAGTGGCTGTTGTACTCCATTTGTGCCCCAATGGTGCCAAGCTATTTCTAGCCCTTCTGCATGACACCCTTTTGCTCTGTTTTTAATAAGCTATAATAATAGCAAAAAAGGCTTCCAGTTAGTGGCATCCAAAAAGTGGCTGTTGTACTCCATTTGTGCCCCAATGGTGTCAAGCTATTTCTAACACCTCTGCATTACACCTTCCTGCTCTGTTTTTAATAAGCTATAATAAAAGCAAAAAATGCTGCCAGTTAGTGGAATCCAAAAATGGCTGTTGTACTCCATTTGTGCCCCAATGGTGCCGAGCTATTTCTAACATCTCTGTATTACACCCTCCTGCTCTGTTTTTAATAAGCTATAATAATAGCAAAAAGTGCTGCCAGTTAGTGGCATCCAAAAAGTGGCTGTTGTACTCCATTTGTGCCCCAATGGTGCCAAGCTATTTCTAGCCCCTCTGCATGACACCCTCCTGCTCTGTTTTTAATAAGCTATAATAATAGCAAAAAATGCTGCCAGTTAGTGGCATCCAAAAAGTGGCTGTTGTACTCCATTTGTGCCCCAATGGTGTCGAGCTATTTCTAACACTTCTGCATTACACCCTCCTGCTCTGTTTTTAATAAGCTATAATAAAAGCAAAAAATGCTGCCAGTTAGTGGCATCCAAAAAGTGGCTGTTGTACTACATTTGTGCCCAAATGGTGCCAAGCTATTTCTAACACATCGGCATGACACCCTCCTGCTCTGTTTTTAATAAGCTATAATAATAGCAAAAAATGCTGCCAGTTAGTGGCATCCAAAAAGTGGCTGTTGTACTCCATTTGTGCCCCAATGGTGCCAAGCTATTTCTAACACCTCTGCATTACGCCCTCATGCTCTGTTTTTAATAAGCTATAATAATAGCAAAAAATGCTGCCAGTTAATGGCATCCAAAAAGTGGCTGTTGTACTCCATTTGTGCCCCAATGGTGCCAAGCGATTTCTAACACCTCTGCATTACACCCTCCTGCTCTGTTTTTAATAAGCTATAATAATAGCAAAAAGTGCTGCCAGTTAGTGGCATCCAAAAAGTGGCTGTTGTACTTCATTTGTGCCCCAATGGTGTCAAGCTATTTCTAACACCTCTGCATTACACCTTCCTGCTCTGTTTTTAATAAGCTATAATAAAAGCAAAAAATGCTGCCAGTTAGTGGCATCCAAAAAGTGGCTGTTGTACTCCATTTGTGCCCCAATGGTGCCAAGCTATTTCTAACACCTCTGCATTACGCCCTCATGCTCTGTTTTTAATAAGCTATAATAATAGCAAAAAATGCTGCCAGTTAGTGGCATCCAAAAAGTGGCTGTTGTTCTCCATTTGTGCCCCAATGGTGCCAAGCTATTTCTAACACCTCTGCATTATGCCCTCATGCTCTGTTTTTAATAAGCTATAATAATAGCAAAAAATGCTGCCAGTTAGTGACATCCAAAAAGTGGCTGTTGTACTCCATTTGTGCCCCAATGGTGTCAAGCTATTTCTAACACCTCTGCATTACACCCTCCTGCTCTGTTTTTAATAAGCTATAATAAAAGCAAAAAATGCTGCCAGTTAGTGGCATCCAAAAAGTGGCTGTTGTACTCCATTTGTGCCCCAATGGTGCCAAGCTATGTCTAACACCTCTGCATGACACCCTCCTGCTGTGTTTTTAATAAGCTATAATAATAGCAAAAAATGCTGCCAGTTAGTGGCATCCAAAAAGTGGCTTTTGTACTCCATTTGTGCCCCAATGGTGCCAAGCTATTTCTATTACCTCTGCATTACACCCTCATGCTCTGTTTTTAATAAGCTATAATAATAGCAAAAAATGCTGCCAGTTAGTGGCATCCAAAAAGTGGCTGTTGTACTCCATTTGTGCCCCAATGGTGCCAAGCTATTTCTAACACCTCTGCATTACGCCCTCATGCTCTGTTTTTAATAAGCTATAATAATAGCAAAAAATGCTGCCAGTTAATGGCATCCAAAAAGTGGCTGTTGTACTCCATTTGTGCCCCAATGGTGCCAAGCTATTTCTAGCCCCTCTGCATGACACCCTTCTGCTCTGTTTTTAATAAGCTATAATAATAGCAAAAAATGCTGCCAGTTAGTGGCATCCAAAAAGTGGCTGTTGTACTCCATTTGTGCCCCAATGGTGCCAAGCTATTTCTAACACCTCGGCATGACACCCTCCTGCTCTGTTTTTAATAAGCTATAATAATAGCAAAAAATGCTGCCAGTTAGTGGCATCCAAAAAGTGGCTGTTGTACTCCATTTGTGCCCCAATGGTGCCAAGCTATTTCTAACACCTCGGCATGACACCCTCCTGCTCTGTTTTTAATAAGCTATAATAATAGCAAAAAATGCTGCCAGTTAGTGGCATCCAAAAAGTGGCTGTTGTACTCCATTTGTGCCCCAATGGTGCAAAGCTATTTCTAACACCTCTGCATTACACCATCCTGCTCTGTTTTTAATATTCTATAATATTAACAAAAAATGCTGCCAGTTAGTGGCATCCAAAAAGTGGCTGTTGTACTCCATTTGTGCCCCAATGGTGCCAAGCTATTTCTAGCCCTTCTGCATGACACCCTTTTGCTCTGTTTTTAATAAGCTATAATAATAGCAAAAAAGGCTGACAGTTAGTGGCATCCAAAAAGTGGCTGTTGTACTCCATTTGTGCCCCAATGGTGTCAAGCTATTTCTAACACCTCTGCATTACACCTTCCTGCTCTGTTTTTAATAAGCTATAATAAAAGCAAAAAATGCTGCCAGTTAGTGGCATCCAAAAAGTGGCTGTTGTACTCCATTTGTGCCCCAATGGTGCCAAGCTATGTCTAACACCTCTGCATGACACCCTCCTGCTGTGTTTTTAATAAGCTATATAATAGCAAAAAATGCTGCCAGTTAGTGGCATCCAAAAAGTGGCTCTTGTACTCCATTTGTGCCCCAATGGTACCAAGCTATTTCTATTACCTCTGCATTACACCCTCATGCTCTGTTTTTAATAAGCTATAATAATAGCAAAAAATGCTTCCAGTTAGTGGCATCCAAAAAGTGGCTGTTGTACTCCATTTGTGCCCCAATGGTGCCAAGCTATTTCCAACATCTCTGCATTACACCCTCCTGCTCTGTTTTTAATAGGCTATAATAATAGCAAAAAATGCTGCCAGTTAGTGTCATCCAAAAAGTGGCTGTTGTACTCCATTTGTGCCCCAATGGTGCCAAGTTATTTCTAACACCTTTGCATGACACCCTCCTGCTCTGTTTTTAATAAGCTATAATAATAGCAAAAAGTGCTGCCAGTTAGTGGCTTCCAAAAAGTGGCTGTTGTACTCCATTTGTGCCCCAATGGTGCCAAGCTATTTCTAGCCCCTCTGCATGACACCCTCCTGCTCTGTTTTTAATAAGCTATAATAATAGCAAAAAATGCTGCCAGTTAGTGGCATCCAAAAAGTGGCTGTTGTACTCCATTTGTGCCCCAATGGTGCCGAGCTATTTCTAACACCTCTGCATTACACCCTCCTGCTCTGTTTTTAATAAGCTTTAATAAAAGCAAAAAATGCTGCCAGTTAGTGGCATCCAAAAAGTGGCTGTTGTACTCCATTAGTGCCCCAATGGTGCCAAGCTATTTCTAACACCTTTGCATGACACCCTCCTGCTCTGTTTTTAATAAGCTATAATAATAGCAAAAAATGCTGCCAGTTAGTGGAATCCAAAAAGTGACTATTGTACTCCATTTGTGCCCCAATGGTGCCAAGCTATTTCTAGCCCCTCTGCATGACACCCTTCTGCTCTGTTTTTAATAGGCTATAATAATAGCAATAAATGCTGCCAGTTAGTGTCATCCAAAAAGAGGCTGTTGTACTCCATTTGTGCCCCAATGGTGCCAAGTTATTTCTAACACCTTTGCATGACACCCTCCTGCTCTGTTTTTAATAAGCTATAATAATAGCAAAAAATGCTGCCAGTTAGTGGCATCCAAAAAGTGGCTGTTGTACTCCATTTGTGCCCCAATGGTGCCGAGCTATTTCTAACACCTCTGCATTACACCCTCCTGCTCTGTTTTTAATAAGCTATAATAAAAGCAAAAAATGCTGCCAGTTAGTTGCATCCAAAAAGTGGCTGTTGTACTCCATTTGTGCCCCAATGGTGCCAAGCTATTTCTAACACATCGGCATGACACCCTCCTGCTCTTTTTTTAATAAGCTATAATAATAGCAAAAAATGCTGCCAGTTAGTGGCATCCAAAAAGTGGCTGTTGTACTCCATTTGTGCCCCAATGGTGCCGAGCTATTTCTAACACCTCTGCATTACACCCTCCTGCTCTGTTTTTAATAAGCTATAATAAAAGCAAAAAATGCTGCCAGTTAGTGGCATCCAAAAAGTGGCTGTTGTACTCCATTAGTGCCCCAATGGTGCCAAGCTATTTCTAACACCTTTGCATGACACCCTCCTGCTCTGTTTTTAATAAGCTATAATAATAGCAAAAAATGCTTCCAGTTAGTGGAATCCAAAAAGTGGCTATTGTACTCCATTTGTGCCCCTATGGTGCCAAGCTATTTCTAGCCCCTCTGCATGACACCCTTCTGCTCTGTTTTTAATAGGCTATAATACTAGCAAAGAATGCTGCCAGTTAGTGTCATCCAAAAAGTGGCTGTTGTACTCCATTTGTGCCCCAATGGTGCCAAGTTATTTCTAACACCTTTGCATGACACCCTCCTGCTCTGTTTTTAATAAGCTATAATAATAGCAAAAAAGGCTGCCAGTTTGTGGAATCCAAAAAGTGGCTATTGTACTCCATTTGTGCCCCAATGGTGCCAAGCTATTTCTAGCCCCTCTCCATGACACCCTCCTGCTCTGTTTTTAATAAGCTATAATAATAGCAAAAAATGCTGCCAGTTAGTGGCTTCCAAAAAGTGGCTGTTGTACTCCATTTGTGCCCCAATGGTGCCAAGCTATTTCTAACACCTCTGCATTACACCCTCCTGCTCTGTTTTTAATAAGCTATAATAAAAGCAAAAAATGCTGCCAGTTAGTGGCATCCAAAAAGTGGCTGTTGTAGTCCATTTATGCCCCAATGGTGCCAAGCTATTTCTAACACCTCGGCATGACACCCTCCTGCTCTGTTTTTAATAAGCTATAATAATAGCAAAAAATGCTGCCAGTTAGTGGCATCCAAAAAGTGGCTGTTGTACTCCATTTGTGCCCCAATGGTGCCAAGCTATTTCTAACACCTCTGCATTACACCCTCCTGCTCTGTTTTTAATAAGCTATAATAAAAGCAAAAAATGCTGCCAGTTAGTGGCATCCAAAAAGTGGCTGTTGTACTCCATTTGTGCCCCAATGGTGCTAAGCTATTTCTAACACCTCTGCATTACGCCCTCATGCTCTGTTTTTAATAAGCTATAATAATAGCAAAAAATGCTGCCAGTTAATGGCATCCAAAAAGTGGCTGTTGTACTCCATTTGTGCCCCAATGGTGCCAAGCTATTTCTAGCCCCTCTGCATGACACCCTTCTGCTCTGTTTTTAATAAGCTATAATAATAGCAAAAAATGCTGCCAGTTAGTGGCATCCAAAAAGTGGCTGTTGTACTCCATTTGTGCCCCAATGGTGTCAAGCTATTTCTAACACCTCTGCATTACACCTTCCTGCTCTGTTTTTAATAAGCTATAATAAAAGCAAAAAATGCTGCCAGTTAGTGGCATCCAAAAAGTGGCTGTTGTACTCCATTTGTGCCCCAATGGTGCCAAGCTATTTCTAACACCTCTGCATTACACCCTCATGCTCTGTTTTTAATAAGCTATAATAATAGGAAAAAATGCTGCCAGTTAATGGCATCCAAGAAGTGGCTGTTGTACTCCATTTGTGCCCCAATGGTGCCAAGCTATTTCTAGCCCCTCTGCATGACACCCTTCTGCTCTGTTTTTAATAAGCTATAATAATAGCAAAAAATGCTGCCAGTTAGTGGTATCCAAAAAGTGGCTGTTGTACTCCATTTGTGCCCCAATGGTGCCAAGCTATGTCTAACACCTCTGCATGACACCCTCCTGCTGTGTTTTTAATAAGCTATAATAATAGCAAAAAATGCTGCCAGTTAGTGGCATCCAAAAAGTGGCTGTTGTACTCCATTTGTGCCCCAATGATGCCAAGCTATTTCTATTACCTCTGCATTATGCCCTCATGCTCTGTTTTTAATAAGCTATAATAATAGCAAAAAATGCTGCCAGTTAGTGGCATCCAAAAAGTGGCTGTTGTACTCCATTTGTGCCCCAATGGTGACAAGCTATTTCTAACACCTCTGCATTACGCCCTCATGCTCTGTTTTTAATAAGCTATAATAATAGCAAAAAATGCTGCCAGTTAATGGCATCCAAAAAGTGGCTGTTGTACTCCATTTGTGCCCCAATGGTGCCAAGCAATTTCTAGCCCCTCTGCATGACACCCTCCTGCTCTGTTTTTAATAGGCTATAATAACAGCAAAAAATGCTGCCAGTTAGTGGCATCCAATAAGTGGCTGTTGTACTCCATTTGTGCCCCAATGGTGCCAAGCTATTTCTAACACCTCTGCATTACACCCTCCTGCTCTGTTTTTAATAAGCTATAATAAAAGCAAAAAATGCTGCCAGTTAGTGGCATCCAAAATGAGGCTGTTGTACTCCATTTGTGCCCCAATGGTGCCAAGCTATTTCTAACACCTCTGCATGACACCCTCCTGCTCTGTTTTTAATAAGCTATAATAATAGCAAAAAATGATGCCAGTTAGTGGCATCCAAAAAGTGGCTGTTGTACTCCATTTGTGCCCCAATGGTGCCTAGCTATTTCTAACACCTCTGCATTACGCCCTCATGCTCTGTTTTTAATAAGCTATAATAATAGCAAAAAATGCTGCCAGTTAATGGCATCCAAAAAGTGGCTGTTGTACTCCATTTGTGCCCCAATGGTGCCAAGCTTTTTCTAGCCCCTTTGCATGACACCCTCCTGCTCTGTTTTTAATAGGCTATAATAATAGCAAAAAATGCTGCCAGTTAGTGGCATCCAAAAAGTGGCTGTTGTACTCCATTTGTGCCCCAATGGTGCCAAGCTACTTCTAACACCTCTGCATTACGCCCTCATGCTCTGTTTTTAATAAGCTATAATAATAGCAAAAAATGCTGCCAGTTAGTGGCATCCAAAAAGTGGCTGTTGTACTCCATTTGTGCCCCAATGGTGCCAAGCTATTTCTAACACCTCTGCATTATGCCCTCATGCTCTGTTTTTAATAAGCTACAATAATAGCAAACAATGCTGCCAGTTAGTGACATTCAAAAAGTGGCTGTTGTACTCCATTTGTGCCCCAATGGTGCAAAGCTATTTCTAACACCTCTGCATTACACCCTCCTGCTCTGTTTTTAATATTCTATAATAATAACAAAAAATGCTGCCAGTTAGTGGCATCCAAAAAGTGGCTGTTGTACTCCATTTGTGCCCCAATGGTGCCAAGCGATTTTTAACACCTCTGCATTACACCCTCCTGCTCTGTTTTTAATAAGCTATAATAATAGCAAAAAATGATGCCAGCTAGTGGCATCCAAAAAGTGGCTGTTGTACTCCATTTGTGCCCCAATGGTGCCAAGCTATTTCTAACACCTCTGCATTACGCCCTCATGCTCTGTTTTTAATAAGCTATAATAATAGCAAAAAATGCTGCCAGTTAATGGCATCCAAAAAGTGGCTGTTGTACTCCATTTGTGCCCCAATGGTGCCAAGCTATTTCTAGCCCCTCTGCATGACACCCTCCTGCTCTGTTTTTCATAGGCTATAATAATAGCAAAAAATGCTGCCAGTTAGTGGCATCCAAAAAGTGGCTGTTGTACTCCATTTGTGCCCCAATGGTGTCAAGCCATTTCTAACACCTCTGCATTACACCTTCCTGCTCTGTTTTTAATAAGCTATAATAAAAGCAAAAAATGCTGCCAGTTAGTGGCATCAAAAAAGTGGCTGTTGTACTCCATTTGTGCCCCAATGGTGCCAAGCTATTTCTAACACCTCTGCATTACGCCCTCATGCTCTGTTTTTAATAAGCTATAATAATAGCAAAAAATGCTGCCAGTTAGTGGCATCCAAAAAGTGGCTGTTGTACTCCATTTGTGCCCCAATGGTGCCAAGCTATTTCTAACACCTCTGCATTATGCCCTCATGCTCTGTTTTTAATAAGCTACAATAATAGCAAAAAATGCTGCCAGTTAGTGACATTCAAAAAGTGGCTGTTGTACTCCATTTGTGCCCCAATGGTGCAAAGCTATTTCTAACACCTCTGCATTACACCCTCCTGCTCTGTTTTTAATATTCTATAATAATAACAAAAAATGCTGCCAGTTAGTGGCATCCAAAAAGTGGCTGTTGTACTCCATTTGTGCCCCAATGGTGCCAAGCGATTTTTAACACCTCTGCATTACACCCTCCTGCTCTGTTTTTAATAAGCTATAATAATAGCAAAAAATGCTGCCAGTTAGTGGTATCCAAAAAGTGTCTGTTGTACTCCATTTGTGCCCCAATGGTGCCAAGCTATTTCTATTACCTCTGCATTATGCCCTCATGCTCTGTTTTTAATAAGCTATAATAATAGCAAAAAATGCTGCCAGTTAGTGGCATCCAAAAAGTGGCTGTTGTACTCCATTTGTGCCCCAATGGTGCCAAGCTATTTCTAACATCTCTGTATTACACCCTACTGCTCTGTTTTTAATAGGCTATAATAATAGCAAAAAATTATGCCAGTTAATGTCATCCAAAAAGTGGCTGTTGTACTCCATTTGTGCGCCAATGGTGCCAAGTTATTTCTAACACCTTTGCATGACACCCTCCTGCTCTGTTTTTAATAAGCTATAATAATAGCAAAAAATGCTGCCAGTTTGTGGAATCCAATAAGTGGCTGTTGTACTCCATTTGTGCCCCAATGGTGCCAAGCTATTTCTAACACCTCTGCATTACACCCTCCTGCTCTGTTTTTAATAAGCTATAATAAAAGCAAAAAATGCTGCCAGTTAGTGGCATCCAAAATGAGGCTGTTGTACTCCATTTGTGCCCCAATGGTGCCAAGCTATTTCTAACACCTCTGCATTACACCCTCCTGCTCTGTTTTTAATAAGCTATAATAAAAGCTAAAAATGCTGCCAGTTAGTGGCATCCAAAATGAGGCTGTTGTACTCCATTTGTGCCCCAATGGTGCCAAGCTATTTCTAACACCTCTGCATGACACCCTCCTGCTCTGTTTTTAATAAGCTATAATAATAGCAAAAAATGATGCCAGTTAGTGGCATCCAAAAAGTGGCTGTTGTACTCCATTTGTGCCCCAATGGTGCCAAGCTATTTCTAACACCTCTGCATTACGCCCTCATGCTCTGTTTTTAATAAGCTATAATAATAGCAAAAAATGCTGCCAGTTAATGGCATCCAAAAAGTGGCTGTTGTACTCCATTTGTGCCCCAATGGTGCCAAGCTTTTTCTAGCCCCTTTGCATGACACCCTCCTGCTCTGTTTTTAATAGGCTATAATAATAGCAAAAAATGCTGCCAGTTAGTGGCATCCAAAAAGTGGCTGTTGTACTCCATTTGTGCCCCAATGGTGTCAAGCCATTTCTAACACCTCTGCATTACACCTTCCTGCTCTGTTTTTAATAAGCTATAATAAAAGCAAAAAATGCTGCCAGTTAGTGGCATCCAAAATGAGGCTGTTGTACTCCATTTGTGCCCCAATGGTGCAAAGCTATTTCTAACACCTCTGCATTACACCCTCCTGCTCTGTTTTTAATATTCTATAATAATAACAAAAAAAGCTGCCAGTTAGTGGCATCCAAAAAGTGGCTGTTGTACTCCATTTGTGCCCCAATGGTGCCAAGCGATTTTTAACACCTCTGCATTACACCCTCCTGCTCTGTTTTTAATAAGCTATAATAATAGCAAAAAATGATGCCAGCTAGTGGCATCCAAAAAGTGGCTGTTGTACTCCATTTGTGCCCCAATGGTGCCAAGCTATTTCTAACACCTCTGCATTACGCCCTCATGCTCTGTTTTTAATAAGCTATAATAATAGCAAAAAATGCTGCCAGTTAATGGCATCCAAAAAGTGGCTGTTGTACTCCATTTGTGCCCCAATGGTGCCAAGCTATTTCTAGCCCCTCTGCATGACACCCTCCTGCTCTGTTTTTCATAGGCTATAATAATAGCAAAAAATGCTGCCAGTTAGTGGCATCCAAAAAGTGGCTGTTGTACTCCATTTGTGCCCCAATGGTGTCAAGCCATTTCTAACACCTCTGCATTACACCTTCCTGCTCTGTTTTTAATAAGCTATAATAAAAGCAAAAAATGCTGCCAGTTAGTGGCATCAAAAAAGTGGCTGTTGTACTCCATTTGTGCCCCAATGGTGCCAAGCTATTTCTAACACCTCTGCATTACGCCCTCATGCTCTGTTTTTAATAAGCTATAATAATAGCAAAAAATGCTGCCAGTTAGTGGCATCCAAAAAGTGGCTGTTGTACTCCATTTGTGCCCCAATGGTGCCAAGCTATTTCTAACACCTCTGCATTATGCCCTCATGCTCTGTTTTTAATAAGCTACAATAATAGCAAAAAATGCTGCCAGTTAGTGACATTCAAAAAGTGGCTGTTGTACTCCATTTGTGCCCCAATGGTGCAAAGCTATTTCTAACACCTCTGCATTACACCCTCCTGCTCTGTTTTTAATATTCTATAATAATAACAAAAAATGCTGCCAGTTAGTGGCATCCAAAAAGTGGCTGTTGTACTCCATTTGTGCCCCAATGGTGCCAAGCGATTTTTAACACCTCTGCATTACACCCTCCTGCTCTGTTTTTAATAAGCTATAATAATAGCAAAAAATGCTGCCAGTTAGTGGTATCCAAAAAGTGGCTGTTGTACTCCATTTGTGCCCCAATGGTGCCAAGCTTTTTCTATTACCTCTGCATTATGCCCTCATGCTCTGTTTTTAATAAGCTATAATAATAGCAAAAAATGCTGCCAGTTAGTGGCATCCAAAAAGTGGCTGTTGTACTCCATTTGTGCCCCAATGGTGC
Source organism: Anomaloglossus baeobatrachus (assembly GCF_048569485.1). Taxonomy (NCBI): domain Eukaryota; kingdom Metazoa; phylum Chordata; class Amphibia; order Anura; family Aromobatidae; genus Anomaloglossus; species Anomaloglossus baeobatrachus. Next base: position 219,477,297 of record NC_134357.1, read on the forward strand.
CAAGTTATTTCTAACATCTCTGTATTACACCCTACTGCTCTGTTTTTAATAGGCTATAATAATAGCAAAAAATTATGCCAGTTAATGTCATCCAAAAAGTGGCTGTTGTACTCCATTTGTGCGCCAATGGTGCCAAGTTATTTCTAACACCTTTGCATGACACCCTCCTGCTCTGTTTTTAATAAGCTATAATAATAGCAAAAAATGCTGCCAGTTTGTGGAATCCAAAAAGTGGCTATTGTACTCCATTTGTGCCCCAATGGTGCCAAGCTATTTCTAGCCCCTCTCCATGACACCCTCCTGCTCTGTTTTTAATAAGCTATAATAATAGCAAAAAATGCTGCCAGTAAGTGGCTTCCAAAAAGTGGCTGTTTTACTCCATTTGTGCCCCAATGGTGCCAAGCTATTTCTAGCCCCTCTGCATGACACCCTCCTGCTCTGTTTTTAATAAGCTATAATAATAGCAAAAAATGCTGCCAGTTAGTGGCATCCAAAAAGTGGCTGTTGTACTCCATTTGTGCCCCAATGGTACCAAGCTTTTTCTAACACCTCTGCATTACACCCTCCTGCTCTGTTTTTAATAAGCTATAATAAAAGCAAAAAATGCTGCCAGTTAGTGGCATCCAAAAAGTGGCTGTTGTAGTCCATTTGTGCCCCAATGGTGCCAAGCTATTTCTAACACCTCGGCATGACACCCTCCTGCTCTGTTTTTAATAAGCTATAATAATAGCAAAAAATGCTGCCAGTTAGTGGCATCCAAAAAGTGGCTGTTGTACTCCATTTGTGCCCCAATGGTGCCAAGCTATTTCTGACACCTCTGCATTACGCCCTCATGCTCTGTTTTTAATAGGCTATAATAATAGCAAAAAATGCTGCCAGTTAATGGCATCCAAAAAGTGGCTGTTGTACTCCATTTGTGTCCCAATGGTGCCAAGCTATTTCTAACACCACTGCATTACGCCCTCATGCTCTGTTTTTAATAAGCTATAATAATAGCAAAAAATGCTGCCAGTTAATGGCATCCAAAAAGTGGCTGTTGTACTCCATTTGTGCCCCAATGGTGCCAAGCTATTTCTAGCCCCTCTGCATGACACCTTCCTGCTCTGTTTTTAATAGGCTATAATAATAGCAAAAAATGCTGCCAGTTAGTGGAATCCAAAAAGTGGCTGTTGTACTCCATTTGTGCCCCAATGGTGTCAAGCCATTTCTAACACCTCTGCATTACACCTTCCTGCTCTGTTTTTAATAAGCTATAATAAAAGCAAAAAATGCTGCCAGTTAGGGGCATCCAAAAAGTGGCTGTTGTACTCCATTTGTGCCCCAATGGTGCCAAGCTATTTCTAACACCTCTGCATTACGCCCTCATGCTCTGTTTTTAATAAGCTATAATAATAGCAAAAAATGCTGCCAGTTAGTGGCATCCAAAAAGTGACTGTTGTACTCCATTTGTGCCCCAATGGTGCCAAGCTATTTCTAACACCTCTGCATTATGCCCTCATGCTCTGTTTTTAATAAGCTACAATAATAGCAAAAAATGCTGCCAGTTAGTGACATTCAAAAAGTGGCTGTTGTACTCCATTTGTGCCCCAATGGTGCAAAGCTATTTCTAACACCTCTGCATTACACCCTCCTGCTATGTTTTTAATATTCTATAATAATAACAAAAAATGATGCCAGTTAGTGGCATCCAAAAAGTGGCTGTTGTACTCCATTTGTGCCCCAATGGTGCCAAGCAATTTTTAACACCTTTGCATTACACCCTCCTGCTCTGTTTTTAATAAGCTATAATAATAGCAAAAAATGCTGCCAGTTAGTGGTATCCAAAAAGTGGCTGTTGTACTCCATTTGTGCCCCAATGGTGCCAAGCTATGTCTAACACCTCTGCATGACACCCTCCTGCTGTGTTTTTAATAAGCTATAATAATAGCAAAAAATGCTGCCAGTTAGTGGCATCCAAAAAGTGGCTGTTGTACTCTATTTGTGCCCCAATGGTGCCAAGCTATTTCTATTACCTCTGCATTACGCCCTCATGCTCTGTTTTTAATAAGCTATAATAATAGCAAAAAATGCTGCCAGTTAGTGGCATCCAAAAAGTGGCTGTTGTACTACATTTGTGCCCCAATGGTGCCAAGCTATTTCTAACATCTCTGTATTACACCCTACTGCTCTATTTTTAATAGGCTATAATAATAGCAAAAAATTATGCCAGTTAATGTCATTAAAAAAGTGGCTGTTGTACTCCATTTGTGCCCCAATGGTGCCAAGTTATTTCTAACACCTTTGCATGACACCCTCCTGCTCTGTTTTTAATAAGCTATAATAATAGCAAAAATTGCTGCCAGTTAGTGGCATCCAAAAAGTGGCTGTTGTACTCCATTTGTGCCCCAATGGTGCCAAGCTATTTCTAACACCTCTGCATTACGCCCTCATGCTCTGTTTTTAATAAGCTATAATAATAGCAAAAAATGCTGCCAGTTAATGGCATCCAAAAAGTGGCTGTTGTACTCCATTTGTGCCCCAATGGTGCCAAGCTATTTCTACCACCTCTGCATTACACCTTCCTGCTCTGTTTTTAATAAGCTATAATAAAAGCAAAAAATGCTGCCAGTTAGTGGCATCCAAAAAGTGGCTGTTGTACTCCATTTGTGCCCCAATGGTGCCAAGCGATTTTTAACACCTCTGCATGACACCCTTCTGCTCTGTTTTTAATAAGCTATAATAATAGCAAAAAATGCTGCCAGTTTGTGGCATCCAAAAAGTGGCTGTTGTACTCCATTTGTGCCCCAATGTTGTCAAGCTATTTCTAACACCTCTGCATTACACCTTCCTGCTCTGTTTTTAATAAGCTATAATAAAAGCAAAAAATGTTGCCAGTTAGTGGCATCCAAAAAGTGGCTGTTGTACTCCATTTGTGCCCCAATGGTGCCAAGCGATTTTTAACACCTCTGCATTACACCTTCCTGCTCTGTTTTTAATAAGCTATAATAAAAGCAAAAAATGCTGCCAGTTAGTGGCATCCAAAAAGTGGCTGTTGTACTCCATTTGTGCCCCAATGGTGCCAAGCTATTTCTAACACCTCTGCATTACGCCCTCATGCTCTGTTTTAATAAGCTTTAATAATAGCAAAAAATGCTGCCAGTTAGTGGCATCCAAAAAGTGGCTGTTGTTCTCCATTTGTGCCCCAAATGGTGCCAAGCTATTTCTAACATCTCTGTATTACACCCTACTGCTCTGTTTTTAATAGGCTAAAATAATAGCAAAAAATTCTGCCAGTTAATGTCATCCAAAAAGTGGCTGCTGTACTCCATTTGTGCCCCAATGGTGCCAAGTTATTTCTGACACCTTTGCATGACACCCTCCTGCTCTGTTTTTAATAAGCTATAATAATAGCAAAAAATGCTGCCAGTTTGTGGAATCCAAAAAGTGGCTATTGTACTCCATTTGTGCCCCAATGGTGCCAAGCTATTTCTAGCCCCTCTCCATGACACCCTCCTGCTCTGTTTTTAATAAGCTATAATAATAGCAAAAAATGCTGCCAGTTAGTGGCTTCCAAAAAGTGGCGGCTGTTTTACTCCATTTGTGCCCCAATGGTGCCAAGCTATTTCTAGCCCCTCTGCATGACACCCCCCTGCTCTGTTTTTAATAAGCTATAATAATAGCAAAAAATGCTGCCAGTTAGTGGCATCCAAAAAGTGGCTTTTGTACTCCATTTGTGCCCCAATGGTGCCAAGCTATTTCTAACACCTCTGCATTACACCCTCCTGCTCTGTTTTTAATAAGCTATAATAAAAGCAAAAAATGCTGCCAATTAGTGGCATCCAAAAAGTGGCTGTTGTACTCCATTTGTGCCCCAATGGTGCCAAGCTATTTCTAACACCTCGGCATGACACCCTCCTGCTCTGTTTTTAATAAGCTATAATAATAGCAAAAAATGCTGCCAGTTAGTGGCATCCAAAAAGTGGCTGTTGTACTCCATTTGTGCCCCAATGGTGCCAAGCTATTTCTAACTCCTCTGCATTACGCCCTCATGCTCTGTTTTTAATAAGCTATAATAATAGCAAAAAATGCTGCCAGTTAATGGCATGCAAAAAGTGGCTGTTGTACTCCATTTGTGCCCCAATGGTGCCAAGCTATTTCTAGACCCTCTGCATGACACCCTTCTGCTCTGTTTTTAATAAGATATAATAATAGCAAAAAATGCTGCCAGTTAGTGGCATCCAAAAAGTGGCTGTTGTACTCCATTTGTGCCCCAATGGTGTCAAGCTATTTCTAACACCTCTGCATTACACCTTCCTGCTCTGTGTTTAATAAGCTATAATAAAAGCAAAAAATGCTGCCAGTTAGTGGCATCCAAAAAGTGGCTGTTGTACTCCATTTGTGCCCCAATGGTGCCAAGCTATTTCTAACACCTCTGCATTACGCCCTCATGCTCTGTTTTTAATAAGCTATAATAATAGCAAAAAATGCTGCCAGTTAGTGGCATCCAAAAAGTGGCTGTTGTTCTCCATTTGTGCCCCAATGGTGCCAAGCTATTTCTAACACCTCTGCATTATGCCCTCATGCTCTGTTTTAAATAAGATATAATAATAGCAAAAAATGCTGCCAGTTAGTGGCATCCAAAAAGTGGCTGTTGTACTCCATTTGTGCCCCAATGGTGCCAAGCTATTTCTAACACCTCGGCATGACACTCTCCTGCTCTGTTTTTAATAAGCTATAATAATAGCAAAAAATGCTGCCAGTTAGTGGCATCCAAAAAGTGGCTGTTGTACTCCATTTGTGCCCCAATGGTGCCAAGCTATTTCTAACTCCTCTGCATTACGCCCTCATGCTCTGTTTTCAATAAGCTATAATAATAGCAAAAAATGCTGCCAGTTAATGGCATGCAAAAAGTGGCTGTTGTACTCCATTTGTGCCCCAATGGTGCCAAGCTATTTCTAGACCCTCTGCATGACACCCTTCTGCTCTGTTTTTAATAAGATATAATAATAGCAAAAAATGCTGCCAGTTAGTGGCATCCAAAAAGTGGCTGTTGTACTCCATTTGTGCCCCAATGGTGTCAAGCTATTTCTAACACCTCTGCATTACACCTTCCTGCTCTGTGTTTAATAAGCTATAATAAAAGCAAAAAATGCTGCCAGTTAGTGGCATCCAAAAAGTGGCTGTTGTACTCCATTTGTGCCCCAATGGTGCCAAGCTATTTCTAACACCTCTGCATTACGCCCTCATGCTCTGTTTTTAATAAGCTATAATAATAGCAAAAAATGCTGCCAGTTAGTGGCATCCAAAAAGTGGCTGTTGTTCTCCATTTGTGCCCCAATGGTGCCAAGCTATTTCTAACACCTCTGCATTATGCCCTCATGCTCTGTTTTAAATAAGCTATAATAATAGCAAAAAATGCTGCCAGTTAGTGACATCCAAAAAGTGGCTGTTGTACTCCATTTGTGCCCCAATGGTAGAAAGCTATTTCTAACACCTCTGCATTACACCCTCCTGCTCTGTTTTTAATATTCTATAATAAAAACAAAAAATGCTGCCAGTTAGTGGCATTCAAAAAGTGGCTGTTGTACTCCATTTGTGCCCCAATGGTGCCAAGCTATGTCTAACACCTCTGCATGACACCCTCCTGCTGTGTTTTTAATAATCTATAATAATAGCAAAAAATGCTGCCAGTTAGTGGCATCCAAGAAGTGGCTGTTGTACTCCATTTGTGCCCCAATGGTGCCAAGCTATTTCCAACATCTCTGCATTACACCCTCCTGCTCTGTTTTTAATAGGCTATAATAATAGCAAAAAATGCTGCCAGTTAGTGTCATCCAAAAAGTGGCTGTTGTACTCCATTTGTGCCCCAATTGTGCCAAGTTATTTCTAACACCTTTGCATGACACCCTCCTGCTCTGTTTTTAATAAGCTATAATAATAGCAAAAAGTGCTGCCAGTTAGTGGCTTCCAAAAAGTGGCTGTTGTACTCCATTATTGCCCCAATGGTGCTAAGCTATTTCTAACACCTCGGCATGACACCCTCCTGCTCTGTTTTTAATAAGCTATAATAATAGCAAAAAATGCTGCCAGTTAGTGGCATCCAAAAAGTGGCTGTTGTACTCCATTTGTGCCCCAATGGTGCCAAGCAATTTCCAACATCTCTGCATTACACCCTCCTGCTCTGTTTTTAATAGGCTATATTAATAGCAAAAAATGCTGCAAGTTAGTGTCATCCAAAAAGTGGCTGTTGTACTCCATTTGTGCCCCAATGGTGCCAAGTTATTTCTAACACCTTTGCATAGCACCCTCCTGCTCTGTTTTTAATAAGCTATAATAATAGCAAAAAGTGCTGCCAGTTAGTGGCTTCCAAAAAGTGGCTGTTGTACTCCATTTGTGCCCCAATGGTGCCAAGCTATTTCTAGCCCCTCTGCATGACACCCTCCTGCTCTGGTTTTAATAAGCTATAATAATAGCAAAAAATGCTGCCAGTTAGTGGCATCCAAAAAGTGGCTGTTGTACTCCATTTGTGCCCCAATGGTGCCGAGCTATTTCTAACACCTCTGCATTACACCCTCCTGCTCTGTTTATAATAGGCTATAATAAAAGCAAAAAATGCTGCCAGTTAGTGGCATCCAAAAAGTGGCTGTTGTACTCCATTAGTGCCCCAATGGTGCCAAGCTATTTCTAACACCTCGGCATGACACCCTCCTGCTCTCTTTTTAATAAGCTATAATAATAGCAAAAAATGCTGCTAGTTAGTGGCTTCCAAAAAGTGGCTGTTGTACTCCATTTGTGCCCCAATGGTGCCAAGCTATTTCGAACATCTCTGCATTACACCCTCCTGCTCTGTTTTTAATAGGCTATAATAATAGCTAAAAATGCTGCCAGTTAGTGTCATCCAAAAAGTGGCTGTTGTACTCCATTTGTGCCCCAATGGTGCCAAGTTATTTCTAACACCTTTGCATGACACCCTCCTGCTCTGTTTTTAATAAGCTATAATAATAGCAAAAAATGCTGCCAGTTAGTGGAATCCAAAAAGTGGCTATTGTACTCCATTTGTGCCCCAATGGTGCCAAGCTATTTCTAGCCCCTCTGCATGACACCCTTCTGCTCTGTTTTTAATAAGCTATAATAATAGCAAAAAGTGCTGCCAGTTAGTGGCTTCCAAAAAGTGGCTTTTGTACTCCATTTGTGCCCCAATGGTGCCAAGCTATTTCTAGCCCCTCTGCATGACACCCTCCTGCTCTGTTTTTAATAAGCTATAATAATAGCAAAAAATGCTGCCAGTTTGTGGCATCCAAAAAGTGGCTGTTGTACTCCATTTGTGCCCCAATGGTGCCGAGCTATTTCTAACATCTCTGTATTACACCCTCCTGGTCTGTTATTAATAAGCTATAATAAAAGCAAAAAATGCTGCCAGTTAGTGGCATCCAAAAAGTGGCTGTTGTACTCCATTTGTGCCCCAATGGTGCCAAGGTATGTCTAACACCTCTGCAAGACACCCTCCTGCTGTGTTTTTAATAAGCTATAATAATAGCAAAAAATGCTGCCAGTTAGTGGCATCCAAAAAGTGGCTGTTGTACTCCATTTGTGCCCCAATGGTGCCAAGCTATTTCTATTACCTCTGCATTACACCCTCATGCTCTGTTTTTAATAAGCTATAATAATAGCAAAAAATGCTGCCAGTTAGTGGCATCCAAAAAGTGGCTGTTGTACTCCATTTGTGCCCCAATGGTGCCAAGTTATTTCTAACACCTTTGCATGACACCCCCTGCTCTGTTTTTAATAAGCTATAATAATAGCAAAAAGTGCTGCCAGTTAGTGGCTTCCAAAAAGTGGCTGTTGTACTCCATTTGTGCCCCAATGGTGCCAAGCTATTTCTAGCCCCTCTGCATGACACCCTCCTGCTCTGTTTTTAATAAGCTATAATAATAGCAAAAAATGCTGCCAGTTAGTGGCATCCAAAAAGTGGCTGTTGTACTCCATTTGTGCCCCAATGGTGCCGAGCTATTTCTAACACCTCTGCATTACACCCTCCTGCTCTGTTTATAATAGGCTATAATAAAAGCAAAAAATGCTGCCAGTTAGTGGCATCCAAAAAGTGGCTGTTGTACTCCATTAGTGCCCCAATGGTGCCAAGCGATTTCTAACACCTCGGCATGACACCCTCCTGCTCTGTTTTTAATAAGCTATAATAATAGCAAAAAATGCTGCTAGTTAGTGGCAGCCAAAAAGTGGCTGTTGTACTCCATTTGTGCCCCAATGGTGCCAAGCTATTTCCAACATCTCTGCATTACACCCTCCTGCTCTGTTTTTAATAGGCTATAATAATAGCAAAAAATACTGCCAGTTAGTGTCATCCAAAAAGTGGCTGTTGTACTCCATTTGTGCCCCAATGGTGCCAAGCTATTTCTAGCCCCTCTGCATGACACCCATCTGCTCTGTTTTTAATAAGCTATAATAATAGCAAAAAGTGCTGCCAGTTAGTGGTTCCAAAAAGTGGCTGTTGTACTCCATTTGTGCCCCAATGGTGCCAAGCTATTTCTAGCCCCTCTGCATGACACCCTCCTGCTCTGTTTTTAATAAGCTATAATAATAGCAAAAAATGCTGCCAGTTTGTGGCATCCAAAAAGTGGCTGTTGTACTCCATTTGTGCCCCAATGGTGCCGAGCTATTTCTAACATCTCTGTATTACACCCTCCTGCTCTGTTTTTAATAAGCTATAATAAAAGCAAAAAATGCTGCCAGATAAGGCATCCAAAAAGTGGCTGTTGTACTCCATTTGTGCCCCAATGGTGCCAAGCTATTTCTAACACCTCGGCATGACACCCTCCTGCTCTGTTTTTAATAAGCTATAATAATAGCAAAAAATGCTGCCAGTTAGTGGCATCCAAAAAGTGGCTGTTGTACTCCATTTGTGCCCCAATGGTGCCAAGCTATTTCTAACACCTCGGCATGACACCCTCCTGCTCTGTTTTTAATAAGCTATAATAATAGCAAAAAATGCTGCCAGTTAGTGGCATCCAAAAAGTGGCTGTTGTACTCCATTTGTGCCCCAATGGTGCAAAGCTATTTCTAACACCTCTGCATTACACCATCCTGCTCTGTTTTTAATATTCTATAATATTAACAAAAAATGCTGCCAGTTAGTGGCATCCAAAAAGTGGCTGTTGTACTCCATTTGTGCCCCAATGGTGCCAAGCTATTTCTAGCCCTTCTGCATGACACCCTTTTGCTCTGTTTTTAATAAGCTATAATAATAGCAAAAAAGGCTTCCAGTTAGTGGCATCCAAAAAGTGGCTGTTGTACTCCATTTGTGCCCCAATGGTGTCAAGCTATTTCTAACACCTCTGCATTACACCTTCCTGCTCTGTTTTTAATAAGCTATAATAAAAGCAAAAAATGCTGCCAGTTAGTGGCATCCAAAAAGTGGCTGTTGTACTCCATTTGTGCCCCAATGGTGCCAAGCTATGTCTAACACCTCTGCATGACACCCTCCTGCTGTGTTTTTAATAAGCTATATAATAGCAAAAAATGCTGCCAGTTAGTGGCATCCAAAAAGTGGCTGTTGTACTCCATTTGTGCCCCAATGGTACCAAGCTATTTCTATTACCTCTGCATTACACCCTCATGCTCTGTTTTTAATAAGCTATAATAATAGCAAAAAATGCTGCCAGTTAGTGGCATCCAAAAAGTGGCTGTTGTACTCCATTTGTGCCCCAATGGTGCCAAGCTATTTCCAACATCTCTGCATTACACCCTCCTGCTCTGTTTTTAATAGGCTATAATAATAGCAAAAAATGCTGCCAGTTAGTGTCATCCAAAAAGTGGCTGTTGTACTCCATTTGTGCCCCAATGGTGCCAAGTTATTTCTAACACCTTTGCATGACACCCTCCTGCTCTGTTTTTAATAAGCTATAATAATAGCAAAAAGTGCTGCCAGTTAGTGGCTTCCAAAAAGTGGCTGTTGTACTCCATTTGTGCCCCAATGGTGCCAAGCTATTTCTAGCCCCTCTGCATGACACCCTCCTGCTCTGTTTTTAATAAGCTATAATAATAGCAAAAAATGCTGCCAGTTAGTGGCATCCAAAAAGTGGCTGTTGTACTCCATTTGTGCCCCAATGGTGCCGAGCTATTTCTAACACCTCTGCATTACACCCTCCTGCTCTGTTTTTAATAAGCTATAATAAAAGCAAAAAATGCTGCCAGTTAGTGGCATCCAAAAAGTGGCTGTTGTACTCCATTAGTGCCCCAATGGTGCCAAGCTATTTCTAACACCTTTGCATGACACCCTCCTGCTCTGTTTTTAATAAGCTATAATAATAGCAAAAAATGCTGCCAGTTAGTGGAATCCAAAAAGTGACTATTGTACTCCATTTGTGCCCCAATGGTGCCAAGCTATTTCTAGCCCCTCTGCATGACACCCTTCTGCTCTGTTTTTAATAGGCTATAATAATAGCAAAAAATGCTGCCAGTTAGTGGCATCCAAAAAGTGGCTGTTGTACTCCATTAGTGCCCCAATGGTGCCAAGCGATTTCTAACACCTCGGCATGACACCCTCCTGCTCTGTTTTTAATAAGCTATAATAATAGCAAAAAATGCTGCTAGTTAGTGGCAGCCAAAAAGTGGCTGTTGTACTCCATTTGTGCCCCAATGGTGCCAAGCTATTTCCAACATCTCTGCATTACACCCTCCTGCTCTGTTTTTAATAGGCTATAATAATAGCAAAAAATACTGCCAGTTAGTGTCATCCAAAAAGTGGCTGTTGTACTCCATTTGTGCCCCAATGGTGGCAAGCTATTTCTAGCCCCTCTGCATGACACCCATCTGCTCTGTTTTTAATAAGCTATAATAATAGCAAAAAGTGCTGCCAGTTAGTGGTTCCAAAAAGTGGCTGTTGTACTCCATTTGTGCCCCAATGGTGCCAAGCTATTTCTAGCCCCTCTGCATGACACCCTCCTGCTCTGTTTTTAATAAGCTATAATAATAGCAAAAAATGCTGCCAGTTTGTGGCATCCAAAAAGTGGCTGTTGTACTCCATTTGTGCCCCAATGGTGCCGAGCTATTTCTAACATCTCTGTATTACACCCTCCTGCTCTGTTTTTAATAAGCTATAATAAAAGCAAAAAATGCTGCCAGATAAGGCATCCAAAAAGTGGCTGTTGTACTCCATTTGTGCCCCAATGGTGCCAAGCTATTTCTAACACCTCGGCATGACACCCTCCTGCTCTGTTTTTAATAAGCTATAATAATAGCAAAAAATGCTGCCAGTTAGTGGCATCCAAAAAGTGGCTGTTGTACTCCATTTGTGCCCCAATGGTGCCAAGCTATTTCTAACACCTCGGCATGACACCCTCCTGCTCTGTTTTTAATAAGCTATAATAATAGCAAAAAATGCTGCCAGTTAGTGGCATCCAAAAAGTGGCTGTTGTACTCCATTTGTGCCCCAATGGTGCAAAGCTATTTCTAACACCTCTGCATTACACCATCCTGCTCTGTTTTTAATATTCTATAATATTAACAAAAAATGCTGCCAGTTAGTGGCATCCAAAAAGTGGCTGTTGTACTCCATTTGTGCCCCAATGGTGCCAAGCTATTTCTAGCCCTTCTGCATGACACCCTTTTGCTCTGTTTTTAATAAGCTATAATAATAGCAAAAAAGGCTTCCAGTTAGTGGCATCCAAAAAGTGGCTGTTGTACTCCATTTGTGCCCCAATGGTGTCAAGCTATTTCTAACACCTCTGCATTACACCTTCCTGCTCTGTTTTTAATAAGCTATAATAAAAGCAAAAAATGCTGCCAGTTAGTGGCATCCAAAAAGTGGCTGTTGTACTCCATTTGTGCCCCAATGGTGCCAAGCTATGTCTAACACCTCTGCATGACACCCTCCTGCTGTGTTTTTAATAAGCTATATAATAGCAAAAAATGCTGCCAGTTAGTGGCATCCAAAAAGTGGCTGTTGTACTCCATTTGTGCCCCAATGGTACCAAGCTATTTCTATTACCTCTGCATTACACCCTCATGCTCTGTTTTTAATAAGCTATAATAATAGCAAAAAATGCTGCCAGTTAGTGGCATCCAAAAAGTGGCTGTTGTACTCCATTTGTGCCCCAATGGTGCCAAGCTATTTCCAACATCTCTGCATTACACCCTCCTGCTCTGTTTTTAATAGGCTATAATAATAGCAAAAAATGCTGCCAGTTAGTGTCATCCAAAAAGTGGCTGTTGTACTCCATTTGTGCCCCAATGGTGCCAAGTTATTTCTAACACCTTTGCATGACACCCTCCTGCTCTGTTTTTAATAAGCTATAATAATAGCAAAAAGTGCTGCCAGTTAGTGGCTTCCAAAAAGTGGCTGTTGTACTCCATTTGTGCCCCAATGGTGCCAAGCTATTTCTAGCCCCTCTGCATGACACCCTCCTGCTCTGTTTTTAATAAGCTATAATAATAGCAAAAAATGCTGCCAGTTAGTGCCATCCAAAAAGTGGCTGTTGTACTCCATTTGTGCCCCAATGGTGCCGAGCTATTTCTAACACCTCTGCATTACACCCTCCTGCTCTGTTTTTAATAAGCTATAATAAAAGCAAAAAATGCTGCCAGTTAGTGGCATCCAAAAAGTGGCTGTTGTACTCCATTAGTGCCCCAATGGTGCCAAGCTATTTCTAACACCTTTGCATGACACCCTCCTGCTCTGTTTTTAATAAGCTATAATAATAGCAAAAAATGCTGCCAGTTAGTGGAATCCAAAAAGTGACTATTGTACTCCATTTGTGCCCCAATGGTGCCAAGCTATTTCTAGCCCCTCTGCATGACACCCTTCTGCTCTGTTTTTAATAGGCTATAATAATAGCAATAAATGCTGCCAGTTAGTGTCATCCAAAAAGTGGCTGTTGTACTCCATTTGTGCCCCAATGGTGCCAAGTTATTTCTAACACCTTTGCATGACACCCTCCTGCTCTGTTTTTAATAAGCTATAATAATAGCAAAAAATGCTGCCAGTTAGTGGCATCCAAAAAGTGGCTGTTGTACTCCATTTGTGCCCCAATGGTGCCGAGCTATTTCTAACACCTCTGCATTACACCCTCCTGCTCTGTTTTTAATAAGCTATAATAAAAGCAAAAAATGCTGCCAGTTAGTTGCATCCAAAAAGTGGCTGTTGTACTCCATTTGTGCCCCAATGGTGCCAAGCTATTTCTAACACATCGGCATGACACCCTCCTGCTCTTTTTTTAATAAGCTATAATAATAGCAAAAAATGCTGCCAGTTAGTGGCATCCAAAAAGTGGCTGTTGTACTCCATTTGTGCCCCAATGGTGCCGAGCTATTTCTAACACCTCTGCATTACACCCTCCTGCTCTGTTTTTAATAAGCTATAATAAAAGCAAAAAATGCTGCCAGTTAGTGGCATCCAAAAAGTGGCTGTTGTACTCCATTAGTGCCTCAATGGTGCCAAGCTATTTCTAACACCTTTGCATGACACCCTCCTGCTCTGTTTTTAATAAGCTATAATAATAGCAAAAAATGCTTCCAGTTAGTGGAATCCAAAAAGTGGCTATTGTACTCCATTTGTGCCCCTATGGTGCCAAGCTATTTCTAGCCCCTCTGCATGACACCCTTCTGCTCTGTTTTTAATAGGCTATAATACTAGCAAAGAATGCTGCCAGTTAGTGTCATCCAAAAAGTGGCTCTTGTACTCCATTTGTGCCCCAATGGTGCCAAGTTATTTCTAACACCTTTGCATGACACCCTCCTGCTCTGTTTTTAATAAGCTATAATAATAGCAAAAAATGCTGCCAGTTAGTGGAATCCAAAAATGGCTGTTGTACTCCATTTGTGCCCCAATGGTGCCGAGCTATTTCTAACATCTCTGTATTACACCCTCCTGCTCTGTTTTTAATAAGCTATAATAATAGCAAAAAGTGCTGCCAGTTAGTGGCATCCAAAAAGTGGCTGTTGTACTACATTTGTGCCCAAATGGTGCCAAGCTATTTCTAACACATCGGCATGACACCCTCCTGCTCTGTTTTTAATAAGCTATAATAATAGCAAAAAATGCTGCCAGTTAGTGGCATCCAAAAAGTGGCTGTTGTACTCCATTTGTGCCCCAATGGTGCCAAGCTATTTCTAACACCTCTGCATTACGCCCTCATGCTCTGTTTTTAATAAGCTATAATAATAGCAAAAAATGCTGCCAGTTAATGGCATCCAAAAAGTGGCTGTTGTACTCCATTTGTGCCCCAATGGTGCCAAGCGATTTCTAACACCTCTGCATTACACCCTCCTGCTCTGTTTTTAATAAGCTATAATAATAGCAAAAAGTGCTGCCAGTTAGTGGCATCCAAAAAGTGGCTGTTGTACTTCATTTGTGCCCCAATGGTGTCAAGCTATTTCTAACACCTCTGCATTACACCTTCCTGCTCTGTTTTTAATAAGCTATAATAAAAGCAAAAAATGCTGCCAGTTAGTGGCATCCAAAAAGTGGCTGTTGTACTCCATTTGTGCCCCAATGGTGCCAAGCTATTTCTAACACCTCTGCATTACGCCCTCATGCTCTGTTTTTAATAAGCTATAATAATAGCAAAAAATGCTGCCAGTTAGTGGCATCCAAAAAGTGGCTGTTGTTCTCCATTTGTGCCCCAATGGTGCCAAGCTATTTCTAACACCTCTGCATTATGCCCTCATGCTCTGTTTTTAATAAGCTATAATAATAGCAAAAAATGCTGCCAGTTAGTGACATCCAAAAAGTGGCTGTTGTACTCCATTTGTGCCCCAATGGTGTCAAGCTATTTCTAACACCTCTGCATTACACCCTCCTGCTCTGTTTTTAATAAGCTATAATAAAAGCAAAAAATGCTGCCAGTTAGTGGCATCCAAAAAGTGGCTGTTGTACTCCATTTGTGCCCCAATGGTGCCAAGCTATGTCTAACACCTCTGCATGACACCCTCCTGCTGTGTTTTTAATAAGCTATAATAATAGCAAAAAATGCTGCCAGTTAGTGGCATCCAAAAAGTGGCTTTTGTACTCCATTTGTGCCCCAATGGTGCCAAGCTATTTCTATTACCTCTGCATTACACCCTCATGCTCTGTTTTTAATAAGCTATAATAATAGCAAAAAATGCTGCCAGTTAGTGGCATCCAAAAAGTGGCTGTTGTACTCCATTTGTGCCCCAATGGTGCCAAGCTATTTCCAACATCTCTGCATTACACCCTCCTGCTCTGTTTTTAATAGGCTATAATAATAGCAAAAAATGATGCCAGTTAGTGTCATCCAAAAAGTGGCTGTTGTACTCGATTTGTGCCCCAATGGTGCCAAGTTATTTCTAACACCTTTGCATGACACCCTCCAGCTCTGTTTTTAATAAGCTATAATAATAGCAAAAAGTGCTGCCAGTTAGTGGCTTCCAAAAAGTGGCTGTTGTACTCCATTTGTGCCCCAATGGTGCCAAGCTATTTCTAGCCCCTCTGCATGACACCCTCCTGCTCTGTTTTTAATAAGCTATAATAATAGCAAAAAATGCTGCCAGTTAGTGGCATCCAAAAAGTGGCTGTTGTACTCCATTTGTGCCCCAATGGTGCCGAGCTATTTCTAACACCTCTGCATTACACCCTCCTGCTCTGTTTTTAATAAGCTATAATAAAAGCAAAAAATGCTGCCAGTTAGTGGCATCCAAAAAGTGGCTGTTGTACTCCATTAGTGCCCCAATGGTGCCAAGCTATTTCTAACACCTTTGCATGACACCCTCCTGCTCTGTTTTTAATAAGCTATAATAATAGCAAAAAATGCTGCCAGTTAGTGGAATCCAAAAAGTGGCTATTGTACTCCATTTGTGCCCCAATGGTGCCAAGCTATTTCTAGCCCCTCTGCATGACACCCTTCTGCTCTGTTTTTAATAGGCTATAATAATAACAAAAAATGCTGCCAGTTAGTGTCATCCAAAAAGTGGCTGTTGTACTCCATTTGTGCCCCAATGGTGACAAGTCATTTCTAACACCTTTGCATGACACCCTCCTGCTCTGTTTTTAATAAGCTATAATAATAGTAAAAAATGCTGCCAGTTAGTGGAATCCAAAAAGTGGCTGTTGTACTCCATTTGTGCCCCAATGGTGCCGAGCTATTTCTAACATCTCTGTATTGCACCCTCCTGCTTTGTTTTTAATAAGCTATAATAATAGCAAAAAGTGCTGCCAGTTAGTGGCATCCAAAAAGTGGCTTTTGTACTCCATTTGTGCCCCAATGGTGCCAAGCTATTTCTAGCCCCTCTGCATGACACCTTCCTGCTCTGTTTTTAATAAGCTATAATAATAGCAAAAAATGCTGCCAGTTAGTGGCATCCAAAAAGTGGCTGTTGTACTCCATTTGTGCCCCAATGGTGCCGAGCTATTTCTAACACCTCTGCATTACACCCTCCTGCTCTGTTTTTAATAAGCTATAATAAAAGCAAAAAATGCTGCCAGTTAGTGGCATCCAAAAAGTGGCTGTTGTACTCCATTTGTGCCCCAATGGTGCCAAGCTATTTCTAACACATCGGCATGACACCCTCCTGCTCTGTTTTTAATAAGCTATAATAGTAGCAAAAAATGTTGCCAGTTAGTGGCATCCAAAAAGTGGCTGTTGTACTCCATTTGTGCCCCAATGGTGCCAAGCTATTTCTAACACCTCTGCATTACGCCCTCATGCTCTGTTTTTAATAAGCTATAATAATAGCAAAAAATGCTGCCAGTTAATGGCATCCAAAAAGTGGCTGTTGTACTCCATTTGTGCCCCAATGGTGCCAAGCTATTTCTAGCCCCTCTGCATGACACCCTTCTGCTCTGTTTTTAATAAGCTATAATAATAGCAAAAAATGCTGCCAGTTAGTGGCATCCAAAAAGTGGCTGTTGTACTCCATTTGTGCCCCAATGGTGCCAAGCTATTTCTAACACCTCGGCATGACACCCTCCTGCTCTGTTTTTAATAAGCTATAATAATAGCAAAAAATGCTGCCAGTTAGTGGCATCCAAAAAGTGGCTGTTGTACTCCATTTGTGCCCCAATGGTGCCAAGCTATTTCTAACACCTCGGCATGACACCCTCCTGCTCTGTTTTTAATAAGCTATAATAATAGCAAAAAATGCTGCCAGTTAGTGGCATCCAAAAAGTGGCTGTTGTACTCCATTTGTGCCCCAATGGTGCAAAGCTATTTCTAACACCTCTGCATTACACCATCCTGCTCTGTTTTTAATATTCTATAATATTAACAAAAAATGCTGCCAGTTAGTGGCATCCAAAAAGTGGCTGTTGTACTCCATTTGTGCCCCAATGGTGCCAAGCTATTTCTAGCCCTTCTGCATGACACCCTTTTGCTCTGTTTTTAATAAGCTATAATAATAGCAAAAAAGGCTGACAGTTAGTGGCATCCAAAAAGTGGCTGTTGTACTCCATTTGTGCCCCAATGGTGTCAAGCTATTTCTAACACCTCTGCATTACACCTTCCTGCTCTGTTTTTAATAAGCTATAATAAAAGCAAAAAATGCTGCCAGTTAGTGGCATCCAAAAAGTGGCTGTTGTACTCCATTTGTGCCCCAATGGTGCCAAGCTATGTCTAACACCTCTGCATGACACCCTCCTGCTGTGTTTTTAATAAGCTATATAATAGCAAAAAATGCTGCCAGTTAGTGGCATCCAAAAAGTGGCTGTTGTACTCCATTTGTGCCCCAATGGTACCAAGCTATTTCTATTACCTCTGCATTACACCCTCATGCTCTGTTTTTAATAAGCTATAATAATAGCAAAAAATGCTTCCAGTTAGTGGCATCCAAAAAGTGGCTGTTGTACTCCATTTGTGCCCCAATGGTGCCAAGCTATTTCCAACATCTCTGCATTACACCCTCCTGCTCTGTTTTTAATAGGCTATAATAATAGCAAAAAATGCTGCCAGTTAGTGTCATCCAAAAAGTGGCTGTTGTACTCCATTTGTGCCCCAATGGTGCCAAGTTATTTCTAACACCTTTGCATGACACCCTCCTGCTCTGTTTTTAATAAGCTATAATAATAGCAAAAAGTGCTGCCAGTTAGTGGCTTCCAAAAAGTGGCTGTTGTACTCCATTTGTGCCCCAATGGTGCCAAGCTATTTCTAGCCCCTCTGCATGACACCCTCCTGCTCTGTTTTTAATAAGCTATAATAATAGCAAAAAATGCTGCCAGTTAGTGGAATCCAAAAAGTGACTATTGTACTCCATTTGTGCCCCAATGGTGCCAAGCTATTTCTAGCCCCTCTGCATGACACCCTTCTGCTCTGTTTTTAATAGGCTATAATAATAGCAATAAATGCTGCCAGTTAGTGTCATCCAAAAAGAGGCTGTTGTACTCCATTTGTGCCCCAATGGTGCCAAGTTATTTCTAACACCTTTGCATGACACCCTCCTGCTCTGTTTTTAATAAGCTATAATAATAGCAAAAAATGCTGCCAGTTAGTGGCATCCAAAAAGTGGCTGTTGTACTCCATTTGTGCCCCAATGGTGCCGAGCTATTTCTAACACCTCTGCATTACACCCTCCTGCTCTGTTTTTAATAAGCTATAATAAAAGCAAAAAATGCTGCCAGTTAGTTGCATCCAAAAAGTGGCTGTTGTACTCCATTTGTGCCCCAATGGTGCCAAGCTATTTCTAACACATCGGCATGACACCCTCCTGCTCTTTTTTTAATAAGCTATAATAATAGCAAAAAATGCTGCCAGTTAGTGGCATCCAAAAAGTGGCTGTTGTACTCCATTTGTGCCCCAATGGTGCCGAGCTATTTCTAACACCTCTGCATTACACCCTCCTGCTCTGTTTTTAATAAGCTATAATAAAAGCAAAAAATGCTGCCAGTTAGTGGCATCCAAAAAGTGGCTGTTGTACTCCATTAGTGCCCCAATGGTGCCAAGCTATTTCTAACACCTTTGCATGACACCCTCCTGCTCTGTTTTTAATAAGCTATAATAATAGCAAAAAATGCTTCCAGTTAGTGGAATCCAAAAAGTGGCTATTGTACTCCATTTGTGCCCCTATGGTGCCAAGCTATTTCTAGCCCCTCTGCATGACACCCTTCTGCTCTGTTTTTAATAGGCTATAATACTAGCAAAGAATGCTGCCAGTTAGTGTCATCCAAAAAGTGGCTGTTGTACTCCATTTGTGCCCCAATGGTGCCAAGTTATTTCTAACACCTTTGCATGACACCCTCCTGCTCTGTTTTTAATAAGCTATAATAATAGCAAAAAATGCTGCCAGTTAGTGGAATCCAAAAAGTGGCTGTTGTACTCCATTTGTGCCCCAATGGTGCCGAGCTATTTCTAACATCTCTGTATTACACCCTCCTGCTCTGTTTTTAATAAGCTATAATAATAGCAAAAAGTGCTGCCAGTTAGTGGCATCCAAAAAGTGGCTGTTGTACTCCATTTGTGCCCCAATGGTGCCAAGCTATTTCTAGCCCCTCTGCATGACACCCTCCTGCTCTGTTTTTAATAAGCTATAATAATAGCAAAAAATGCTGCCAGTTAGAGGCATCCAAAAAGTGGCTGTTGTACTCCATTTGTGCCCCAATGGTGTCGAGCTATTTCTAACACTTCTGCATTACACCCTCCTGCTCTGTTTTTAATAAGCTATAATAAAAGCAAAAAATGCTGCCAGTTAGTGGCATCCAAAAAGTGGCTGTTGTACTACATTTGTGCCCAAATGGTGCCAAGCTATTTCTAACACATCGGCATGACACCCTCCTGCTCTGTTTTTAATAAGCTATAATAATAGCAAAAAATGCTGCCAGTTAGTGGCATCCAGAAAGTGGCTGTTGTACTCCATTTGTGCCCCAATGGTGCCAAGCTATTTCTAACACCTCTGCATTACGCCCTCATGCTCTGTTTTTAATAAGCTATAATAATAGCAAAAAATGCTGCCAGTTAATGGCATCCAAAAAGTGGCTGTTGTACTCCATTTGTGCCCCAATGGTGCCAAGCGATTTCTAACACCTCTGCATTACACCCTCCTGCTCTGTTTTTAATAAGCTATAATAATAGCAAAAAGTGCTGCCAGTTAGTGGCATCCAAAAAGTGGCTGTTGTACTTCATTTGTGCCCCAATGGTGTCAAGCTATTTCTAACACCTCTGCATTACACCTTCCTGCTCTGTTTTTAATAAGCTATAATAAAAGCAAAAAATGCTGCCAGTTAGTGGCATCCAAAAAGTGGCTTTTGTACTCCATTTGTGCCCCAATGGTGCCAAGCTATTTCTATTACCTCTGCATTACACCCTCATGCTCTGTTTTTAATAAGCTATAATAATAGCAAACAATGCTGCCAGTTAGTGGCATCCAAAAAGTGGCTGTTGTACTCCATTTGTGCCCCAATGGTGCCAAGCTATTTCCAACATCTCTGCATTACACCCTCCTGCTCTGTTTTTAATAGGCTATAATAATAGCAAAAAATGATGCCAGTTAGTGTCATCCAAAAAGTGGCTGTTGTACTCGATTTGTGCCCCAATGGTGCCAAGTTATTTCTAACACCTTTGCATGACACCCTCCTGCTCTGTTTTTAATAAGCTATAATAATAGCAAAAAGTGCTGCCAGTTAGTGGCTTCCAAAAAGTGGCTGTTGTACTCCATTTGTGCCCCAATGGTGCCAAGCTATTTCTAGCCCCTCTGCATGACACCCTCCTGCTCTGTTTTTAATAAGCTATAATAATAGCAAAAAATGCTGCCAGTTAGTGGCATCCAAAAAGTGGCTGTTGTACTCCATTTGTGCCCCAATGGTGCCGAGCTATTTCTAACACCTCTGCATTACACCCTCCTGCTCTGTTTTTAATAAGCTATAATAAAAGCAAAAAATGCTGCCAGTTAGTGGCATCCAAAAAGTGGCTGTTGTACTCCATTAGTGCCCCAATGGTGCCAAGCTATTTCTAACACCTTTGCATGACACCCTCCTGCTCTGTTTTTAATAAGCTATAATAATAGCAAAAAATGCTGCCAGTTAGTGGAATCCAAAAAGTGGCTATTGTACTCCATTTGTGCCCCAATGGTGCCAAGTTATTTCTAACACCTTTGCATGACACCCTCCTGCTCTGTTTTTAATAAGCTATAATAATAGTAAAAAATGCTGCCAGTTAGTGGAATCCAAAAAGTGGCTGTTGTACTCCATTTGTGCCCCAATGGTGCCGAGCTATTTCTAACATCTCTGTATTGCACCCTCCTGCTTTGTTTTTAATAAGCTATAATAATAGCAAAAAGTGCTGCCAGTTAGTGGCATCCAAAAAGTGGCTGTTGTACTCCATTTGTGCCCCAATGGTGCCAAGCTATTTCTAGCCCCTCTGCATGACACCTTCCTGCTCTGTTTTTAATAAGCTATAATAATAGCAAAAAATGCTGCCAGTTAGTGGCATCCAAAAAGTGGCTGTTGTACTCCATTTGTGCCCCAATGGTGCCGAGCTATTTCTAACACCTCTGCATTACACCCTCCTGCTCTGTTTTTAATAAGCTATAATAAAAGCAAAAAATGCTGCCAGTTAGTGGCAACCAAAAAGTGGCTGTTGTACTCCATTTGTGCCCCAATGGTGCCAAGCTATTTCTAACACATCGGCATGACACCCTCCTGCTCTGTTTTTAATAAGCTATAATAGTAGCAAAAAATGTTGCCAGTTAGTGGCATCCAAAAAGTGGCTGTTGTACTCCATTAGTGCCCCAATGGTGCCAAGCTATTTCTAACAGCTTTGCATGACACCCTCCTGCTCTGTTTTTAATAAGCTATAATAATAGCAAAAAATGCTGCCAGTTAGTGGAATCCAAAAAGTGGCTATTGTACTCCATTTGTGCCCCAATGGTGCCAAGCTATTTCTAACACATCGGCATGACACCCTCCTGCTCTGTTTTTAATAAGCTATAATAATAGCAAAAAATGCTGCCAGTTAGTGGCATCCAAAAAGTGGCTGTTGTACTCCATTTGTGCCCCAATGGTGCCAAGCTATTTCTAACACCTCTGCATTACGCCCTCATGCTCTGTTTTTAATAAGCTATAATAATAGCAAAAAAATGCTGCCAGTTAGTGGCATCCAAAAAGTGGCTGTTGTTCTCCATTTGTGCCCCAATGGTGCCAAGCTATTTCTAACACCTCTGCATTATGCCCTCATGCTCTGTTTTTAATAAGCTATAATAATAGCAAAAAATGCTGCCAGTTAGTGACATCCAAAAAGTGGCTGTTGTACTCCATTTGTGCCCCAATGGTGCAAAGCTATTTCTAACACCTCTGCATTACACCCTCCTGCTCTGTTTTTAATATTCTATAATAATAACAAAAAATGCTGCCAGTTAGTGGCATCGAAAAAGTGGCTGTTGTACTCCATTTGTGCCCCAATGGTGCCAAGCGATTTCTAACACCTCTGCATTACACCCTCCTGCTCTGTTTTTAATAAGCTATAATAATATCAAAAAATGCTGCCAGTTAGTGGAATCCAAAAAGTGGCTATTGTACTCCATTTGTGCCCCAATGGTGCCAAGCTATTTCTAGCCCCTCTGCATGACACCCTTCTGCTCTGTTTTTAATAGGCTATAATATTAGCAAAAAATGCTGCCAGTTAGTGTCATCCAAAAAGTGGCTGTTGTACTCCATTTGTGCCCCAATAGTGCCAAGATATTTCTAACACCTTTGCATGACACCCTCCTGCTCTGTTTTTAATAAGCTATAATAATAGCAAAAAATGCTGCCAGTTAGTGGAATCCAAAAAGTGGCTGTTGTACTCCATTTGTGCCCCAATGGTGCCGAGCTATTTCTAACATCTCTGTATTACACCCTCCTGCTCTGTTTTTAATAAGCTATAATAATAGCAAAAAGTGCTGCCAGTTAGTGGCATCCAAAAAGTGGCTGTTGTACTCCATTTGTGCCCCAATGGTGCCAAGCTATTTCTAGCCCCTCTGCATGACACCCTCCTGCTCTGTTTTTAATAAGCTATAATAATAGCAAAAAATGCTGCCAGTTAGTGGCATCCAAAAAGTGGCTGTTGTACTCCATTTGTGCCCCAATGGTGCCGAGCTATTTCTAATACCTCTGCATTACACCCTCCTGCTCTGTTTTTAATAAGCTATAATAAAAGCAAAAAATGCTGCCAGTTAGTGGCATCCAAAAAGTGGCTGTTGTACTCCATTTGTGCCCCAATGGTGCCAAGCTATTTCTAACACCTCTGCATTACGCCCTCATGCTCTGTTTTTAATAAGCTATAATAATAGCAAAAAAATGCTGCCAGTTAGTGGCATCCAAAAAGTGGCTGTTGTTCTCCATTTGTGCCCCAATGGTGCCAAGCTATTTCTAACACCTCTGCATTATGCCCTCATGCTCTGTTTTTAATAAGCTATAAAAATAGCAAAAAATGCTGCCAGTTAGTGACATCCAAAAAGTGGCTGTTGTACTCCATTTGTGCCCCAATGGTGCAAAGCTATTTCTAACACCTCTGCATTACACCCTCCTGCTCTGTTTTTAATATTCTATAATAATAACAAAAAATGCTGCCAGTTAGTGGCATCGAAAAAGTGGCTGTTGTACTCCATTTGTGCCCCAATGGTGCCAAGCGATTTCTAACACCTCTGCATTACACCCTCCTGCTCTGTTTTTAATAAGCTATAATAATATCAAAAAATGCTGCCAGTTAGTGGAATCCAAAAAGTGGCTATTGTACTCCATTTGTGCCCCAATGGTGCCAAACTATTTCTAGCCCCTCTGCATGACACCCTTCTGCTCTGTTTTTAATAGGCTATAATAATAGCAAAAAATGCTGCCAGTTAGTGTCATCCAAAAAGTGGCTGTTGTACTCCATTTGTGCCCCAATGGTGCCAAGTTATTTCTAACACCTTTGCATGACACCCTCCTGCTCTGTTTTTAATAAGCTATAATAATAGGAAAAAATGCTGCCAGTTAGTGGAATCCAAAAAGTGGCTGTTGTACTCCATTTGTGCCCCAATGGTGCCGAGCTATTTCTAACATCTCTGTATTACACCCTCCTGCTCTGTTTTTAATAAGCTATAATAATAGCAAAAAGTGCTGCCAGTTAGTGGCATCCAAAAAGTGGCTGTTGTACTCCATTTGTGCCCCAATGGTGCCAAGCTATTTCTAGCCCCTCTGCATGACACCCTCCTGCTCTGTTTTTAATAAGCTATAATAATAGCAAAAAATGCTGCCAGTTAGTGGCATCCAAAAAGTGGCTGTTGTACTCCATTTGTGCCCCAATGGTGCCGAGCTATTTCTAACACCTCTGCATTACACCCTCCTGCTCTGTTTTTAATAAGCTATAATAAAAGCAAAAAATGCTGCCAGTTAGTGGCATCCAAAAAGTGGCTGTTGTACTCCATTTGTGCCCCAATGGTGCCAAGCTATTTCTAACACATCGGCATGACACCCTCCTGCTCTGTTTTTAATAAGCTATAATAATAGCAAAAAATGCTGCCAGTTAGTGGCATCCAAAAAGTGGCTGTTGTACTCCATTTGTGCCCCAATGGTGCCAAGCTATTTCTAACACCTCTGCATTACGCCCTCATGCTCTGTTTTTAATAAGCTATAATAATAGCAAAAAAATGCTGCCAGTTAGTGGCATCCAAAAAGTGGCTGTTGTTCTCCTTTTGTGCCCCAATGGTGCCAAGCTATTTCTAACACCTCTGCTTTATGCCCTCATGCTCTGTTTTTAATAAGCTATAATAATAGCAAAAAATGCTGCCAGTTAGTGACATCCAAAAAGTGGCTGTTGTACTCCATTTGTGCCCCAATGGTGCAAAGCTATTTCTAACACCTCTGCATTACACCCTCCTGCTCTGTTTTTAATATTCTATAATAATAACAAAAAATGCTGCCAGTTAGTGGCATACAAAAAGTGGCTGTTGTACTCCATTTGTGCCCCAATGGTGCCAAGCGATTTCTAACACCTCTGCATTACACCCTCCTGCTCTGTTTTTAATAAGCTATAATAATAGCAAAAAGTGCTGCCAGTTAGTGGCATCCAAAAAGTGGCTGTTGTACTCCATTTGTGCCCCAATGGTGCCAAGCTATTTCTAGCCCCTCTGCATGACACCCTCCTGCTCTGTTTTTAATAAGCTATAATAATAGCAAAAAATGCTGCCAGTTAGTGGCATCCAAAAAGTGGCTGTTGTACTCCATTTGTGCCCCAATGGTGCCGAGCTATTTCTAACACCTCTGCATTACACCCTCCTGCTCTGTTTTTAATAAGCTATAATAAAAGCAAAAAATGCTGCCAGTTAGTGGCATCCAAAAAGTGGCTGTTGTACTCCATTTGTGCCTCAATGGTGCCAAGCTATTTCTAACACATTGGCATGACACCCTCCTGCTCTGTTTTTAATAAGCTATAATAATAGCAAAAAATGCTGCCAGTTAGTGGCATCCAAAAAGTGGCTGTTGTACTCCATTTGTGCCCCAATGGTGCCAAGCTATTTCTAACACCTCTGCATTACGCCCTCATGCTCTGTTTTTAATAAGCTATAATAATAGCAAAAAAATGCTGCCAGTTAGTGGAATCCAAAAAGTGGCTATTGTACTCCATTTGTGCCCCAATGGTGCCAAGCTATTTCTAGCCCCTCTGCATGACACCCTTCTGCTCTGTTTTTAATAGGCTATAATAATAGCAAAAAATGCTGCCAGTTAGTGTCATCCAAAAAGTGGCTGTTGTACTCCATTTGTGCCCCAATGGTGCCAAGTTATTTCTAACACCTTTGCATGACACCCTCCTGCTCTGTTTTTAATAAGCTATAATAATAGGAAAAAATGCTGCCAGTTAGTGGAATCCAAAAAGTGGCTGTTGTACTCCATTTGTGCCCGAATGGTGCCAAGCTATTTCTAACACATTGGCATGACACCCTCCTGCTCTGTTTTTAATAAGCTATAATAATAGCAAAAAATGCTGCCAGTTAGTGGCATCCAAAAAGTGGCTGTTGTACTCCATTTGTGCCCCAATGGTGCCAAGCTATTTCTAACACCTCTGCATTACACCCTCCTGCTCTGTTTTTAATAAGCTATAATAGCAAAAAATGCTGCCAGTTAGTGGCATCCAAAAAGTTGCTGTTGTACTCCATTTGTACCCCAATGGTGCCAAGCTATTTCTAACACCTCTGCATGACACCCTCCTGCTCTGTTTTTAATAAGCTATAATAGCAAAAAATGCTGCCAGTTAGTGGCATCCAAAAAGGGGCTGTTGTACTCCATTTGTGCCCCAATGGTGCCAAGCTGTTTCTAACACCTCTGTATTAAACCTTCCTGCTCTGTTTTTAATAAGCTATAATAATAGCAAAAGATGCTGCCAGTTAGTGGCATCCAAAAAGTGGCTGTTGTACTCCATTTGTGCCCCAATGGTGCCAAGCTATTTCTAACACCTCTGCATGACACCCTCCTGCTCTGTTTTTAATAAGCTATAATAATAGCAAAAAATGCTGCCAGCTAGTAGCATCCGAAAAGTGGCTGTTGTACTCCATTTGTGCCCCAATGGTGCCAAGCTATTTCTAACACCTCTGCATTACACCCTCCTGCTCTGTTTTTAATAAGCTATAATAATAGCAAAAAGTGCTGCCAGTTAGTGGCATCCAAAAAGTGGCTGTTGTACTCCATTTGTGCCCCAATGGTGCCAAGCTATTTCTAGCCCCTCTGCATGACACCCTCCTGCTCTGTTTTTAATAAGCTATAATAATAGCAAAAAATGCTGCCAGTTAGTGGCATCCAAAAAGTGGCTGTTGTACTCCATTTGTGCCCCAATGGTGCCGAGCTATTTCTAACACCTCTGCATTACACCCTCCTGCTCTGTTTTTAATAAGCTATAATAAAAGCAAAAAATGCTGCCAGTTAGTGGCATCCAAAAAGTGGCTGTTGTACTCCATTTGTGCCCCAATGGTGCCAAGCTATTTCTAACACATTGGCATGACACCCTCCTGCTCTGTTTTTAATAAGCTATAATAATAGCAAAAAATGCTGCCAGTTAGTGGCATCCAAAAAGTGGCTGTTGTACTCCATTTGTGCCCCAATGGTGCCAAGCTATTTCTAACACCTCTGCATTACGCCCTCATGCTCTGTTTTTAATAAGCTATAATAATAGCAAAAAAATGCTGCCAGTTAGTGGAATCCAAAAAGTGGCTATTGTACTCCATTTGTGCCCCAATGGTGCCAAGCTATTTCTAGCCCCTCTGCATGACACCCTTCTGCTCTGTTTTTAATAGGCTATAATAATAGCAAAAAATGCTGCCAGTTAGTGTCATCCAAAAAGTGGCTGTTGTACTCCATTTGTGCCCCAATGGTGCCAAGTTATTTCTAACACCTTTGCATGACACCCTCCTGCTCTGTTTTTAATAAGCTATAATAATAGGAAAAAATGCTGCCAGTTAGTGGAATCCAAAAAGTGGCTGTTGTACTCCATTTGTGCCCCAATGGTGCCGAGCTATTTCTAACATCTCTGTATTACACCCTCCTGCTCTGTTTTTAATAAGCTATAATAATAGCAAAAAGTGCTGCCAGTTAGTGGCATCCAAAAAGTGGCTGTTGTACTCCATTTGTGCCCCAATGGTGCCAAGCTATTTCTAGCCCCTCTGCATGACACCCTCCTGCTCTGTTTTTAATAAGCTATAATAATAGCAAAAAATGCTGCCAGTTAGTGGCATCCAAAAAGTGGCTGTTGTACTCCATTTGTGCCCCAATGGTGCCGAGCTATTTCTAACACCTCTGCATTACACCCTCCTGCTCTGTTTTTAATAAGCTATAATAAAAGCAAAAAATGCTGCCAGTTAGTGGCATCCAAAAAGTGGCTGTTGTACTCCATTTGTGCCCCAATGGTGCCAAGCTATTTCTAACACCTCTGCATTACGCCCTCATGCTCTGTTTTTAATAAGCTATAATAATAGCAAAAAAATGCTGCCAGTTAGTGGCATCCAAAAAGTGGCTGTTGTTCTCCATTTGTGCCCCAATGGTGCCAAGCTATTTCTAACACCTCTGCATTATGCCCTCATGCTCTGTTTTTAATAAGCTATAATAATAGCAAAAAATGCTGCCAGTTAGTGACATCCAAAAAGTGGCTGTTGTACTCCATTTGTTCCCCAATGGTGCAAAGCTATTTCTAACACCTCTGCATTACACCCTCCTGCTCTGTTTTTAATATTCTATAATAATAACAAAAAATGCTGCCAGTTAGTGTCATCCAAAAAGTGGCTGTTGTACTCCATTTGTGCCCCAATGGTGCCAAGTTATTTCTAACACCTTTGCATGACACCCTCCTGCTCTGTTTTTAATAAGCTATAATAATAGCAAAAAATGCTGCCAGTTAGTGGAATCCAAAAAGTGGCTGTTGTACTCCATTTGTGCCCCAATGGTGCCGAGCTATTTCTAACATCTCTGTATTACACCCTCCTGCTCTGTTTTTAATAAGCTATAATAATAGCAAAAAGTGCTGCCAGTTAGTGGCATCCAAAAAGTGGCTGTTGTACTCCATTTGTGCCCCAATGGTGCCAAGCTATTTCTAGCCCCTCTGCATGAGACCCTCCTGCTCTGTTTTTAATAAGCTATAATAATAGCAAAAAATGCTGCCAGTTAGTGGCATCCAAAAAGTGGCTGTTGTACTCCATTTGTGCCCCAATGGTGCCGAGCTATTTCTAACACCTCTGCATTACACCCTCCTGCTCTGTTTTTAATAAGCTATAATAAAAGCAAAAAATGCTGCCAGTTAGTGGCATCCAAAAAGTGGCTGTTGTACTCCATTTGTGCCCCAATGGTGCCAAGCTATTTCTAACACATCGGCATGACACCCTCCTGCTCTGTTTTTAATAAGCTATAATAATAGCAAAAAATGCTGCCAGTTAGTGGCATCCAAAAAGTGGCTGTTGTACTCCATTTGTGCCCCAATGGTGCCAAGCTATTTCTAACACCTCTGCATTACGCCCTCATGCTCTGTTTTTAATAAGCTATAATAATAGCAAAAAAATGCTGCCAGTTAGTGGCATCCAAAAAGTGGCTGTTGTTCTCCATTTGTGCCCCAATGGTGCCAAGCTATTTCTAACACCTCTGCATTATGCCCTCATGCTCTGTTTTTAATAAGCTATAATAATAGCAAAAAATGCTGCCAGTTAGTGACATCCAAAAAGTGGCTGTTGTACTCCATTTGTGCCCCAATGGTGCAAAGCTATTTCTAACACCTCTGCATTACACCCTCCTGCTCTGTTTTTAATATTCTATAATAATAACAAAAAATGCTGCCAGTTAGTGGCATCCAAAAAGTGGCTGTTGTACTCCATTTGTGCCCCAATGGTGCCAAGCGATTTCTAACACCTCTGCATTACACCCTCCTGCTCTGTTTTTAATAAGCTATAATAATAGCAAAAAGTGCTGCCAGTTAGTGGCATCCAAAAAGTGGCTGTTGTACTCCATTTGTGCCCCAATGGTGCCAAGCTATTTCTAGCCCCTCTGCATGACACCCTCCTGCTCTGTTTTTAATAAGCTATAATAATAGCAAAAAATGCTGCCAGTTAGTGGCATCCAAAAAGTGGCTGTTGTACTCCATTTGTGCCCCAATGGTGCCGAGCTATTTCTAACACCTCTGCATTACACCCTCCTGCTCTGTTTTTAATAAGCTATAATAAAAGCAAAAAATGCTGCCAGCTAGTGGCATCCAAAAAGTGGCTGTTGTACTCCATTTGTGCCCCAATGGTGCCAAGCTATTTCTAACACATTGGCATGACACCCTCCTGCTCTGTTTTTAATAAGCTATAATAATAGCAAAAAATGCTGCCAGTTAGTGGCATCCAAAAAATGGCTGTTGTACTCCATTTGTGCCCCAATGGTGCCAAGCTATTTCTAACACCTCTGCATTACGCCCTCATGCTCTGTTTTTAATAAGCTATAATAATAGCAAAAAAATGCTGCCAGTTAGTGGCATCCAAAAAGTGGCTGTTGTTCTCCATTTGTGCCCCAATGGTGCCAAGCTATTTCTAACACCTCTGCATTATGCCCTCATGCTCTGTTTTTAATAAGCTATAATAATAGCAAAAAATGCTGCCAGTTAGTGACATCCAAAAAGTGGCTGTTGTACTCCATTTGTGCCCCAATGGTGCAAAGCTATTTCTAACACCTCTGCATTACACCCTCCTGCTCTGTTTTTAATATTCTATAATAATAACAAAAAATGCTGCCAGTTAGTGGCATCCAAAAAGTGGCTGTTGTACTCCATTTGTGCCCCAATGGTGCCAAGCGATTTCTAACACCTCTGCATTACACCCTCCTGCTCTGTTTTTAATAAGCTATAATAATAGCAAAAAATGCTGCCAGTTAGTGGCATCCAAAAAGTGGCTGTTGTACTTCATTTGTGCCCCAATGGTGTCAAGCTATTTCTAACACCTCTGCATTACACCTTCCTGCTCTGTTTTTAATAAGCTATAATAAAAGCAAAAAATGCTGCCAGTTAGTGGCATCCAAAAAGTGGCTGTTGTACTCCATTTGTGCCCCAATGGTGCCAAGCTATTTCTAACACCTCTGCATTACTCCCTCATGCTCTGTTTTTAATAAGCTATAATAATAGCAAAAAATGCTGCCAGTTAGTGGCATCCAAAAAGTGGCTGTTGTTCTCCATTTGTGCCCCAATGGTGCCAAGCTATTTCTAACACCTCTGCATTATGCCCTCATGCTCTGTTTTTACTAAGCTATAATAATAGCAAAAAATGCTGCCAGTTAGTGACATCCAAAAAGTGGCTGTTGTACTCCATTTGTGCCCCAATGGTGCAAAGCTATTTCTAACACCTCTGCATTACACCCTCCTGCTCTGTTTTTAATATTCTATAATAATAACAAAAAATGCTGCCAGTTAGTGGCATCCAAAAAGTGGCTGTTGTACTCCATTTGTGCCCCAATGGTGCCAAGCGATTTCAAACACCTCTGCATTACACCCTCCTGCTCTGTTTTTAATAAGCTATAATAATAGCAAAAAATGCTGCCAGTTAGTGGCATCCAAAAAGTGGCTGTTGTACTTCATTTGTGCCCCAATGGTGTCAAGCTATTTCTAACACCTCTGCATTACACCTTCCTGCTCTGTTTTTAATAAGCTATAATAAAAGCAAAAAATGCTGCCAGTTAGTGGCATCCAAAAAGTGGCTGTTGTACTCCATTTGTGCCCCAATGGTGCCAAGCTATTTCTAACACCTCTGCATTACGCACTCATGCTCTGTTTTTAATCAGCTATAATAATAGCAAAAAATGCTGCCAGTTAGTGACATCCAAAAAGTGGCTGTTGTACTCCATTTGTGCCCCAATGGTGCAAAGCTATTTCTAACACCTCTGCATTACACCCTCCTGCTCTGTTTTTAATATTCTATAATAATAACAAAAAATGCTGCCAGTTAGTGGCATCCAAAAAGTGGCTGTTGTACTCCATTTGTGCCCCAATGGTGCCAAGCGATTTCTAACACCTCTGCATTACACCCTCCTGCTCTGTTTTTAATAAGCTATAATAATAGCAAAAAATGCTGCCAGTTAGTGGCATCCAAAAAGTGGCTGTTGTACTTCATTTGTGCCCCAATGGTGTCAAGCTATTTCTAACACCTCTGCATTACACCTTCCTGCTCTGTTTTTAATAAGCTATAATAAAAGCAAAAAATGCTGCCAGTTAGTGGCATCCAAAAAATTGGCTGTTGTACTCCATTTGTGCCCCAATGGTGCCAAGCTATTTCTAACACCTCTGCATTACGCCCTCATGCTCTGTCTTTAATAAGCTATTATAATAGCAAAAAATGCTGCCAGTTAGTGGCATCCAAAAAGTGGCTGTTGTTCTCCATTTGTGCCCCAATGGTGCCAAGCTATTTCTAACACCTCTGCATTATGCCCTCATGCTCTGTATTTAATAAGCTATAATAATAGCAAAAAATGCTGCCAGTTAGTGACATCCAAAAAGTGGCTGTTGTAGTCCATTTGTGCCCCAATGGTGCAAAGCTATTTCTAACACCTCTGCATTACACCCTCCTGCTCTGTTTTTAATATTCTATAATAATAACAAAAAATGCTGCCAGTTAGTGGCATCCAAAAAGTGGCTGTTGTACTCCATTTGTGCCCCAATGGTGCCAAGCGATTTCTAACACCTCTGCACTACACCCTCCTGCTCTGTTTTTAATATTCTATAATAATAACAAAAAATGCTGCCAGTTAGTGGCATCCAAAAAGTGGCTGTTGTACTCCATTTGTGCCCCAATGGTGCCAAGCTATTTCCAACATCTCTGCATTACACCCTCCTGCTCTGTTTTTAATAGGCTATAATAATAGCAAAAAATGCTGCCAGTTAGTGTCATCCAAAAAGTGGCTGTTGTACTCCATTTGTGCCCCAATGGTGCCAAGTTATTTCTAACACCTTTGCATGACACCCTCCTGCTCTGTTTTTAATAAGCTATAATAATAGCAAAAAATGCTGCCAGTTAGTGGAATCCAAAAAGTGGCTATTGTACTCCATTTGTGCCCCAATGGTGCCAAGCTATTTCTAGCCCCTCTGCATGACACCCTTCTGCTCTGTTTTTAATAAGCTATAATAATAGCAAAAAGTGCTGCCAGTTAGTGGCTTCCAAAAAGTGGCTGTTGTACTCCATTTGTGCTCCAATGATTCCAAGCTATTTCTAGCCCCTCTGCATGACACCCTCCTGCTCTGTTTTTAATAAGCTATAATAATAGCAAAAAATGCTGCCAGTTAGTGGCATCCAAAAAGTGGCTGTTGTACTCCATTTGTGCCCCAATGGTGTCAAGCTATTTCTAACACCTCTGCATTACACCTTCCTGCTCTGTTTTTAATAAGCTATAATAAAAGCAGAAAATGCTGCCAGTTAGTGGCATCCAAAAAGTGGCTGTTGTACTCCATTTGTGCCCCAATGGTGCCAAGCTATTTCTAACACCTCTGCATTACGCCCTCATGCTCTGTTTTTAATAAGCTATAATTAAAGCAAAAAATGCTGCCAGTTAGTGGCATCCAAAAAGTGGCTGTTGTTCTCCATTTGTGCCCCAATGGGGCCAAGCTATTTCTAACACCTCTGCATTATGCCCTCATGCTCTGTTTTTAATAAGCTATAATAATAGCAAAAAATGCTGCCAGTTAGTGACATCCAAAAAGTGGCTGTTGTACTCCATTTGTGCCCCAATGGTGCAAAGCTATTTCTAACACCTCTGCATTACACCCTCCTGCTTTGTTTTTAATATTCTATAATAATAACAAAAAATGCTGCCAGTTAGTGGCATCCAAAAAGTGGCTGTTGTACTCCATTTGTGCCCCAATGGTGCCAAGCGATTTCTAACACCTCTGCATTACACCCTCCTGCTCTGTTTTTAATAAGCTATAATAATAGCAAAAAATGCTGCCAGTTAGTGGCATCCAAAAAGTGGCTGTTGTACTTCATTTGTGCCCCAATGGTGTCAAGCTATTTCTAACACCTCTGCATTACACCTTGCTGCTCTGTTTTTAATAAGCTATAATAAAAGCAAAAAATGCTGCCAGTTAGTGGCATCCAAAAAGTGGCTGTTGTTCTCCATTTGTGCCCCAATGGTGCCAAGCTATTTCTAACACCTCTGCATTATGCCCTTATGCTCTGTTTTTAATAAGCTATAATAATAGCAAAAAATGTTGCCAGTTAGTGACATCCAAAAAGTGGCTGTTGTACTCAATTTGTGCCCCAATGGTGCAAAGCTATTTCTAACACCTCTGCATTACACCATCCTGCTCTGTTTTTAATATTCTATAATAATAACAAAAAATGCTGCCAGTTAGTGGCATCCAAAAAGTGGCTGTTGTACTCCATATGTGCCCCAATGGTGCCATGCGATTTCTAACAACTCTGAATTACACCCTCCTGCTCTGTTTTTAATAAGCTATAATAATAGCAAAAAATGCTGCCAGTTAGTGGAATCCAAAAAGTGGCTATTGTACTCCATTTGTGCCCCAATGGTGCCAAGCTATTTCTAGCCCCTCTGCATGACACCCTTCTGCTCTGTTTTTAATAAGCTATAATAATAGCAAAAAGTGCTGCCAGTTAGTGGCTTCCAAAAAGTGGCTGTTGTACTCCATTTGTGCTCCAATGGTGCCAAGCTATTTCTAGCCCCTCTGCATGACACCCTCCTGCTCTGTTTTTAATAAGCTATAATAATAGCAAAAAATGCTGCCAGTTAGTGTCATCCAAAAAGTGGCTGTTGTACTCCATTTGTGCCCCAATGGTGCCAAGTTATTTCTAACACCTTTGCATGACACCCTCCTGCTCTGTTTTTAATAAGCTATAATAATAGCAAAAAATGCTGCCAGTTAGTGGAATCCAAAAAGTGGCTATTGTACTCCATTTGTGCCCCAATGGTGCCAAGCTATTTCTAGCCCCTCTGCATGACACCCTTCTGCTCTGTTTTTAATAAGCTATAATAATAGCAAAAAGTGCTGCCAGTTAGTGGCTTCCAAAAAGTGGCTGTTGTACTCCATTTGTGCTCCAATGGTGCCAAGCTATTTCTAGCCCCTCTGCATGACACCCTCCTGCTCTGTTTTTAATAAGCTATAATAATAGCAAAAAATGCTGCCAGTTAGTGGCATCCAAAAAGTGGCTGTTGTACTCCATTTGTGCCCCAATGGTGTCAAGCTATTTCTAACACCTCTGCATTACACCTTCCTGCTCTGTTTTTAATAAGCTATAATAAAAGCAGAAAATGCTGCCAGTTAGTGGCATCCAAAAAGTGGCTGTTGTACTCCATTTGTGCCCCAATGGTGCCAAGCTATTTCTAACACCTCTGCATTACGCCCTCATGCTCTGTTTTTAATAAGCTATAATTAAAGCAAAAAATGCTGCCAGTTAGTGGCATCCAAAAAGTGGCTGTTGTTCTCCATTTGTGCCCCAATGGGGCCAAGCTATTTCTAACACCTCTGCATTATGCCCTCATGCTCTGTTTTTAATAAGCTATAATAATAGCAAAAAATGCTGCCAGTTAGTGACATCCAAAAAGTGGCTGTTGTACTCCATTTGTGCCCCAATGGTGCAAAGCTATTTCTAACACCTCTGCATTACACCCTCCTGCTTTGTTTTTAATATTCTATAATAATAACAAAAAATGCTGCCAGTTAGTGGCATCCAAAAAGTGGCTGTTGTACTCCATTTGTGCCCCAATGGTGCCAAGCGATTTCTAACACCTCTGCATTACACCCTCCTGCTCTGTTTTTAATAAGCTATAATAATAGCAAAAAATGCTGCCAGTTAGTGGCATCCAAAAAGTGGCTGTTGTACTTCATTTGTGCCCCAATGGTGTCAAGCTATTTCTAACACCTCTGCATTACACCTTGCTGCTCTGTTTTTAATAAGCTATAATAAAAGCAAAAAATGCTGCCAGTTAGTGGCATCCAAAAAGTGGCTGTTGTACTCCATTTGTGCCCCAATGGTGCCAAGCTATTTCTAACACCTCTGCATTACGCCCTCATGCTCTGTTTTTAATAAGCTATAATAATAGCAAAAAATGCTGCCAGTTAGTGGCATCCAAAAAGTGGCTGTTGTTCTCCATTTGTGCCCCAATGGTGCCAAGCTATTTCTAACACCTCTGCATTATGCCCTTATGCTCTGTTTTTAATAAGCTATAATAATAGCAAAAAATGTTGCCAGTTAGTGACATCCAAAAAGTGGCTGTTGTACTCAATTTGTGCCCCAATGGTGCAAAGCTATTTCTAACACCTCTGCATTACACCATCCTGCTCTGTTTTTAATATTCTATAATAATAACAAAAAATGCTGCCAGTTAGTGGCATCCAAAAAGTGGCTGTTGTACTCCATATGTGCCCCAATGGTGCCATGCGATTTCTAACAACTCTGAATTACACCCTCCTGCTCTGTTTTTAATAAGCTATAATAATAGCAAAAAATGCTGCCAGTTAGTGGAATCCAAAAAGTGGCTATTGTACTCCATTTGTGCCCCAATGGTGCCAAGCTATTTCTAGCCCCTCTGCATGACACCCTTCTGCTCTGTTTTTAATAAGCTATAATAATAGCAAAAAGTGCTGCCAGTTAGTGGCTTCCAAAAAGTGGCTGTTGTACTCCATTTGTGCTCCAATGGTGCCAAGCTATTTCTAGCCCCTCTGCATGACACCCTCCTGCTCTGTTTTTAATAAGCTATAATAATAGCAAAAAATGCTGCCAGTTAGTGGCATCCAAAAAGTGGCTGTTGTACTCCATTTGTGCCCCAATGGTGTCAAGCTATTTCTAACACCTCTGCATTACACCTTCCTGCTCTGTTTTTAATAAGCTATAATAAAAGCAGAAAATGCTGCCAGTTAGTGGCATCCAAAAAGTGGCTGTTGTACTCCATTTGTGCCCCAATGGTGTCAAGCTATTTCTAAAACCTCTGCATTACACCTTCCTGCTCTGTTTTTAATAAGCTATAATAAAAGCAAAAAATGCTGCCAGTTAGTGGCATCCAAAAAGTGGCTGTTGTACTCCATTTGTGCCCCAATGGTGCCAAGCTATTTCTAACACCTCTGCATTATGCCCTCATGCTCTGTTTTTACTAAGCTATAATAATAGCAAAAAATGCTGCCAGTTAGTGACATCCAAAAAGTGGCTGTTGTACTCCATTTGTGCCCCAATGGTGCAAAGCTATTTCTAACACCTCTGCATTACACCCTCCTGCTCTGTTTTTAATATTCTATAATAATAACAAAAAATGCTGCCAGTTAGTGGCATCCAAAAAGTGGCTGTTGTACTCCATTTGTGCCCCAATGGTGCCAAGCGATTTCAAACACCTCTGCATTACACCCTCCTGCTCTGTTTTTAATAAGCTATAATAATAGCAAAAAATGCTGCCAGTTAGTGGCATCCAAAAAGTGGCTGTTGTACTTCATTTGTGCCCCAATGGTGTCAAGCTATTTCTAACACCTCTGCATTACACCTTCCTGCTCTGTTTTTAATAAGCTATAATAAAAGCAAAAAATGCTGCCAGTTAGTGGCATCCAAAAAGTGGCTGTTGTACTCCATTTGTGCCCCAATGGTGCCAAGCTATTTCTAACACCTCTGCATTACGCACTCATGCTCTGTTTTTAATCAGCTATAATAATAGCAAAAAATGCTGCCAGTTAGTGGCATCCAAAAAGTGGCTGTTGTTCTCCATTTGTGCCCCAATGGTGCCAAGCTATTTTTAACACCTCTGCATTATGCCCTCATGCTCTGTTTTTAATAAGCTATAATAATAGCAAAAAATGCTGCCAGTTAGTGACATCCAAAAAGTGGCTGTTGTACTCCATTTGTGCCCCAATGGTGCAAAGCTATTTCTAACACCTCTGCATTACACCCTCCTGCTCTGTTTTTAATATTCTATAATAATAACAAAAAATGCTGCCAGTTAGTGGCATCCAAAAAGTGGCTGTTGTACTCCATTTGTGCCCCAATGGTGCCAAGCGATTTCTAACACCTCTGCATTACACCCTCCTGCTCTGTTTTTAATAAGCTATAATAATAGCAAAAAATGCTGCCAGTTAGTGGCATCCAAAAAGTGGCTGTTGTACTTCATTTGTGCCCCAATGGTGTCAAGCTATTTCTAACACCTCTGCATTACACCTTCCTGCTCTGTTTTTAATAAGCTATAATAAAAGCAAAAAATGCTGCCAGTTAGTGGCATCCAAAAAATTGGCTGTTGTACTCCATTTGTGCCCCAATGGTGCCAAGCTATTTCTAACACCTCTGCATTACGCCCTCATGCTCTGTCTTTAATAAGCTATTATAATAGCAAAAAATGCTGCCAGTTAGTGGCATCCAAAAAGTGGCTGTTGTTCTCCATTTGTGCCCCAATGGTGCCAAGCTATTTCTAACACCTCTGCATTATGCCCTCATGCTCTGTATTTAATAAGCTATAATAATAGCAAAAAATGCTGCCAGTTAGTGACATCCAAAAAGTGGCTGTTGTACTCCATTTGTGCCCCAATGGTGCAAAGCTATTTCTAACACCTCTGCATTACACCCTCCTGCTCTGTTTTTAATATTCTATAATAATAACAAAAAATGCTGCCAGTTAGTGGCATCCAAAAAGTGGCTGTTGTACTCCATTTGTGCCCCAATGGTGCCAAGCGATTTCTAACACCTCTGCATTACACCCTCCTGCTCTGTTTTTAATAAGCTATAATAATAGCAAAAAATGCTGCCAGTTAGTGGCATCCAAAAATTGGCTGTTGTACTTCATTTGTGCCCCAATGGTGTCAAGCTATTTCTAACACCTCTGCATTACACCTTCCTGCTCTGTTTTTAATAAGCTATAATAAAAGCAAAAAATGCTGCCAGTTAGTGGCATCCAAAAAGTGGCTGTTGTACTCCATTTGTGCCCCAATGGTGCCAAGATATTTCTAACACCTCTGCATTACGCACTCATGCTCTGTTTTTAATCAGCTATAATAATAGCAAAAAATGCTGCCAGTTAGTGGCATCCAAAAAGTGGCTGTTGTTCTCCATTTGTGCCCCAATGGTGCCAAGCTATTTTTTACACCTCTGCATTATGCCCTCATGCTCTGTTTTTAATAAGCTATAATAATAGCAAAAAATGCTGCCAGTTAGTGACATCCAAAAAGTGGCTGTTGTACTCCATTTGTGCCCCAATGGTGCAAAGCTATTTCTAACACCTCTGCATTACACCCTCCTGCTCTGTTTTTAATATTCTATAATAATAACAAAAAATGCTGCCAGTTAGTGGCATCCAAAAAGTGGCTGTTGTACTCCATTTGTGCCCCAATGGTGCCAAGCGATTTCTAACACCTCTGCATTACACCCTCCTGCTCTGTTTTTAATAAGCTATAATAATAGCAAAAAATGCTGCCAGTTAGTGGCATCCAAAAAGTGGCTGTTGTACTTCATTTGTGCCCCAATGGTGTCAAGCTATTTCTAACACCTCTGCATTACACCTTCCTGCTCTGTTTTTAATAAGCTATAATAAAAGCAAAAAATGCTGCCAGTTAGTGGCATCCAAAAAATTGGCTGTTGTACTCCATTTGTGCCCCAATGGTGCCAAGCTATTTCTAACACCTCTGCATTACGCCCTCATGCTCTGTCTTTAATAAGCTATTATAATAGCAAAAAATGCTGCCAGTTAGTGGCATCCAAAAAGTGGCTGTTGTTCTTCATTTGTGCCCCAATGGTGCCAAGCTATTTCTAACACCTCTGCATTATGCCCTCATGCTCTGTATTTAATAAGCTATAATAATAGCAAAAAATGCTGCCAGTTAGTGACATCCAAAAAGTGGCTGTTGTAGTCCATTTGTGCCCCAATGGTGCAAAGCTATTTCTATTACCTCTGCATTACACCCTCCTGCTCTGTTTTTAATATTCTATAATAATAACAAAAAATGCTGCCAGTTAGTGGCATCCAAAAAGTGGCTGTTGTACTCCATTTGTGCCCCAATGGTGCCAAGCGATTTCTAACACCTCTGCATTACACCCTCCTGCTCTGTTTTTAATATTCTATAATAATAACAAAAAATGCTGCCAGTTAGTGGCATCCAAAAAGTGGCTGTTGTACTCCATTTGTGCCCCAATGGTGCCAAGCTATTTCCAACATCTCTGCATTACACCCTCCTGCTCTGTTTTTAATAGGCTATAATAATAGCAAAAAATGCTGCCAGTTAGTGTCATCCAAAAAGTGGCTGTTGTACTCCATTTGTGCCCCAATGGTGCCAAGTTATTTCTAACACCTTTGCATGACACCCTCCTGCTCTGTTTTTAATAAGCTATAATAATAGCAAAAAATGCTGCCAGTTAGTGGAATCCAAAAAGTGGCTATTGTACTCTATTTGTGCCCCAATGGTGCCAAGCTATTTCTAGCCCCTCTGCATGACACCCTTCTGCTCTGTTTTTAATAAGCTATAATAATAGCAAAAAGTGCTGCCAGTTAGTGGCTTCCAAAAAGTGGCTGTTGTACTCCATTTGTGCTCCAATGGTGCCAAGCTATTTCTAGCCCCTCTGCATGACACCCTCCTGCTCTGTTTTTAATAAGCTATAATAATAGCAAAAAATGCTGCCAGTTAGTGGCATCCAAAAAGTGGCTGTTGTACTCCATTTGTGCCCCAATGGTGTCAAGCTATTTCTAACACCTCTGCATTACACCTTCCTGCTCTGTTTTTAATAAGCTATAATAAAAGCAGAAAATGCTGCCAGTTAGTGGCATCCAAAAAGTGGCTGTTGTACTCCATTTGTGCCCCAATGGTGCCAAGCTATTTCTAACACCTCTGCATTACGCCCTCATGCTCTGTTTTTAATAAGCTATAATTAAAGCAAAAAATGCTGCCAGTTAGTGGCATCCAAAAAGTGGCTGTTGTTCTCCATTTGTGCCCCAATGGGGCCAAGCTATTTCTAACACCTCTGCTTTATGCCCTCATGCTCTGTTTTTAATAAGCTATAATAATAGCAAAAAATGCTGCCAGTTAGTGACATCCAAAAAGTGGCTGTTGTACTCCATTTGTGCCCCAATGGTGCAAAGCTATTTCTAACACCTCTGCATTACACCCTCCTGCTTTGTTTTTAATATTCTATAATAATAACAAAAAATGCTGCCAGTTAGTGGCATCC
Organism: Anomaloglossus baeobatrachus; assembly: GCF_048569485.1. Lineage (NCBI taxonomy): Eukaryota > Metazoa > Chordata > Amphibia > Anura > Aromobatidae > Anomaloglossus > Anomaloglossus baeobatrachus. Next base: position 219,517,821 of record NC_134357.1, read on the forward strand.
AAAAAGTGGCTGTTGTACTCTATTTGTGCCCCAATGGTGCCAAGCTATTTCTAGCCCCTCTGCATGACACCCTTCTGCTCTGTTTTTAATAAGCTATAATAATAGCAAAAAGTGCTGCCAGTTAGTGGCTTCCAAAAAGTGGCTGTTGTACTCCATTTGTGCTCCAATGGTGCCAAGCTATTTCTAGCCCCTCTGCATGACACCCTCCTGCTCTGTTTTTAATAAGCTATAATAATAGCAAAAAATGCTGCCAGTTAGTGGCATCCAAAAAGTGGCTGTTGTACTCCATTTGTGCCCCAATGGTGTCAAGCTATTTCTAACACCTCTGCATTACACCTTGCTGCTCTGTTTTTAATAAGCTATAATAAAAGCAAAAAATGCTGCCAGTTAGTGGCATCCAAAAAGTGGCTGTTGTACTCCATTTGTGCCCCAATGGTGCCAAGCTATTTCTAACACCTCTGCATTACGCCCTCATGCTCTGTTTTTAATAAGCTATAATAATAGCAAAAAATGCTGCCAGTTAGTGGCATCCAAAAAGTGGCTGTTGTTCTCCATTTGTGCCCCAATGGTGCCAAGCTATTTCTAACACCTCTGCATTATGCCCTTATGCTCTGTTTTTAATAAGCTATAATAATAGCAAAAAATGTTGCCAGTTAGTGACATCCAAAAAGTGGCTGTTGTACTCAATTTGTGCCCCAATGGTGCAAAGCTATTTCTAACACCTCTGCATTACACCATCCTGCTCTGTTTTTAATATTCTATAATAATAACAAAAAATGCTGCAAGTTAGTGGCATCCAAAAAGTGGCTGTTGTACTCCATATGTGCCACAATGGTGCCATGCGATTTCTAACACCTCTGCATTACACCCTCCTGCTCTGTTTTTAATAAGCTATAATAAAAGCAAAAAATGCTGCCAGTTAGTGGTATCCACAAAGTGGCTGTCGTACTCCATTTGTGCCCCAATGGTGCCAAGCTATGTCTAACACCTCTGCATGACACCCTCCTGCTGTGTTTTTAATAAGCTATAATAATAGCAAAAAATGCTGCCAGTTAGTGGCATCCAAAATTGGCTGTTGTACTCCATTTGTGCCCCAATGGTGCCAAGCTATTTCTAACACCTCTGCATTACGCCCTCATGCTCTGTTTTTAATAAGCTATAATAATAGCAAAAAATGCTGCGAGTTAGTGGCATCCAAAAAGTGGCTGTTGTACTCCATTTGTGCCCCAATGGTGCCAAGCTATTTCTAACATCTCTGCATTACACCCTCATGCTCTGTTTTTAATAGGCTATAATAATAGCAAAAAATTCTGCCAGTTAATGTCATCCAAAAAGTGGCTGTTTACTCCATTTGTGCCCCAATGGTGCCAAGTTATTTCTAACACCTTTGCATGACACCCTCCTGCTCTGTTTTTAATAAGCTATAATAATATCAAAAAATGCTGCCAGTTTGTGGAATCCAAAAAGTGGCTATTGTACTCCATTTGTGCCCCAATGGTGCCAAGCTATTTCTAGCCCTTCTCCATGACACCCTCCTGCTCTGTTTTTAATAAGCTATAATAATAGTAAAAAATGCTGCCAGTTAGTGGCTTCCAAAAAGTGGCTGTTTTACTCCATTTGTGCCCCAATGGTGCCAAGCTATTTCTAGCCCCTCTGCATGACACCCTCCTGCTCTGTTTTTAATAAGCTATAATAATAGCAAAAAATGCTGCCAGTTAGTGGCATCCAAAAAGTGGCTGTTGTACTCCATTTGTGCCCCAATGGTGCCAAGCTATTTCTAACACCTCTGCATTACACCCTCCTGCTCTGTTTTTAATAAGCTGTAATAAAAGCAAAAAATGCTGCCAGTTAGTGGCATCCAAAACGTGGCTGTTGTACTCCATTTGTGCCCCAATGGTGCCAAGCTATTTCTAACACCTCGGCATGACACCCTCCTGCTCTGTTTATAATAAGCTATAATAATAGCAAAAAATGCTGCCAGTTAGTGACATCCAAAAAGTGGCTGTTGTACTCCATTTGTGCCCCAATGGTGCCAAGCTATTTCTAACACCTCTGCATTACGCCCTCATGCTCTGTTTTTAATAAGCTATAATAATAGCAAAAAATGCTGCCAGTTAATGGCATCCAAAAAGTGGCTGTTGTACTCCATTTGTGCCCCAATGGTGCCAAGCTATTTCTAGCCCCTCTGCATGACACCCTTCTGCTCTGTTTTTAATAAGCTATAATAATAGCAAAAAATGCTGCCAGTTAGTGGCATCCAAAAAGTGGCTGTTGTACTCCATTTGTGCCCCAATGGTGTCAAGCTATTTCTAACACCTCTGCATTACACCTTCCTGCTCTGTTTTTAATAGGCTATAATAAAAGCAAAAAATGCTGCCAGTTAGTGGCATCCAAAAAGTGGCTGTTGTACTCCATTTGTGCTCCAATGGTGCCAAGCTATTTCTAACACTTCTGCATTACGCCCTCATGCTCTGTTTTTAATAAGCTATAATAATAGCAAAAAATGCTGCCAGTTAGTGGCATCCAAAAAGTGGCTGTTGTTCTCCATTTGTGCCCTAATGGTGCCACGCTATTTCTAACACCTCTGCATTATGCCCTCATGCTCTGTTTTTAATAAGCTATAATAATAGCAAAAAATGCTGCCAGTTAGTGGCATCCAAAAAGTGGCTGTTGTCCTTCATTTGTGCCCCAATGGTGTCAAGCTATTTCTAACACCTCTGCATTACACCTTCCTGCTCTGTTTTTAATAAGCTATAATAAAAGCAAAAAATGCTGCCAGTTAGTGGCATCCAAAAAGTGGCTGTTGTACTCCATTTGTGCCCCAATGGTGCCAAGCTATTTCTAACACCTCTGCATTACGCCCTCATGCTCTGTTTTTAATAAGCTATAATAATAGCAAAAAATGCTGCCAGTTAGTGGCATCCAAAAAGTGGCTGTTGTTCTCCATTTGTGCCCCAATGGTGCCAAGCTATTTCTAACACCTCTGCATTATGCCCTCATGCTCTATTTTTAATAAGCTATAATTAAAGCAAAAAATGCTGCCAGTTAGTGACATCCAAAAAGTGGCTGTTGTACTCCATTTGTGCCCCAATGGTGCAAAGCTATTTCTAACACCTCTGCATTACACCCTCCTGCTCTGTTTTTAATATTCTATAATAATAACAAAAAATGCTGCCAGTTAGTGGCATCCAAAAAGTGGCTGTTGTACGCCATTTGTGCCCCAATGGTGCCAAGCGATTTCTAACACCTCTGCATTACACCCTCCTGCTCTGTTTTTAATAAGCTATAATAATAGCAAAAAATGCTGCCAGTTAGTGGCATCCAAAAAGTGGCTGTTGTACTCCATTTGTGCCCCAATGGTGCCAAGCTATTTCTATTACCTCTGCATTACACCCTCATGCTCTGTTTTTAATAAGCTATAATAATAGCAAAAAATGCTGCCAGTTAGTGGCATCCAAAAAGTGGCTGTTGTACTCCATTTGTGCCCCAATGGTGCCAAGCTATTTCCAACATCTCTGCATTACACCCTCCTGCTCTGATTTTGATAGTCTATAATAATAGCAAAAAATGCTGCCAGTTAGTGTCATCCAAAAAGTGGCTGCTGTACTCCATTTGTGCCCCAATGGTGCCAAGTTATTTCTAACACCTTTGCATGACACCCTCCTGCTCTGTTTTTAATAAGCTATAATAATAGCAAAAAATGCTGCCAGTTAGTGGCATCCAAAAAGTGGCTGTTGTTCTCCATTTGTGCCCCAATGGTGCCAAGCTGTTTCTAACACCTCTGCATTATGCCCTCATGCTCTATTTTTAATAAGCTATAATAATAGCAAGAAATGCTGCCAGTTAGTGACATCCAAAAAGTGGCTGTTGTACTCCATTTGTGCCCCAATGGTGCAAAGCTATTTCTAACACCTCTGCATTACACCCTCCTGCTCTGTTTTTAATATTCTATAATAATAACAAAAAATGCTGCCAGTTAGTGGCATCCAAAAAGTGGCTGTTGTACTCCATTTGTGCCCCAATGGTGCCAAGCTATTTCTAACACCTCTGCATTACGCCCTCATGCTCTGTTTTTAATAAGCTATAATAATAGCAAAAAATGCTGCGAGTTAGTGGCATCCAAAAAGTGGCTGTTGTACTCCATTTGTGCCCCAATGGTGCCAAGCTATTTCTAACATCTCTGCATTACACCCTCATGCTCTGTTTTTAATAGGCTATAATAATAGCAAAAAATTCTGCCAGTTAATGTCATCCAAAAAGTGGCTGTTTACTCCATTTGTGCCCCAATGGTGCCAAGTTATTTCTAACACCTTTGCATGACACCCTCCTGCTCTGTTTTTAATAAGCTATAATAATATCAAAAAATGCTGCCAGTTTGTGGAATCCAAAAAGTGGCTATTGTACTCCATTTGTGCCCCAATGGTGCCAAGCTATTTCTAGCCCTTCTCCATGACACCCTCCTGCTCTGTTTTTAATAAGCTATAATAATAGTAAAAAATGCTGCCAGTTAGTGGCTTCCAAAAAGTGGCTGTTTTACTCCATTTGTGCCCCAATGGTGCCAAGCTATTTCTAGCCCCTCTGCATGACACCCTCCTGCTCTGTTTTTAATAAGCTATAATAATAGCAAAAAATGCTGCCAGTTAGTGGCATCCAAAAAGTGGCTGTTGTACTCCATTTGTGCCCCAATGGTGCCAAGCTATTTCTAACACCTCTGCATTACACCCTCCTGCTCTGTTTTTAATAAGCTGTAATAAAAGCAAAAAATGCTGCCAGTTAGTGGCATCCAAAACGTGGCTGTTGTACTCCATTTGTGCCCCAATGGTGCCAAGCTATTTCTAACACCTCGGCATGACACCCTCCTGCTCTGTTTATAATAAGCTATAATAATAGCAAAAAATGCTGCCAGTTAGTGACATCCAAAAAGTGGCTGTTGTACTCCATTTGTGCCCCAATGGTGCCAAGCTATTTCTAACACCTCTGCATTACGCCCTCATGCTCTGTTTTTAATAAGCTATAATAATAGCAAAAAATGCTGCCAGTTAATGGCATCCAAAAAGTGGCTGTTGTACTCCATTTGTGCCCCAATGGTGCCAAGCTATTTCTAGCCCCTCTGCATGACACCCTTCTGCTCTGTTTTTAATAAGCTATAATAATAGCAAAAAATGCTGCCAGTTAGTGGCATCCAAAAAGTGGCTGTTGTACTCCATTTGTGCCCCAATGGTGTCAAGCTATTTCTAACACCTCTGCATTACACCTTCCTGCTCTGTTTTTAATAGGCTATAATAAAAGCAAAAAATGCTGCCAGTTAGTGGCATCCAAAAAGTGGCTGTTGTACTCCATTTGTGCTCCAATGGTGCCAAGCTATTTCTAACACTTCTGCATTACGCCCTCATGCTCTGTTTTTAATAAGCTATAATAATAGCAAAAAATGCTGCCAGTTAGTGGCATCCAAAAAGTGGCTGTTGTTCTCCATTTGTGCCCTAATGGTGCCACGCTATTTCTAACACCTCTGCATTATGCCCTCATGCTCTGTTTTTAATAAGCTATAATAATAGCAAAAAATGCTGCCAGTTAGTGGCATCCAAAAAGTGGCTGTTGTCCTTCATTTGTGCCCCAATGGTGTCAAGCTATTTCTAACACCTCTGCATTACACCTTCCTGCTCTGTTTTTAATAAGCTATAATAAAAGCAAAAAATGCTGCCAGTTAGTGGCATCCAAAAAGTGGCTGTTGTACTCCATTTGTGCCCCAATGGTGCCAAGCTATTTCTAACACCTCTGCATTACGCCCTCATGCTCTGTTTTTAATAAGCTATAATAATAGCAAAAAATGCTGCGAGTTAGTGGCATCCAAAAAGTGGCTGTTGTTCTCCATTTGTGCCCCAATGGTGCCAAGCTATTTCTAACACCTCTGCATTATGCCCTCATGCTCTATTTTTAATAAGCTATAATTAAAGCAAAAAATGCTGCCAGTTAGTGACATCCAAAAAGTGGCTGTTGTACTCCATTTGTGCCCCAATGGTGCAAAGCTATTTCTAACACCTCTGCATTACACCCTCCTGCTCTGTTTTTAATATTCTATAATAATAACAAAAAATGCTGCCAGTTAGTGGCATCCAAAAAGTGGCTGTTGTACGCCATTTGTGCCCCAATGGTGCCAAGCGATTTCTAACACCTCTGCATTACACCCTCCTGCTCTGTTTTTAATAAGCTATAATAATAGCAAAAAATGCTGCCAGTTAGTGGCATCCAAAAAGTGGCTGTTGTACTCCATTTGTGCCCCAATGGTGCCAAGCTATTTCTATTACCTCTGCATTACACCCTCATGCTCTGTTTTTAATAAGCTATAATAATAGCAAAAAATGCTGCCAGTTAGTGGCATCCAAAAAGTGGCTGTTGTACTCCATTTGTGCCCCAATGGTGCCAAGCTATTTCCAACATCTCTGCATTACACCCTCCTGCTCTGATTTTGATAGTCTATAATAATAGCAAAAAATGCTGCCAGTTAGTGTCATCCAAAAAGTGGCTGCTGTACTCCATTTGTGCCCCAATGGTGCCAAGTTATTTCTAACACCTTTGCATGACACCCTCCTGCTCTGTTTTTAATAAGCTATAATAATAGCAAAAAATGCTGCCAGTTAGTGGCATCCAAAAAGTGGCTGTTGTTCTCCATTTGTGCCCCAATGGTGCCAAGCTGTTTCTAACACCTCTGCATTATGCCCTCATGCTCTATTTTTAATAAGCTATAATAATAGCAAGAAATGCTGCCAGTTAGTGACATCCAAAAAGTGGCTGTTGTACTCCATTTGTGCCCCAATGGTGCAAAGCTATTTCTAACACCTCTGCATTACACCCTCCTGCTCTGTTTTTAATATTCTATAATAATAACAAAAAATGCTGCCAGTTAGTGGCATCCAAAAAGTGGCTGTTGTACTCCATTTGTGCCCCAATGGTGCCAAGCTATTTCTAACACCTCTGCATTACACCCTCCTGCTCTGTTTTTAATAAGCTGTAATAAAAGCAAAAAATGCTGCCAGTTAGTGGCATCCAAAACGTGGCTGTTGTAATCCATTTGTGCCCCAATGGTGCCAAGCTATTTCTAACACCTCGGCATGACACCCTCCTGCTCTGTTTATAATAAGCTATAATAATAGCAAAAAATGCTGCCAGTTAGTGACATCCAAAAAGTGGCTGTTGTACTCCATTTGTGCCCCAATGGTGCCAAGCTATTTCTAACACCTCTGCATTACGCCCTCATGCTCTGTTTTTAATAAGCTATAATAATAGCAAAAAATGCTGCCAGTTAATGGCATCCAAAAAGTGGCTGTTGTACTCCATTTGTGCCCCAATGGTGCCAAGCTATTTCTAGCCCCTCTGCATGACACCCTTCTGCTCTGTTTTTAATAAGCTATAATAATAGCAAAAAATGCTGCCAGTTAGTGGCATCCAAAAAGTGGCTGTTGTACTCCATTTGTGCCCCAATGGTGTCAAGCTATTTCTAACACCTCTGCATTACACCTTCCTGCTCTGTTTTTAATAGGCTATAATAAAAGCAAAAAATGCTGCCAGTTAGTGGCATCCAAAAAGTGGCTGTTGTACTCCATTTGTGCTCCAATGGTGCCAAGCTATTTCTAACACTTCTGCATTACGCCCTCATGCTCTGTTTTTAATAAGCTATAATAATAGCAAAAAATGCTGCCAGTTAGTGGCATCCAAAAAGTGGCTGTTGTACTCCATTTGTGCCCCAATGGTGCCAAGCTATTTCTAACACCTCTGCATTACACCCTCCTGCTCTGTTTTTAATAAGCTGTAATAAAAGCAAAAAATGCTGCCAGTTAGTGGCATCCAAAACGTGGCTGTTGTACTCCATTTGTGCCCCAATGGTGCCAAGCTATTTCTAACACCTCGGCATGACACCCTCCTGCTCTGTTTATAATAAGCTATAATAATAGCAAAAAATGCTGCCAGTTAGTGACATCCAAAAAGTGGCTGTTGTACTCCATTTGTGCCCCAATGGTGCCAAGCTATTTCTAACACCTCTGCATTACGCCCTCATGCTCTGTTTTTAATAAGCTATAATAATAGCAAAAAATGCTGCCAGTTAATGGCATCCAAAAAGTGGCTGTTGTACTCCATTTGTGCCCCAATGGTGCCAAGCTATTTCTAGCCCCTCTGCATGACACCCTTCTGCTCTGTTTTTAATAAGCTATAATAATAGCAAAAAATGCTGCCAGTTAGTGGCATCCAAAAAGTGGCTGTTGTACTCCATTTGTGCCCAAATGGTGTCAAGCTATTTCTAACACCTCTGCATTACACCTTCCTGCTCTGTTTTTAATAGGCTATAATAAAAGCAAAAAATGCTGCCAGTTAGTGGCATCCAAAAAGTGGCTGTTGTACTCCATTTGTGCTCCAATGGTGCCAAGCTATTTCTAACACTTCTGCATTACGCCCTCATGCTCTGTTTTTAATAAGCTATAATAATAGCAAAAAATGCTGCCAGTTAGTGGCATCCAAAAAGTGGCTGTTGTTCTCCATTTGTGCCCTAATGGTGCCACGCTATTTCTAACACCTCTGCATTATGCCCTCATGCTCTGTTTTTAATAAGCTATAATAATAGCAAAAAATTTTGCCAGTTAGTGACATCCAAAAAGTGGCTGTTGTACTCCATTTGTGCCCCAATGGTGCCAAGCGATTTCTAACACCTCTGCATTACACCCTCCTGCTCTGTTTTTAATAAGCTATAATAATAGCAAAAAATGCTGCCAGTTAGTGGCATCCAAAAAGTGGCTGTTGTCCTTCATTTGTGCCCCAATGGTGTCAAGCTATTTCTAACACCTCTGCATTACACCTTCCTGCTCTGTTTTTAATAAGCTATAATAAAAGCAAAAAATGTTGCCAGTTAGTGGCATCCAAAAAGTGGCTGTTGTACTCCATTTGTGCCCCAATGGTGCCAAGCTATTTCTAACACCTCTGCATTACGCCCTCATGCTCTGTGTTTAATAAACTATAATAATAGCAAAAAATGCTGCCAGTTAGTGGCATCCAAAAAGTGGCTGTTGTTCTCCATTTGTGCCCCAATGGTGCCAAGCTATTTCTAACACCTCTGCATTATGCCCTCATGCTCTATTTTTAATAAGCTATAATTAAAGCAAAAAATGCTGCCAGTTAGTGACATCCAAAAAGTGGCTGTTGTACTCCATTTGTGCCCCAATGGTGCAAAGCTATTTCTAACACCTCTGCATTACACCCTCCTGCTCTGTTTTTAATATTCTATAATAATAACAAAAAATGCTGCCAGTTAGTGGCATCCAAAAAGTGGCTGTTGTACGCCATTTGTGCCCCAATGGTGCCAAGCGATTTCTAACACCTCTGCATTACACCCTCCTGCTCTGTTTTTAATAAGCTATAATAATAGCAAAAAATGCTGCCAGTTAGTGGCATCCAAAAAGTGGCTGTTGTACTCCATTTGTGCCCCAATGGTGCCAAGCTATTTCTATTACCTCTGCATTACACCCTCATGCTCTGTTTTTAATAAGCTATAATAATAGCAAAAAATGCTGCCAGTTAGTGGCATCCAAAAAGTGGCTGTTGTACTCCATTTGTGCCCCAATGGTGCCAAGCTATTTCCAACATCTCTGCATTACACCCTCCTGGTCTGATTTTAATAGGCTATAATAATAGCAAAAAATGCTGCCAGTTAGTGTCATCCAAAAAGTGGCTGCTGTACTCCATTTGTGCCCCAATGGTGCCAAGTTATTTCTAACACCTTTGCATGACACCCTCCTGCTCTGTTTTTAATAAGCTATAATAATAGCAAAAAGTGCTGCCAGTTAGTGGCTTCCAAAAAGTGGCTGTTGTACTCCATTTGTGCCCCAATGGTGCCAAGCTATTTCTAACACCTCTGCATTACGCCCTCATGCTCTGTTTTTAATAAGCTATAATAATAGCAAAAAATGCTGCCAGTTAGTGGCATCCAAAAAGTGGCTGTTGTTCTCCATTTGTGCCCCAATGGTGCCAAGCTGTTTCTAACACCTCTGCATTATGCCCTCATGCTCTATTTTTAATAAGCTATAATAATAGCAAGAAATGCTGCCAGTTAGTGACATCCAAAAAGTGGCTGTTGTACTCCATTTGTGCCCCAATGGTGCAAAGCTATTTCTAACACCTCTGCATTACACCCTCCTGCTCTGTTTTTAATATTCTATAATAATAACAAAAAATGCTGCCAGTTAGTGGCATCCAAAAAATGGCTGTTGTACGCCATTTGTGCCCCAATGGTGCCAAGCTATTTCTATTACCTCTGTATTACACCCTCCTGCTCTGTTTTTAATAAGCTATAATAATAGCAAAAAATGCTGCCAGTTAGTGGCATCCAAGAAGTGGCTGTTGTACTCCATTTGTGCCCCAATGGTGTCAAGCTATTTCTATTACCTCTGTATTACACCCTCCTGCTCTGTTTTTAATAAGCTATAATAATAGCAAAAAGTGCTGCCAGTTAGTGGCTTCCAAAAAGTGGCTGTTGTACTCCATTTGTGCCCCAATGGTGCCAAGCTATTTCTAGCCCCTCTGCATGACACCCTCCTGCTCTGTTTTTAATAAGCTATAATAATAGCAAAAAATGCTGCCAGTTAGTGGCATCAAAAAAGTGGCTGTTGTACTCCATTTGTGCCCCAATGGTGCCGAGCTATTTCTAACACCTCTGCATTACACCCTCCTGCTCTGTTTTTAATAAGCTATAATAAAAGCAAAAAATGCTGCCAGTTAGTGGCATCCAAAAAGTGGCAGTTGTACTCCAATTGTGCCCCAATGGTGCCTAGCTATTTCTAACATCTCTGCATTACACCCTCCTGCTCTGTTTTTAATAGGCTATAATAATAGCAAAAAATGCTGCCAGTTAGTGTCATCCAAAAAGTGGCTGTTGTACTACATTTGTGCCCCAATGGTGCCAAGTTATTTCTAACACCTTTGCATGACACCCTCCTGCTCAGTTTTTAATAGGCTATAATAATAGCAAAAAATGCTGCCAGTTAGTGGAATCCAAAAAGTGGCTATTGTACTCCATTTGTGCCCCAATGGTGCCAAGCTATTTCTAGCCCCTCTGCATGACACCCTTCTGCTCTGTTTTTAATAAGCTATAATAATAGCAAAAAGTGCTGCCAGTTAGTGGCTTCCAAAAAGTGGCTGTTGTACTCCATTTGTGCCCCAATGGTGCCAAGCTATTTCTAGCCCCTCTGCATGACACCCTCCTGCTCTGTTTTTAATAAGCTATAATAATAGCAAAAAATGCTGCCAGTTAGTGGCATCCAAAAAGTGGCTGTTGTAATCCATTTGTGCCCCAATGGTGCCAAGCTATTTCTAACACCTCGGCATGACACCCTCCTGCTCTGTTTTTAATAAGTTATAATAATAGCAAAAAATGCTGCCAGTTAGTGGCATCCAAAAAGTGGCTGTTGTACTCCATTTGTGCCCCAATGGTGCCAAGCTATTTCCAACATCTCTGCATTACACCCTCCTGCTCTGTTTTTAATAGGCTATAATAATAGCAAAAAATGCTGCCAGTTAGTGGCATCCAAAAAGTGGCTGTTGTACTCCATTTGTGCCCCAATGGTGTCAAGCTATTTCTAACACCTCTGCATTACACCTTCCTGCTCTGTTTTTAATAAGCTATAATAAAAGCAAAAAATGCTGCCAGTTATTGTCATCCAAAAAGTGGCTGTTGTACTCCATTTGTGCCCCAATGGTGCCAAGCTATTTCTAACACCTCTGCATTACGCCCTCATGCTCTGTTTTTAATAAGCTATAATAATAGCAAAAATGCTGCCAGTTAGTGGCATCCAAAAAGTGGCTGTTGTACGCCAATTTTGCCCCAATGGTGCCAAGCGATTTCTAACACCTCTGCATTACACCCTCCTGCTCTGTTTTTAATAAGCTATAATAATAGCAAAAAACGCTGCCAGTTAGTGGCATCCAAAAAGTGGCTGTTGTACTCCATTTGTGCCCCAATGGTGCCAAGCTATTTCTATTACCTCTGCATTACACCCTCATGCTCTGTTTTTAATAAACTATAATAATAGCAAAAAATGCTGCCAGTTAGTGGCATCCAAAAAGTGGCTGTTGTACTCCATTTGTGCCCCAATGGAGCCAAGCTATTTCCAACATCTCTGCATTACACCCTCCTGCTCTGTTTTTAATAGGCTATAATAATAGCAAAAAATGCTGCCAGTTAGTGTCATTCAAAAAGTGGCTGTTGTACTCCATTTGTGCCCCAATGGTGCCAAGTTATTTCTAACACCTTTGCATGACACCCTCCTGCTCTGTTTTTAATAAGCTATAATAATAGCAAAAAGTGCTGCCAGTTAGTGGCTTCCAAAAAGTGGCTGTTGTACTCCATTTGTGCCCCAATGGTGCCAAGCTATTTCTATTACCTCTGCATTACACCCTCATGCTCTGTTTTTAATAAGCTATAATAATAGCAAAAAATGCTGCCAGTTAGTGGCATCCAAAAAGTGGCTGTTGTACTCCATTTGTGCCCCAATGGTGCCAAGCTATTTCCAACATCTCTGCATTACACCCTCCTGCTCTGATTTTAATAGGCTATAATAATAGCAAAAAATGCTGCCAGTTAGTGTCATCCAAAAAGTGGCTGCTGTACTCCATTTGTGCCCCAATGGTGCCAAGTTATTTCTAACACCTTTGCATGACACCCTCCTGCTCTGTTTTTAATAAGCTATAATAATAGCAAAAAGTGCTGCCAGTTAGTGGCTTCCAAAAAGTGGCTGTTGTACTCCATTTGTGCCCCAATGGTGCCAAGCTATTTCTAACACCTCTGCATTACGCCCTCATGCTCTGTTTTTAATAAGCTATAATAATAGCAAAAAATGCTGCCAGTTAGTGGCATCCAAAAAGTGGCTGTTGTTCTCCATTTGTGCCCCAATGGTGCCAAGCTGTTTCTAACACCTCTGCATTATGCCCTCATGCTCTATTTTTAATAAGCTTTAATAATAGCAAGAAATGCTGCCAGTTAGTGACATCCAAAAAGTGGCTGTTGTACTCCATTTGTGCCCCAATGGTGCAAAGCTATTTCTAACACCTCTGCATTACACCCTCCTGCTCTGTTTTTAATATTCTATAATAATAACAAAAAATGCTGCCAGTTAGTGGCATCCAAAAAGTGGCTGTTGTACGCCATTTGTGCCCCAATGGTGCCAAGAGATTTCTAACACCTCTGCATTACACCCTCCTGCTCTGTTTTTAATAAGCTATAATAATAGCAAAAAATGCTGCCAGTTAGTGGCATCCAAGAAGTGGCTGTTGTACTCCATTTGTGCCCCAATGGTGTCAAGCTATTTCTATTACCTCTGTATTACACCCTCCTGCTCTGTTTTTAATAAGCTATAATAATAGCAAAAAGTGCTGCCAGTTAGTGGCTTCCAAAAAGTGGCTGTTGTACTCCATTTGTGCCCCAATGGTGCCAAGCTATTTCTAGCCCCTCTGCATGACACCCTCCTGCTCTGTTTTTAATAAGCTATAATAATAGCAAAAAATGCTGCCAGTTAGTGGCATCAAAAAAGTGGCTGTTGTACTCCATTTGTGCCCCAATGGTGCCGAGCTATTTCTAACACCTCTGCATTACACCCTCCTGCTCTGTTTTTAATAAGCTATAATAAAAGCAAAAAATGCTGCCAGTTAGTGGCATCCAAAAAGTGGCAGTTGTACTCCAATTGTGCCCCAATGGTGCCTAGCTATTTCCAACATCTCTGCATTACACCCTCCTGCTCTGTTTTTAATAGGCTATAATAATAGCAAAAAATGCTGCCAGTTAGTGTCATCCAAAAAGTGGCTGTTGTACTACATTTGTGCCCCAATGGTGCCAAGTTATTTCTAACACCTTTGCATGACACCCTCCTGCTCAGTTTTTAATAGGCTATAATAATAGCAAAAAATGCTGCCAGTTAGTGGAATCCAAAAAGTGGCTATTGTACTCCATTTGTGCCCCAATGGTGCCAAGCTATTTCTAGCCCCTCTGCATGACACCCTTCTGCTCTGTTTTTAATAAGCTATAATAATAGCAAAAAGTGCTGCCAGTTAGTGGCTTCCAAAAAGTGGCTGTTGTACTCCATTTGTGCCCCAATGGTGCCAAGCTATTTCTAGCCCCTCGGCATGACACCCTCCTGCTCTGTTTTTAAAAAGCTATAATAATAGCAAAAAATGCTGCCAGTTAGTGGCATCCAAAAAGTGGCTGTTGTAATCCATTTGTGCCCCAATGGTGCCAAGCTATTTCTAACACCTCGGCATGACACCCTTCTGCTCTGTTTTTAATAAGTTATAATAATAGCAAAAAATGCTGCCAGTTAGTGGCATCCAAAAAGTGGCTGTTGTACTCTATTTGTGCCCCAATGGTGCCAAGCTATTTCTAACACCTCTGCATTACGCCCTCATGCTATGTTTTTAATAAGCTATAATAATAGCAAAAAATGCTGCCAGTTAATAGCATCCAAAAAGTGGCTGTTGTACTCCATTTGTGCCCCAAAGGTGCCAAGCGATTTCTAGCCCCTCTGCATGACACCCATCTGCTCTGTTTTTAATAAGCTATAATAATAGCAAAAAAAGCTGCCAGTTAGTGGCATCCAAAAAGTGGCTGTTGTACTCCATTTGTGCCCCAATGGTGTCAAGCTATTTCTAACACCTCTGCATTACACCTTCCTGCTCTGTTTTTAATAAGCTATAATAAAAGCAAAAAATGCTGCCAGTTAGTGTCATCCAAAAAGTGGCTGTTGTACTCCATTTGTGCCCCAATGGTGCCAAGCTATTTCTAACACCTCTGCATTACGCCCTCATGCTCTGTTTTTAATAAGCTATAATAATAGCAAAAATGCTGCCAGTTAGTGGCATCCAAAAAGTGGCTGTTGTACGCCAATTTTGCCCCAATGGTGCCAAGCGATTTCTAACACCTCTGCATTACACCCTCCTGCTCTGTTTTTAATAAGCTATAATAATAGCAAAAAACGCTGCCAGTTAGTGGCATCCAAAAAGTGGCTGTTGTACTCCATTTGTGCCCCAATGGTGCCAAGCTATTTCTATTACCTCTGCATTACACCCTCATGCTCTGTTTTTAATAAACTATAATAATAGCAAAAAATGCTGCCAGTTAGTGGCATCCAAAAAGTGGCTGTTGTACTCCATTTGTGCCCCAATGGAGCCAAGCTATTTCCAACATCTCTGCATTACACCCTCCTGCTCTGTTTTTAATAGGCTATAATAATAGCAAAAAATGCTGCCAGTTAGTGTCATCCAAAAAGTGGCTGTTGTACTCCATTTGTGCCCCAATGGTGCCAAGTTATTTCTAACACCTTTGCATGACACCCTCCTGCTCTGTTTTTAATAAGCTATAATAATAGCAAAAAGTGCTGCCAGTTAGTGGCTTCCAAAAAGTGGCTGTTGTACTCCATTTGTGCCCCAATGGTGCCAAGCTATTTCTATTACCTCTGCATTACACCCTCATGCTCTGTTTTTAATAAGCTATAATAATAGCAAAAAATGCTGCCAGTTAGTGGCATCCAAAAAGTGGCTGTTGTACTCCATTTGTGCCCCAATGGTGCCAAGCTATTTCCAACATCTCTGCATTACGCCCTCATGCTCTGTTTTTAATAAGCTAGAATAATAGCAAAAAATGCTGCCAGTTAGTGGCATCCAAAAAGTGGCTGTTGTACGCCATTTTTGCCCCAATGGTGCCAAGCGATTTCTAACACCTCTGCATTACACCCTCCTGCTCTGTTTTTAATAAGCTATAATAATAGGAAAAAATGCTGCCAGTTAGTGGCATCCAAAAAGTGGCTGTTGTACTCCATTTGTGCCCCAATGGTGCCAAGCTATTTCTAGCCCCTCTGCATGACACCCTCCTGCTCTGTTTTTAATAAGCTATAATAATAGCAAAAAATGCTGCCAGTTAGTGGCATCCAAAAAGTGGCTGTTGTAATCCATTTGTGCCCCAATGGTGCCAAGCTATTTCTAACACCTCGGCATGACACCCTCCTGCTCTGTTTTTAATAAGTTATAATAATAGCAAAAAATGCTGCCAGTTAGTGGCATCCAAAAAGTGGCTGTTGTACTCCATTTGTGCCCCAATGGTGCCAAGCTATTTCTAACACCTCTGCATTACGCCCTCATGCTCTGTTTTTAATAAGCTATAATAATAGCAAAAAATGCTGCCAGTTAATAGCATCCAAAAAGTGGCTGTTGTACTCCATTTGTGCCCCAATGGTGCCAAGCGATTTCTAGCCCCTCTGCATGACACCCTTCTGCTCTGTTTTTAATAAGCTATAATAATAGCAAAAAATGCTGCCAGTTAGTGGCATCCAAAAAGTGGCTGTTGTACTCCATTTGTGCCCCAATGGTGTCAAGCTATTTCTAACACCTCTGCATTACACCTTCCTGCTCTGTTTTTAATAAGCTATAATAAAAGCAAAAAATGCTGCCAGTTAGTGTCATCCAAAAAGTGGCTGTTGTACTCCATTTGTGCCCCAATGGTGCCAAGCTATTTCTAACACCTCTGCATTACGCCCTCATGCTCTGTTTTTAATAAGCTATAATAATAGCAAAAAATGCTGCCAGTTAGTGGCATCCAAAAAGTGGCTGTTGTACGCCATTTTTGCCCCAATGGTGCCAAGCGATTTCTAACACCTCTGCATTAAACCCTCCTGCTCTGTTTTTAATAAGCTATAATAATAGCAAAAAACGCTGCCAGTTAGTGGCATCCAAAAAGTGGCTGTTGTACTCCATTTGTGCCCCAATGGTGCCAAGCTATTTCTGTTACCTCTGCATTACACCCTCATGCTCTGTTTTTAATAAGCTATAATAATAGCAAAAAATGCTGCCAGTTAGTGGCATCCAAAAAGTGGCTGTTGTACTCCATTTGTGCCCCAATGGTGCCAAGCTATTTCCAACATCTCTGCATTACGCCCTCATGCTCTGTTTTTAATAAGCTAGAATAATAGCAAAAAATGCTGCCAGTTAGTGGCATCCAAAAAGTGGCTGTTGTACGCCATTTTTGCCCCAATGGTGCCAAGCGATTTCTAACACCTCTGCATTACACCCTCCTGCTCTGTTTTTAATAAGCTATAATAATAGCAAAAAACGCTGCCAGTTAGTGGCATCCAAAAAGTGGCTGTTGTACTCCATTTGTGCCCCAATGGTGCCAAGCTATTTCTAGTCCCTCTGCATGACACCCTCCTGCTCTGTTTTTAATAAGCTATAATAATAGCAAAAAATGCTGCCAGTTAGTGGCATCCAAAAAGTGGCTGTTGTAATCCATTTGTGCCCCAATGGTGCCAAGCTATTTCTAACACCTCGGCATGACACCCTCCTGCTCTGTTTTTAATAAGTTATAATAATAGCAAAAAATGCTGCCAGTTAGTGGCATCCAAAAAGTGGCTGTTGTACTCCATTTGTGCCCCAATGGTGCCAAGCTATTTCTAACACCTCTGCATTACGCCCTCATGCTCTGTTTTTAATAAGCTATAATAATAGCAAAAAATGCTGCCAGTTAATAGCATCCAAAAAGTGGCTGTTGTACTCCATTTGTGCCCCAATGGTGCCAAGCGATTTCTAGCCCCTCTGCATGACACCCTTCTGCTCTGTTTTTAATAAGCTATAATAATAGCAAAAAATGCTGCCAGTTAGTGGCATCCAAAAAGTGGCTGTTGTACTCCATTTGTGCCCCAATGGTGTCAAGCTATTTCTAACACCTCTGCATTACACCTTCCTGCTCTGTTTTTAATAAGCTATAATAAAAGCAAAAAATGCTGCCAGTTAGTGTCATCCAAAAAGTGGCTGTTGTACTCCATTTGTGCCCCAATGGTGCCAAGCTATTTCTAACACCTCTGCATTACGCCCTCATGCTCTGTTTTTAATAAGCTATAATAATAGCAAAAAATGCTGCCAGTTAGTGGCATCCAAAAAGTGGCTGTTGTACGCCATTTTTGCCCCAATGGTGCCAAGCGATTTCTAACACCTCTGCATTAAACCCTCCTGCTCTGTTTTTAATAAGCTATAATAATAGCAAAAAACGCTGCCAGTTAGTGGCATCCAAAAAGTGGCTGTTGTACTCCATTTGTGCCCCAATGGTGCCAAGCTATTTCTATTACCTCTGCATTACACCCTAATGCTCTGTTTTTAATAAACTATAATAATAGCAAAAAATGCTGCCAGTTAGTGGCATCCAAAAAGTGGCTGTTGTACTCCATTTGTGCCCCAATGGAGCCAAGCTATTTCCAACATCTCTGCATTACACCCTCCTGCTCTGTTTTTAATAGGCTATAATAATAGCAAAAAATGCTGCCAGTTAGTGTCATCCAAAAAGTGGCTGTTGTACTCCATTTGTGCCCCAATGGTGCCAAGTTATTTCTAACACCTTTGCATGACACCCTCCTGCTCTGTTTTTAATAAGCTATAATAATAGCAAAAAGTGCTGCCAGTTAGTGGCTTCCAAAAAGTGGCTGTTGTACTCCATTTGTGCCCCAATGGTGCCAAGCTGTTTCTATTACCTCTGCATTACACCCTCATGCTCTGTTTTTAATAAGCTATAATAATAGCAAAAAATGCTGCCAGTTAGTGGCATCCAAAAAGTGGCTGTTGTACTCCATTTGTGCCCCAATGGTGCCAAGCTATTTCCAACATCTCTGCATTACACCCTCCTGCTCTGTTTTTAATAGGCTATAATAATAGCAAAAAATGCTGCCAGTTAGTGTCATCCAAAAAGTGGCTGTTGTACTCCATTTGTGCCCCAATGGTGCCAAGTTATTTCTAACACCTTTGCATGACACCCTGCTGCTCTGTTTTTAATAAGCTATAATAATAGCAAAAAGTGCTGCCAGTTAGTGGCTTCCAAAAAGTGGCTGTTGTTCTCCATTTGTGCCCCAATGGTGCCAAGCTATTTCTAACACCTCTGCATTATGCCCTCATGCTCTATTTTTAATAAGCTATAATAATAGCAAAAAATGCTGCCAGTTAGTG
The DNA here is from genome assembly GCF_048569485.1 of Anomaloglossus baeobatrachus. Taxonomy (NCBI): domain Eukaryota; kingdom Metazoa; phylum Chordata; class Amphibia; order Anura; family Aromobatidae; genus Anomaloglossus; species Anomaloglossus baeobatrachus. Next base: position 219,536,829 of record NC_134357.1, read on the forward strand.
ACATCCAAAAAGTGGCTGTTTTACTCCATTTGTGCCCCAATGGTGCAAAGCTATTTCTAACACCTCTGCATTACACCCTCCTGCTCTGTTTTTAATAAGCTATAATAATAGCAAAAAATGCTGCCAGTTAGTGGCATCCAAAAAGTGGCTGTTGTACTCCATTTGTGCCCCAATGGTGCCAAGCTATTTCTATTACCTCTGCATTACACCCTCATGCTCTGTTTTTAATAAGCTATAATAATAGCAAAAAATGCTGCCAGTTAGTGTCATCCAAAAAGTGGCTGTTGTACTCCATTTGTGCCCCAATGGTGCCAAGTTATTTCTAACACCTTTGCATGACACCCTCCTGCTCTGTTTTTAATAAGCTATAATAATAGCAAAAAGTGCTGCCAGTTAGTGGCTTCCAAAAAGTGGCTGTTGTACTCCATTTGTGCCCCAATGGTGCCAAGCTATTTCTAGCCCCTCTGCATGACACCCTCCTGCTCTGTTTTTAATAAGCTATAATAATAGCAAAAAATACTGCCAGTTAGTGGCATCCAAAAAGTGGCTGTTGTACTCCATTTGTGCCCCAATGGTGCCGAGCTATTTCTAACACCTCTGCATTACACCCTCCTGCTCTGTTTTTAATAAGCTATAATAAAAGCAAAAAATGCTGACAGTTAGTGGCATCCAAAAAGTGGCTGTTGTACTCCATTTGTGCCCCAATGGTGCCTAGCTATTTCCAACATCTCTGCATTACACCCTCCTGCTCTGTTTTTAATAGGCTATAATAATAGCAAAAAATGCTGCCAGTTAGTGTCATCCAAAAAGTGGCTGTTGTACTACATTTGTGCCCCAATGGTGCCAAGTTATTTCTAACACCTTTGCATGACACCCTCCTGCTCAGTTTTTAATAAGCTATAATAATAGCAAAAAATGCTGCCAGTTAGTGGAATCCAAAAAGTGGCTATTGTAATCCATTTGTGCCCCAATGGTGCCAAGCTATTTCTAACACCTCGGCATGACACCCTCCTGCTCTGTTTTTTATAAGCTATAATAATAGCAAAAAATGCTGCCAGTTAGTGGCATCCAAAAAGTGGCTGTTGTACTCCATTTGTGCCCCAATGGTGCCAAGCTATTTCTAACACCTCTGCATTACACCCTCCTGCTCTGTTTTTAATAAGCTATAATAAAAGCAAAAAATGCTGCCAGTTAGTGGCATCCAAAAAGTGGCAGTTGTACTCCAATTGTGCCCCAATGGTGCCTAGCTATTTCCAACATCTCTGCATTACACCCTCCTGCTCTGTTTTTAATAGGCTATAATAATAGCAAAAAATGCTGCCAGTTAGTGTCATCCAAAAAGTGGCTGTTGTACTACATTTGTGCCCCAATGGTGCCAAGTTATTTCTAACACCTTTGCATGACACCCTCCTGCTCAGTTTTTAATAGGCTATAATAATAGCAAAAAATGCTGCCAGTTAGTGGAATCCAAAAAGTGGCTATTGTACTCCATTTGTGCCCCAATGGTGCCAAGCTATTTCTAGCCCCTCTGCATGACACCCTTCTGCTCTGTTTTTAATAAGCTATAATAATAGCAAAAAGTGCTGCCAGTTAGTGGCTTCCAAAAAGTGGCTGTTGTACTCCATTTGTGCCCCAATGGTGCCAAGCTATTTCTAGCCCCTCGGCATGACACCCTCCTGCTCTGTTTTTAATAAACTATAATAATAGCAAAAAATGCTGCCAGTTAGTGGCATCCAAAAAGTGGCTGTTGTAATCCATTTGTGCCCCAATGGTGCCAAGCTATTTCTAACACCTCGGCATGACACCCTTCTGCTCTGTTTTTAATAAGTTATAATAATAGCAAAAAATGCTGCCAGTTAGTGGCATCCAAAAAGTGGCTGTTGTACTCTATTTGTGCCCCAATGGTGCCAAGCTATTTCTAACACCTCTGCATTACGCCCTCATGCTATGTTTTTAATAAGCTATAATAATAGCAAAAAATGCTGCCAGTTAATAGCATCCAAAAAGTGGCTGTTGTACTCCATTTGTGCCCCAATGGTGCCAAGCGATTTCTAGCCCCTCTGCATGACACCCATCTGCTCTGTTTTTAATAAGCTATAATAATAGCAAAAAAAGCTGCCAGTTAGTGGCATCCAAAAAGTGGCTGTTGTACTCCATTTGTGCCCCAATGGTGTCAAGCTATTTCTAACACCTCTGCATTACACCTTCCTGCTCTGTTTTTAATAAGCTATAATAAAAGCAAAAAATGCTGCCAGTTAGTGTCATCCAAAAAGTGGCTGTTGTACTCCATTTGTGCCCCAATGGTGCCAAGCTATTTCTAACACCTCTGCATTACGCCCTCATGCTCTGTTTTTAATAAGCTATAATAATAGCAAAAATGCTGCCAGTTAGTGGCATCCAAAAAGTGGCTGTTGTACGCCAATTTTGCCCCAATGGTGCCAAGCGATTTCTAACACCTCTGCATTACACCCTCCTGCTCTGTTTTTAATAAGCTATAATAATAGCAAAAAACGCTGCCAGTTAGTGGCATCCAAAAAGTGGCTGTTGTACTCCATTTGTGCCCCAATGGTGCCAAGCTATTTCTATTACCTCTGCATTACACCCTCATGCTCTGTTTTTAATAAACTATAATAATAGCAAAAAATGCTGCCAGTTAGTGGCATCCAAAAAGTGGCTGTTGTACTCCATTTGTGCCCCAATGGAGCCAAGCTATTTCCAACATCTCTGCATTACACCCTCCTGCTCTGTTTTTAATAGGCTATAATAATAGCAAAAAATGCTGCCAGTTAGTGTCATCCAAAAAGTGGCTGTTGTACTCCATTTGTGCCCCAATGGTGCCAAGTTATTTCTAACACCTTTGCATGACACCCTCCTGCTCTGTTTTTAATAAGCTATAATAATAGCAAAAAGTGCTGCCAGTTAGTGGCTTCCAAAAAGTGGCTGTTGTACTCCATTTGTGCCCCAATGGTGCCAAGCTATTTCTATTACCTCTGCATTACACCCTCATGCTCTGTTTTTAATAAGCTATAATAATAGCAAAAAATGCTGCCAGTTAGTGGCATCCAAAAAGTGGCTGTTGTACTCCATTTGTGCCCCAATGGTGCCAAGCTATTTCCAACATCTCTGCATTACGCCCTCATGCTCTGTTTTTAATAAGCTAGAATAATAGCAAAAAATGCTGCCAGTTAGTGGCATCCAAAAAGTGGCTGTTGTACGCCATTTTTGCCCCAATGGTGCCAAGCGATTTCTAACACCTCTGCATTACACCCTCCTGCTCTGTTTTTAATAAGCTATAATAATAGGAAAAAATGCTGCCAGTTAGTGGCATCCAAAAAGTGGCTGTTGTACTCCATTTGTGCCCCAATGGTGCCAAGCTATTTCTAGCCCCTCTGCATGACACCCTCCTGCTCTGTTTTTAATAAGCTATAATAATAGCAAAAAATGCTGCCAGTTAGTGGCATCCAAAAAGTGGCTGTTGTAATCCATTTGTGCCCCAATGGTGCCAAGCTATTTCTAACACCTCGGCATGACACCCTCCTGCTCTGTTTTTAATAAGTTATAATAATAGCAAAAAATGCTGCCAGTTAGTGGCATCCAAAAAGTGGCTGTTGTACTCCATTTGTGCCCCAATGGTGCCAAGCTATTTCTAACACCTCTGCATTACGCCCTCATGCTCTGTTTTTAATAAGCTATAATAATAGCAAAAAATGCTGCCAGTTAATAGCATCCAAAAAGTGGCTGTTGTACTCCATTTGTGCCCCAATGGTGCCAAGCGATTTCTAGCCCCTCTGCATGACACCCTTCTGCTCTGTTTTTAATAAGCTATAATAATAGCAAAAAATGCTGCCAGTTAGTGGCATCCAAAAAGTGGCTGTTGTACTCCATTTGTGCCCCAATGGTGTCAAGCTATTTCTAACACCTCTGCATTACACCTTCCTGCTCTGTTTTTAATAAGCTATAATAAAAGCAAAAAATGCTGCCAGTTAGTGTCATCCAAAAAGTGGCTGTTGTACTCCATTTGTGCCCCAATGGTGCCAAGCTATTTCTAACACCTCTGCATTACGCCCTCATGCTCTGTTTTTAATAAGCTATAATAATAGCAAAAAATGCTGCCAGTTAGTGGCATCCAAAAAGTGGCTGTTGTACGCCATTTTTGCCCCAATGGTGCCAAGCGATTTCTAACACCTCTGCATTAAACCCTCCTGCTCTGTTTTTAATAAGCTATAATAATAGCAAAAAACGCTGCCAGTTAGTGGCATCCAAAAAGTGGCTGTTGTACTCCATTTGTGCCCCAATGGTGCCAAGCTATTTCTGTTACCTCTGCATTACACCCTCATGCTCTGTTTTTAATAAGCTATAATAATAGCAAAAAATGCTGCCAGTTAGTGGCATCCAAAAAGTGGCTGTTGTACTCCATTTGTGCCCCAATGGTGCCAAGCTATTTCCAACATCTCTGCATTACGCCCTCATGCTCTGTTTTTAATAAGCTAGAATAATAGCAAAAAATGCTGCCAGTTAGTGGCATCCAAAAAGTGGCTGTTGTACGCCATTTTTGCCCCAATGGTGCCAAGCGATTTCTAACACCTCTGCATTACACCCTCCTGCTCTGTTTTTAATAAGCTATAATAATAGCAAAAAACGCTGCCAGTTAGTGGCATCCAAAAAGTGGCTGTTGTACTCCATTTGTGCCCCAATGGTGCCAAGCTATTTCTAGCCCCTCTGCATGACACCCTCCTGCTCTGTTTTTAATAAGCTATAATAATAGCAAAAAATGCTGCCAGTTAGTGGCATCCAAAAAGTGGCTGTTGTAATCCATTTGTGCCCCAATGGTGCCAAGCTATTTCTAACACCTCGGCATGACACCCTCCTGCTCTGTTTTTAATAAGTTATAATAATAGCAAAAAATGCTGCCAGTTAGTGGCATCCAAAAAGGGGCTGTTGTACTCCATTTGTGCCCCAATGGTGCCAAGCTATTTCTAACACCTCTGCATTACGCCCTCATGCTCTGTTTTTAATAAGCTATAATAATAGCAAAAAATGCTGCCAGTTAATAGCATCCAAAAAGTGGCTGTTGTACTCCATTTGTGCCCCAATGGTGCCAAGCGATTTCTAGCCCCTCTGCATGACACCCTTCTGCTCTGTTTTTAATAAGCTATAATAATAGCAAAAAATGCTGCCAGTTAGTGGCATCCAAAAAGTGGCTGTTGTACTCCATTTGTGCCCCAATGGTGTCAAGCTATTTCTAACACCTCTGCATTACACCTTCCTGCTCTGTTTTTAATAAGCTATAATAAAAGCAAAAAATGCTGCCAGTTAGTGTCATCCAAAAAGTGGCTGTTGTACTCCATTTGTGCCCCAATGGTGCCAAGCTATTTCTAACACCTCTGCATTACGCCCTCATGCTCTGTTTTTAATAAGCTATAATAATAGCAAAAAATGCTGCCAGTTAGTGGCATCCAAAAAGTGGCTGTTGTACGCCATTTTTGCCCCAATGGTGTCAAGCGATTTCTAACACCTCTGCATTAAACCCTCCTGCTCTGTTTTTAATAAGCTATAATAATAGCAAAAAACGCTGCCAGTTAGTGGCATCCAAAAAGTGGCTGTTGTACTCCATTTGTGCCCCAATGGTGCCAAGCTATTTCTATTACCTCTGCATTACACCCTAATGCTCTGTTTTTAATAAACTATAATAATAGCAAAAAATGCTGCCAGTTAGTGGCATCCAAAAAGTGGCTGTTGTACTCCATTTGTGCCCCAATGGAGCCAAGCTATTTCCAACATCTCTGCATTACACCCTCCTGCTCTGTTTTTAATAGGCTATAATAATAGCAAAAAATGCTGCCAGTTAGTGTCATCCAAAAAGTGGCTGTTGTACTCCATTTGTGCCCCAATGGTGCCAAGTTATTTCTAACACCTTTGCATGACACCCTCCTGCTCTGTTTTTAATAAGCTATAATAATAGCAAAAAGTGCTGCCAGTTAGTGGCTTCCAAAAAGTGGCTGTTGTACTCCATTTGTGCCCCAATGGTGCCAAGCTGTTTCTATTACCTCTGCATTACACCCTCATGCTCTGTTTTTAATAAGCTATAATAATAGCAAAAAATGCTGCCAGTTAGTGGCATCCAAAAAGTGGCTGTTGTACTCCATTTGTGCCCCAATGGTGCCAAGCTATTTCCAACATCTCTGCATTACACCCTCCTGCTCTGTTTTTAATAGGCTATAATAATAGCAAAAAATGCTGCCAGTTAGTGTCATCCAAAAAGTGGCTGTTGTACTCCATTTGTGCCCCAATGGTGCCAAGTTATTTCTAACACCTTTGCATGACACCCTGCTGCTCTGTTTTTAATAAGCTATAATAATAGCAAAAAGTGCTGCCAGTTAGTGGCTTCCAAAAAGTGGCTGTTGTTCTCCATTTGTGCCCCAATGGTGCCAAGCTATTTCTAACACCTCTGCATTATGCCCTCATGCTCTATTTTTAATAAGCTATAATAATAGCAAAAAATGCTGCCAGTTAGTGACATCCAAAAAGTGGCTGTTTTACTCCATTTGTGCCCCAATGGTGCAAAGCTATTTCTAACACCTCTGCATTACACCCTCCTGCTCTGTTTTTAATAAGCTATAATAATAGCAAAAAATGCTGCCAGTTAGTGGCATCCAAAAAGTGGCTGTTGTACTCCATTTGTGCCCCAATGGTGCCAAGCTATTTCTATTACCTCTGCATTACACCCTCATGCTCTGTTTTTAATAAGCTATAATAATAGCAAAAAATGCTGCCAGTTAGTGTCATCCAAAAAGTGGCTGTTGTACTCCATTTGTGCCCCAATGGTGCCAAGTTATTTCTAACACCTTTGCATGACACCCTCCTGCTCTGTTTTTAATAAGCTATAATAATAGCAAAAAGTGCTGCCAGTTAGTGGCTTCCAAAAAGTGGCTGTTGTACTCCATTTGTGCCCCAATGGTGCCAAGCTATTTCTAGCCCCTCTGCATGACACCCTCCTGCTCTGTTTTTAATAAGCTATAATAATAGCAAAAAATACTGCCAGTTAGTGGCATCCAAAAAGTGGCTGTTGTACTCCATTTGTGCCCCAATGGTGCCGAGCTATTTCTAACACCTCTGCATTACACCCTCCTGCTCTGTTTTTAATAAGCTATAATAAAAGCAAAAAATGCTGACAGTTAGTGGCATCCAAAAAGTGGCTGTTGTACTCCATTTGTGCCCCAATGGTGCCTAGCTATTTCCAACATCTCTGCATTACACCCTCCTGCTCTGTTTTTAATAGGCTATAATAATAGCAAAAAATGCTGCCAGTTAGTGTCATCCAAAAAGTGGCTGTTGTACTACATTTGTGCCCCAATGGTGCCAAGTTATTTCTAACACCTTTGCATGACACCCTCCTGCTCAGTTTTTAATAAGCTATAATAATAGCAAAAAATGCTGCCAGTTAGTGGAATCCAAAAAGTGGCTATTGTAATCCATTTGTGCCCCAATGGTGCCAAGCTATTTCTAACACCTCGGCATGACACCCTCCTGCTCTGTTTTTTATAAGCTATAATAATAGCAAAAAATGCTGCCAGTTAGTGGCATCCAAAAAGTGGCTGTTGTACTCCATTTGTGCCCCAATGGTGCCAAGCTATTTCTAACACCTCTGCATTACGCCCTCATGCTCTGTTTTTAATAAGCTATAATAATAGCAAAAAATGCTGCCAGTTAATGGCATCCAAAAAGTGGCTGTTGTACTCCATTTGTGCCCCAATGGTGCCAAGCGATTTCTAGCCCCTCTGCATGACACCCTTCTGCTCTGTTTTTAATAAGCTATAATAATAGCAAAAAATGCTGCCAGTTAGTGGCATCCAAAAAGTGGCTGTTGTACTCCATTTGTGCCCCAATGGTGTCAAGCTATTTCTAACACCTCTGCATTACACCTTCCTGCTCTGTTTTTAATAAGCTATAAAAAAAGCAAAAAATGCTGCCAGTTAGTGTCATCCAAAAAGTGGCTGTTGTACTCCATTTGTGCCCCAATGGTGCCAAGCTATTTCTAACACCTCTGCATTACGCCCTCATGCTCTGTTTTTAATAAGCTATAATAATAGCAAAAAATGCTGCCAGTTAGTGGCATCCAAAAAATGGCTGTTGTTCTCCATTTGTGCCCCAATGGTGCCAAGCTATTTCTAACACCTCTGCATTATGCCCTCATGCTCTGTTTTTAATAAGCTATAATAATAGCAAAAAATGCTGCCAGTTAGTGACATCCAAAAAGTGGCTGTTGTACTCCATTTGTGCCCCAATGGTGCAAAGCTATTTCTAACACCTCTGCATTACACCCTCCTGCTCTGTTTTTAATATTCTATAATAATAACAAAAAATGCTGCCAGTTAGTGGCATCCAAAAAGTGGCTGTTGTACTCCATTTGTGCCCCAAAGGTGTCAAGCGATTTCTAACACCTCTGCATTACACCCTCCTGCTCTGTTTTTAATAAGCTATAATAAAAGCAAAAAATGCTGCCAGTTAGTGGCATCCAAAAAGTGGCTGTTGTACTTCATTTGTGCCGAAATGGTGTCAAGCTATTTCTAACACCTCTGCATTACACCCTCCTGCTCTGTTTTTAATAAGCTATAATAAAAGCAAAAAATGCTGCCAGTTAGTGGCATCCAAAAAGTGGCTGTTGTACTCCATTTGTGCCCCAATGGTGCCAAGCTATTTCTAACACCTCTGCATTACGCCCTCATGCTCTGTTTTTAATAAGCTATAATAATAGCAAAAAATGCTGCCAGTTAGTGGCATCCAAAAAGAGGCTGTTGTTCTCCATTTGTGCCCCAATGGTGCCAAGCTATTTCTAACACCTCTGCATTATGCCCTCATGCTCTATTTTTAATAAGCTATAATAATAGCAAAAAATGCTGTCTGTTAGTGACATCCAAAAAGTGGCTGTTGTACTCCATTTGTGCCCCAATGGTGCAAAGCTATTTCTAACACCTCTGCATTACACCCTCCTGCTCTGTTTTTAATATTCTATAATAATAACAAAAAATGCTGCCAGTTAGTGGCATCCAAAAAGTGGCTGTTGTACTCCATTTGTGCCTCAATGGTGTCAAGCGATTTCTAACACCTCTGCATTACACCCTCCTGCTCTGTTTTTAATAAGCTATAATAATAGCAAAAAATGCTGCCAGTTAGTGGCATCCAAAAAGTGGCTGTTGTACTTCATTTGTGCCGAAATGGTGTCAAGCTATTTCTAACACCTCTGCATTACACCTTCCTGCTCTGTTTTTAATAAGCTATAATAAAAGCAAAAAATGCTGCCAGTTAGTGGCATCCAAAAAGTGGCTGTTGTACTCCATTTGTGCCCCAATGGTGCCAAGCCATTTCTAACACCTCTGCATTACGCCCTCATGCTCTGTTTTTAATAAGCTATAATAATAGCAAAAAATGCTGCCAGTTAGTGGCATCCAAAAAGAGGCTGTTGTTCTCCATTTGTGCCCCAATGGTGCCAAGCTATTTCTAACACCTCTGCATTATGCCCTCATGCTCTATTTTTAATAAGCTATAATAATAGCAAAAAATGCTGTCAGTTAGTGACATCCAAAAAGTGGCTGTTGTACTCCATTTGTGCCCCAATGGTGCAAAGCTATTTCTAACACCTCTGCATTACACCCTCCTGCTCTGTTTTTATTATGCTATAATAATAACAAAAAATGCTGCCAGTTAGTGGCATCCAAAAAGTGGCTGTTGTACTCCATTTGTGCCCCAATGGTGTCAAGCGATTCCTAACACCTCTGCATTACACCCTCCTGCTCTGTTTTTAATAAGCTATAATAATAGCAAAAAATGCTGCCAGTTAGTGGCATCCAAAAAGTGGCTGTTGTACTTCATTTGTGCCGAAATGGTGTCAAGCTATTTCTAACACCTCTGCATTACACCTTCCTGCTCTGTTTTTAATAAGCTATAATAAAAGTAAAAAATGCTGCCAGTTAGTGGCATCCAAAAAGAGGCTGTTGTTCTCCATTTGTGCCCCAATGGTGCCAAGCTATTTCTAACACCTCTGCATTATGCCCTCATGCTCTATTTTTAATAAGCTATAATAATAGCAAAAAATGCTGTCAGTTAGTGACATCCAAAAAGTGGCTGTTGTACTCCATTTGTGCCCCAATGGTGCAAAGCTATTTCTAACACCTCTGCATTACACCCTCCTGCTCTGTTTTTATTATTCTATAATAAAAACAAAAAATGCTGCCAGTTAGTGGCATCCAAAAAGTGGCTGTTGTACTCCATTTGTGCCCCAATGGTGCCAAGCGATTTCTAACACCTCTGCATTACACCCTCCTGCTCTGTTTTTAATAAGCTATAATAATAGCAAAAAATGCTGCCAGTTAGTGGTATCCAAAAAGTGGCTGTTGTACTCTATTTGTGCCCCAATGGTGCCAAGCTATGTCTAACACCTCTGCATTACACCCTCCTGCTCTGTTTTTAACAGGCTATAATAATAGCAAAAAATGCTGCCAGTTAGTGTCATCCAAAAAGTGGCTGTTGTACTCCATTTGTGCCCCAATGGTGCCAAGTTATTTCTAACACCTTTGCATGACACCCTCCTGCTCTGTTTTTAATAAGCTATAATAATAGCAAAAAATGCTGCCAGTTAGTGGCATCCAAAAAGTGGCTGTTGTACTTCATTTGTGCCCCAATGGTGCCGAACTATTTCTAACACCTCTGCATTACACCCTCCTGCTCTGTTTTTAATAAGCTATAATAAAAGCAAAAAATGCTGCCAGTTAGTGGCATCCAAAAAGTGGCTGTTGTACTCCATTAGTGCCCCAATGGTGCCAAGCTATTTCTAACACCTTTGCATGACACCCTCCTGCTCTGTTTTTAATAAGCTATAATAATAGCAAAAAATGCTGCCAGTTAGTGGCATCCAAAAAGTGGCTGTTGTACTCCATTTGTGCCCCAATGGTGCCAAGCGATTTCTAGCCCCTCTGCATGACACCCTCCTGCTCTGTTTTTAATAAGCTATAATAATAGCAAAAAATGCTGCCAGTTAGTGGCATCCAAAAAGTGGCTGTTTTACTCCATTTGTGCCCCAATGGTGTCAAGCTATTTCTAACACCTCTGCATTACACCTTCCTGCTCTGTTTTTAATAAGGTATAATAAAAGCAAAAAATGCTGCCAGTTAGTGGCATCCAAAAAGTGGCTGTTGTACTCCATTTGTGCCCCAATGGTGCCAAGCTATTTCTAACACCTCTGCATTACGCCCTCATGCTCTGTTTTTAATAAGCTATAATAATAGCAAAAAATGCTGCCAGTTAGTGACATCCAAAAAGTGGCTGTTGTACTCCATTTGTGCCCCAATGGTGCAAAGCTATTTCTAACACCTCTGCATTACACCATCCTGCTCTCTTTTTAATATTCTATAATATTAACAAAAAATGCTGCCAGTTAGTGGCATCCAAAAAGTGGCTGTTGTACTCCATTTGTGCCCCAATGGTGCCAAGCGATTTCTAACACCTCTGCATTACACCCTCCTGCTCTGTTTTTAATAAGCTATAATAATAACAAAGAATGCTGTCAGTTAGTGGTATCCAAAAAGTAGCTGTTGTACTCCATTTGTGCCCCAATGGTGCCAAGCTATGTCTAACACCTCTGCATGACACCCTCCTGCTGTGTTTTTAATAAGCTATAATAATAGCAAAAAACGCTGCCAGTTAGTGGCATCCAAAAAGTGGCTGTTGTACTCCATTTGTGCCCCAATGGTGCCAAGGTATTTCTAACATCTCTGCATTACACCCTCCTGCTCTGTTTTAATAGGCTATAATAATAGCAAAAAATGCTGCCAGTTAGTATCATCCAAAAAGTGGCTGTTGTACTCCATTGTGCCCCAATGGTGCCAAGTTATTTCTAACACCTTTGCATGACACCCTCCTGCTCTGTTTTTAATAAGCTATAATAATAGCAAAAAATGCTGCCAGTTAGTGGCATCTAAAAAGTGGCTGTTGTACTCCATTTGTGCCCCAATGGTGCCAAGCTATTTCTAACACCTCGGCATGACACCCTCCTGCTCTGTTTTTAATAAGCTATAATAATAGCAAAAAATGCTGCCAGTTAGTGGCATCCAAAAAGTGGCTGTTGTACTCCATTTGTGCCCCAATGGTGCCAAGCTATTTCTAACACCTCTGCATTACGCCCTCATGCTCTGTTTTTAATAAGCTATAATAATAGCAAAAAATGCTGCCAGTTAATGGCATCCAAAAAGTGGCTGTTCTACTCCATTTGTGCCCCAATGGTGCCAAGCTATTTCTAGCCCCTCTGCATGACACCCTCCTACTCTGTTTTTAATAAGCTATAATAATAGCAAAAAATGCTGCCAGTTAGTGGCATCCAAAAAGTGGCTGTTGCACTCCATTTGTGCCCCAATGGTGCCAAGCGATTTCTAACACCTCTGCATTACACCCTCCTGCTCTGTTTTTAATAAGCTAAAATAATAGCAAAAAATGCTGCCAGTTAGTGGTATCCAAAAAGTGGCTGTTGTACTCCATTTGTGCCCCAATGGTGCCAAGCTATGTCTAACACCTCTGCATGACACCCTCCTGCTGTGTTTTTAATAAGCTATAATAATAGAAAAAAATGCTGCCAGTTAGTGGCATCCAAAAAGTGGCTGTTGTACTCCATTTGTGCCCCAATGGTGCCAAGCTATTTCTAACATCTCTGCATTACACCCTCCTGCTCTGTTTTAATAGGCTATAATAATAGCAAAAAATGCTGCCAGTTAGTGTCATCCAAAAAGTGGCTGTTGTACTCCATTTGTGCCCCAATGGTGCCAAGTTATTTCTAACACCTTTGCATGACACCCTCCTGCTCTGTTTTTAATAAGCTATAATAATAGCAAAAAATGCTGCCAGTTAGTGGCATCCAAAAAGTGGCTGTTGTACTCCATTTGTGCCCCAATGGTGCCAAGCTATTTCTAGCCCCTCTGCATGACACCCTCCTACTCTGTTTTTAATAAGCTATAATAATAGCAAAAAATGCTGCCAGTTAGTGGCATCCAAAAAGTGGCTGTTGTACTCCATTTGTGCCCCAATGGTGTAAAGCTATTTCTAACACCTCTGCATTACACCTTCCTGCTCTGTTTTTAATAAGGTATAATAAAAGCAAAAAATGCTGCCAGTTAGTGGCATCCAAAAAGTGGCTGTTGCACTCCATTTGTGCCCCAATGGTGCCAAGCGATTTCTAACACCTCTGCATTACACCCTCCTGCTCTGTTTTTAATAAGCTAAAATAATAGCAAAAAATGCTGCCAGTTAGTGGTATCCAAAAAGTGGCTGTTGTACTCCATTTGTGCCCCAATGGTGCCAAGCTATGTCTAACACCTCTGCATGACACCCTCCTGCTGTGTTTTTAATAAGCTATAATAATAGAAAAAAATGCTGCCAGTTAGTGGCATCCAAAAAGTGGCTGTTGTACTCCATTTGTGCCCCAATGGTGCCAAGCTATTTCTAACATCTCTGCATTACACCCTCCTGCTCTGTTTTAATAGGCTATAATAATAGCAAAAAATGCTGCCAGTTAGTGTCATCCAAAAAGTGGCTGTTGTACTCCATTTGTGCCCCAATGGTGCCAAGTTATTTCTAACACCTTTGCATGACACCCTCCTGCTCTGTTTTTAATAAGCTATAATAATAGCAAAAAATGCTGCCAGTTAGTGGCATCCAAAAAGTGGCTGTTGTACTCCATTTGTGCCCCAATGGTGCCAAGCTATTTCTAACACCTCGGCATGACACCCTCCTGCTCTGTTTTTAATAAGCTATAATAATGGCAAAAAATGCTGCCAGTTAGTGGCATCCAAAAAGTGGCTGTTGTACTCCCTTTGTGCCCCAATGGTGCCAAGCTATTTCTAACACCTCTGCATTACGCCCTCATGCTCTGTTTTTAATAAGCTATAATAATAGCAAAAAATGCTGCCAGTTAATGGCATCCAAAAAGTGGCTGTTGTACTCCATTTGTGCCCCAATGGTGCCAAGCTATTTCTAGCCCCTCTGCATGACACCCTCCTACTCTGTTTTTAATAAGCTATAATAATAGCAAAAAATGCTGCCAGTTAGTGGCATCCAAAAAGTGGCTGTTGTACTCCATTTGTGCCCCAATGGTGTCAAGCTATTTCTAACACCTCTGCATGACACCCTCCTGCTCTGTTTTTATTAAGCTATAATAAAAGCAAAAAATGCTGCCAGTTAGTGGCATCCAAAAAGAGGCTGATGTACCCCATTTGTGCCCCAATGGTGCCAAGCTATTTCTAACTTCTCTGCATTACACCCTCCTGCTCTGTTTTTAATATTCTATAATAATAACAAAAAATGCTGCCAGTTAGTGGCATCCAAAAAGTGTCTGTTGCACTCCATTTGTGCCCCAATGGTGCCAAGCGATTTCTAACACCTCTGCATTACACCCTCCTGCTCTGTTTTTAATAAGCTATAATAATAGCAAAAAATGCTGCCAGTTAGTAGTATCCAAAAAGTGGCTGTTGTACTCCATTTGTGCCCCAATGGTGCCAAGCTATGTCTAACACCTCTGCATGACACCCTCCTGCTGTGTTTTTAATAAGCTATAATAATAGCAAAAAATGCTGCCAGTTAGTGGCATCCAAAAAGTGGCTGTTGTACTCCAATTGTGCCCCAATGGTGCCAAGCTATTTCTATTACCTCTGCATTACGCCCTCATGCTCTGTTTTTAATAAGCTATAATAATAGCAAAAAATGCTGCCAGTTAGTGGCATCCAAAAAGTGGCTGTTGTACTCCATTTGTGCCCCAATGGGGCCAAGCTATTTCTACCATCTCTGCATTACACCCTCCTGCTCTGTTTTTAATAGGCTATAATAATAGCAAAAAATGCTGCCAGTTAGTGTCATCCAAAAAGTGGCTGTTGTACTCCATTTGTGCCTCAATGGTGCCAAGCTATTTCTAACATCTCTGCATTACACCCTCCTGCTCTGTTTTTAATAGGCTATAATAATAGCAAAAAATGCTGCCAGTTAGTGTCATCCAAAAAGTGGCTGTTGTACTCCATTTGTGCCCCAATGGTGCCAAGTTATTTCTAACACCTTTGCATGACACCCTCCTGCTCTGTTTTTAATAAGCTATAATAATAGCAAAAAATGCTGCCAGTTAGTGGCATCCAAAAAGTGGCTGTTGTACTCCATTTGTGCCCCAATGGTGCCAAGCTATTTCTAACACCTCTGAATGACACCCTCCTGCTCTGTTTTTAATAAGCTATATTAATAGAAAAAAATGCTGCCAGTTAGTGGTATCCAAAAAGTGGCTGTTGTATTCCATTTGTGCCCCAATGGTGCCAAGCTATTTCTAACACCTCTACATTACACCCTCCTGCTCTGTTTTTAATAGGCTAAAATATTTGCAAAAAATGCTGCCAGTTAGTGTCATCCAAAAAGTGGCTTTTGTACTCCATTTGTGCCCCAATGGTGCCAAGTTATTTCTAACACCTTTGCATGACACCCTCCTGCTCTGTTTTTAATAAGCTATAATAATAGCAAAAAATGCTGCCAGTTAGTGGCATCCAAAAATTGGCTGTTGTACTCCATTTGTGCCCCAATGGTGCCAAGCTATTTCTAACACCTCGGCATGACACCCTCCTGCTCTGTTTTTAATAAGCTATAATAATGGCAAAAAATGCTGCCAGTTAGTGGCATCCAAAAAGTGGCTGTTGTACTCCCTTTGTGCCCCAATGGTGCCAAGCTATTTCTAACACCTCTGCATTACGCCCTCATGCTCTGATTTTAATAAGCTATAATAATAGCAAAAAATGCTGCCAGTTAATGGCATCCAAAAAGTGGCTGTTGTACTCCATTTGTGCCCCAATGGTGCCAAGCTATTTCTAGCCCCTCTGCATGACACCCTCCTACTCTGTTTTTAATAAGCTATAATAAAAGCAAAAAATGCTGCCAGTTAGTGGCATCCAAAAAGAGGCTGATGTACCCCATTTGTGCCCCAATGGTGCCAAGCTATTTCTAACATCTCTGCATTACACCCTCCTGCTCTGTTTTTAATAAGCTATAATAATAGCAAAAAATGCTGCCAGTTAGTGGCATCCAAAAAGTGGCTGTTGTACTCCATTTGTGCCCCAATGGTGCCAAGCTATTTCTAACACCTCTGAATGACACCCCCCTGCTCTGTTTTTAATAAGCTATATTAATAGAAAAAAATGCTGCCAGTTAGTGGTATCCAAAAAGTGGCTGTTGTATTCCATTTGTGCCCCAATGGTGCCAAGCTATTTCTAACACCTCTGCATTACACCCTCCTGCTCTGTTTTTAATAGGCTATAATATTAGCAAAAAATGCTGCCAGTTAGTGGCATCCAAAAAGTGGCTGTTGTACTCCATTTGTGCCCCAATGGTGCCAAGCTATTTCTAACATCTCTGCATTACACCCTCCTGCTCTGTTTTTAATAATCTATACTAATAGCAAAAAATACTGCCAGTTAGTGTCATCCAAAAAGTGGCTGTTGTACTCCATTTGTGCCCCAATGGTGCCAAGTTATTTCTAACACCTTTGCATGACACCCTCCTGCTCTGTTTTTAATAAGCTATAATAATAGCAAAAAATGCTGTTAGTTAGTGGCATCCAAAAAGTGGCTGTTGTACTCCATTTGAGCCCCAATGGTGCCAAGCTATTTCTAACACCTCTGCATTACACCCTCCTGCTCTGTTTTTAATAAGCTATAATAATAGCAAAAAATGCTGCCAGTTAGTGGCATCCAAAAAGTGGCTGTTGTACTCCATTTGTGCCCCAATGGTGCCAAGCTATTTCTAACACCTCTGCATTACACCCTCCTGCTCTGTTTTTAATAAGCTATAATAATAGAAAAAAATGCTGCCAGTTAGTGGCATCCAAAAAGTGGCTGTTGTATTCCATTTGTGCCCCAATGGTGCCAAGCTATTTTTAACACCTCTGCATTACACCCTCCTGCTCTGTTTCTAATAAGCTATAATAATAGCAAAAAATGCTGCCAGTTAGTGGCATCCAAAAAGTGGCTGTTGTACTCCATTTGTGCCCCAATGGTGCCAAGCTATTTCTAACATCTCTGCATTACACCCTCCTGCTCTGTTTTTAATAGGCTATAATAATAGCAAAAAATGCTGCCAGTTTGTGTCATCCAAAAAGTGGCTGTTGTGCTCCATTTGTGCCCTAATGGTGCCAAGTTATTTCTAACACCTTTGCATGACACCGTCCTGCTCTGTTTTTAATAAGATATAATAATAGCAAAAAATGCTGCCAGTTAGTGGCATCCAAAAAGTGGCTGTTGTACTCCATTTGTGCCCCAATGGTGCCAAGCTATTTCTAACACCTCTGCATTACACCCTCCTGCTCTGTTTTTAATAAGCTATAATAATAGCAAAAAATGCTGCCAGTTTGTGTCATCCAAAAAGTGGCTGTTGTGCTCCATTTGTGCCCTAATGGTGCCAAGTTATTTCTAACACCTTTGCATGACACCCTCCTGCTCTGTTTTTAATAAGATATAATAATAGCAAAAAATGCTGCCAGTTAGTGGCATCCAAAAAGTGGCTGTTGTACTCCATTTGTGCCCCAATGGTGCCAAGCTATTTCTAACACCTCTGCATTACACCCTCCTGCTCTGTTTTTAATAAGCTATAATAATAGAAAAAAATGCTGCCAGTTAGTGGCATCCAAAAAGTGGCTGTTGTATTCCATTTGTGCCCCAATGGTGCCAAGCTATTTCTAACACCTCTGCATTACACCCTCCTGCTCTGTTTTTAATAGGCTATAATAATAGCAAAAAATGCTGACAGGTAGTGGCATCCAAAAAGTGGCTGTTGTACTCCATTTGTGCCCCAATGGTGCCAAGCTATTTCTAACATCTCTGCATTACACCCTCCTGCTCTGTTTTTAATAAGCTATACTAATAGCAAAAAATGCTGCCAGTGAGTGTCATCAGAAAAGTGGCTGTTGTACTCCATTTGTGCCCCAATGGTGCCAAGTTATTTCTAACACCTTTGCATGACACCCTCCTGCTCTGTTTTTAATAAGCTATAATAATAGCAAAAAATGCTGCCAGTTAGTGGCATCCAAAAAGTGGCTGTTGTACTCCATTTGAGCCCCAATGGTGCCAAGCTATTTCTAACACCTCTGCATTACACCCTCCTGCTCTGTTTTTAATAAGCTATAATAATAGCAAAAAATGCTGCCAGTTAGTGGCATCCGAAAAGTGGCTGTTGTACTCCATTTGTGCCCCAATGGTGCCAAGCTATTTCTAACACCTCTACATGAAACCCTCCTGCTCTGTTTTTAATAAGCTATACTAATAGCAAAAAATGCTGCCAGTTAGTGGCATCCAAAAAGTGGCTGTTGTATTCCATTTGTGCCCCAATGGTGCCAAGCTATTTCTAACACCTTTGCAATACACCCTCCTGCTCTGTTTTTAATAAGCTATAATAATATCAAAAAATGCTGCCAGTTAGTGGCATCCAAAAAGTGGCTGTTGTACTCCATTTGTGCCCCAATGGTGCCAAGCTTTTTCTAACACCTCTGCATGACACCCTCCTGCTCTGTTTTTAATAAGCTATAATAATAGCAAAAAATGCTGCCAGTTAGTGGCATCCAAAAAGTGGCTGTTGTACTCCATTTATGCAACAATGGTGCCTAGCTATTTCTATTACCTCTGCATTACGCCTTCATGCTCTGTTTTTAATAAGCTATAATAATAGCAAAAAATGCTGCCAGTTAGTGGCATCCAAAAATTGGCTGTTGTACTCCATTTGTGCCCCAATGGTGCCAAGCTATTTCTAACACCTCTGCATGACACCCTCCTGCTCTGTTTTTAATAAGCTATAATAATAGAAAAAAATGCTGCCAGTTAGTGGCATCCAAAAAGTGGCTGTTGTATTCCATTTGTGGCCCAATGGTGCCAAGCTAATTCTAACACCTCTGCATTACACCCTCCTGCTCTGTTTTTAATAGGCTATAATAATAGCAAAAAATGCTGACAGTTAGTGGCATCGAAAAAGTGGCTGTTGTACTCCATTTGTGCCCCAATGGTGCCAAGCTATTTCTAACATCTCTGCATTACACCCTCCTGCTCTGTTTTTAATAAGCTATACTAATAGCAAAAAATGCTGCCAGTTAGTGTCATCCAAAAAGTGGCTGTTGTACTCCATTTGTGCCCCAATGGTGCCAAGTTATTTCTAACACCTTTGCATGACACCCTCCTGCTCTGTTTTTAATAAGCTATAATAATAGCAAAAAATGCTGCCAGTAAGTGGCATCCAAAAAGTGGCTGTTGTACTCCATTTGAGCCCCATTGGTGCCAAGCTATTTCTAACACCTCTGCATTACACCCTCCTGCTCTGTTTTTAATAAGCTATAATAATAACAAAAAATGCTGCCAGTTAGTGGCATCCGAAAAGTGGCTGTTGTACTCCATTTGTGCCCCAATGGTGCCAAGCTATTTCTAACACCTCTACATGACACCCTCCTGCTCTGTTTTTAATAAGCTATACTAATAGCAAAAAATGCTGCCAGTTAGTGGCATCCAAAAAGTGGCTGTTGTATTCCATTTGTGCCCCAATGGTGCCAAGCTATTTCTAACACCTTTGCATTACACCCTCCTGCTCTGTTTTTAATAAGCTATAATATTATCAAAAAATGCTGCCAGTTAGTGGCATCCAAAAAGTGGCTGTTGTACTCCATTTGTGCCCCAATGGTGCCAAGCTTTTTCTAACACCTCTGCATGACACCCTCCTGCTCTGTTTTTAATAAGCTATAATAATAGCAAAAAATGCTGCCAGTTAGTGGCATCCAAAAAGTGGCTGTTGTACTCCAATTGTGCCCCAATGGTGCCAAGCTATTTCTAT
The DNA here is from genome assembly GCF_048569485.1 of Anomaloglossus baeobatrachus. Taxonomy (NCBI): domain Eukaryota; kingdom Metazoa; phylum Chordata; class Amphibia; order Anura; family Aromobatidae; genus Anomaloglossus; species Anomaloglossus baeobatrachus. The sequence goes on from NC_134357.1 coordinate 219,556,701, forward strand.
TACCTCTGCATTACGCCCTCATGCTCTGTTTTTAATAAGCTATAATAATTGCAAAAAATGCTGCCAGTTAGTGGCATCCAAAAAGTGGCTGTGGTACTCCATTTGAGCCCCAATGGTGCCAAGCTATTTCTAACACCTCTGCATTATACCCTCCTGCTCTGTTTTTAATAAGCTATAATAATAACAAAAAATGCTGCCAGTTAGTGGCATCCGAAAAGTGGCTGTTGTACTCCATTTGTGCCCCAATGGTGCCAAGCTATTTCTAACACCTCTACATGACACCCTCCTGCTCTGTTTTTAATAAGCTATACTAATAGCAAAAAATGCTGCCAGTTAGTGGCATCGAAAAAGTGGCTGTTGTATTCCATTTGTGCCCCAATGGTGCCAAGCTATTTCTAACATCTCTGCATTACACCCTCCTGCTCTGTTTTTAATAGGCTATAATAATAGCAAAAAATGCTGCCAGTTAGTGTCATCCAAAAAGTGGCTGTTGTACTCCATTTGTGCCCCAATGGTGCCAAGTTATTTCTAACACCTTTGCATGACACCCTCCTGCTCTGTTTTTAATAAGCTATAATAATAGCAAAAAATGCTGGCAGTTAGTGGCATCCAAAAAGTGGCTGTTGTACTCCATTTGTGCCCCAATGGTGCCAAGCTATTTCTAACATCTCTGCATTACACCCTCCTGCTCTGTTTTTAATAGGCTATAATAAAAGCAAAAAATGCTGCCAGTTAGTGTCATCCAAAAAGTGGCTGTTGTACTCCATTTGTGCCCCAATGGTGCCAAGTTATTTCTAACACCTTTGCATGACACCCTCCTGCTCTGTTTTTAATAAGCTATAATAATAGCAAAAAATGCTGCCAGTAAGTGGCATCCAAAAAGTGGCTGTTGTACTCCATTTGTGCCCCAATGGTGCCAAGCTATTTCTAACACCTCTGCATGACACCCTCCTGCTCTGTTTTTAATAAGCTATAATAATAGAAAAAAATGCTGCCAGTTAGTGGCATCCAAAAAGTGGCTGTTATATTCCATTTGTGCCCCAATGGTGCCAAGCTATTTCTAAAACCTCTGCATTACACCCTCCTGCTCTGTTTTTAATAGGCTATAATAATAGCAAAAAATGCTGACAGTTAGTGGCATCCAAAAAGTGGCTGTTGTACTTCATTTGTGCCCCAATGGTGCCAAGCTATTTCTAACATCTCTGCATTACACCTTCCTGCTCTGTTTTTAATAAGCTATCCTAATAGCAAAAAATGCTGCCAGTTAGTGGCATCCAAAAAGTGGCTGTTGTATTCCATTTGTGCCCCAATGGTGCCAAGCTATTTCTAACACCTTTGCATTACACAATCCTGCTCTGTTTTTAATAAGCTATAATAATATCAAAAAATGCTGCCAGTTAGTGGCATCCAAAAAGTGGCTGTTGTACTCCATTTATGCCACAATGGTGCCAAGCTATTTCTATTACCTCTGCATAACGCCTTCATGCTCTGTTTTTAATAAGCTATAATAATAGCAAAAAATCCTGCCAGTTAGTGGCATCCAAAAAGGGGCTGTTGTACTCCATTTGTGCCCCGATGGTGCCAAGTTAATTCTAACACCTCTGCATGACACCCTCCTGCTCTGTTTTTAATAAGCTATAATAATAGCAAAAAATGCTGCCAGTTAGTGGCATCCAAAAAGTGGCTGTTGTACTCCATTTGAGCCCCAATGGTGCCAAACTATTTCTAGCCCCTCTGCATGACACCCTCCTGCTCTGTTTTTAATAAGCTATAATAAAAGCAAAAAATGCTGCCAGTTAGTGGCATCCAAAAAGTGGCTGTTGTACTCCATTTGTGCCCCAATGGTGCCAAGCTATTTCTAACACCCCTGCATGACACCCTCCTGCTCTGTTTTTAATAAGCTATAATAATAACAAAAAATGCTGCCAGTTAGTGGCATCCAAAAAGTGGCTGTTGTACTCCATTTGTGCCCCTATGGTGCCAAGCTATTTCTATTACCTCTGTATTACGCCCTCCTGCTCTGTTTTTAATAAGCTATATTAATAGCAAAAAATGCTGCCAGTTAGTGTCATCCAAAAAGTGGCTGTTGTACTCCATTTGTGCCCCGATGGTGCCAAGTTAATTCTAACACCTCTGCATGACACCCTCCTGCTCTGTTTTTAATAAGCTATAATAATAGCAAAAAATGCTGCCAGTTAGTGGCATCCAAAAAATGGCTGTTGTACTCCATTTGAGCCCCAATGGTGCCAAACTATTTCTAGCCCCTCTGCATGACACCCTCCTGCTCTGTTTTTAATAAGCTATAATAAAAGCAAAAAATGCTGCTAGTTAGTGGCATCCAAAAAGTGGCTGTTGTACTCCATTTGAGCCCCAATGGTGCCAAGTTATTTCTAACATATCTGCATTACACCCTCCTGCTCTGTTTTTAATAAGCTATAATAATAGCAAAACATGCTGCCAGTTAGTGTCATCCAAAAAGTGGCTGTTGTACTCCATTTGTGCCCCAATGGTGCCAAGTTATTTCTAACACCATTGCATGACAACCTCCTGCTCTGTTTTTAATAAGCTATAATAATAGCAAAAAATGCTGCCAGTTAGTGTCATCCAAAAAGTGGCTGTTGTACTCCATTTGAGCCCCAATGGTGCCAAGCTATTTCTAACACCTCTGCATTACACCCTCCTGCTCTGTTTTAAATAAGCCATAATAAAAGCAAAAAATGCTGCCAGTTAGTGGCATCCAAAAAGTGGCTGTTGTACTCCATTTGTGCCCCAATGGTGCCAAGCTATTTCTAACACCTCTGCATGACACCCTCCTGCTCTGTTTTTAATAAGCTATAATAAAAACAAAAAATGCTGCCAGTTAGTGGCATCCAAAAAGTGGCTGTTGTACTCCATTTGTGCCCCAATGGTGCCAAGCTATTTCTAACACCTTTGCATTACACCCTCCTGCTCTGTTTTTATTAAGCTATAATAATAGCAAAAAATGCTGCCAGTTAGTGGCATCCAAAAAGTGGCTGTTGTACTCCATTTGTGCCCCAATGGTGCGAAGTTATTTCTACCACCTCTGCATGACACCCTCCTGCTCTGTTTATATCAAGCTATAATAATAGCAAAAAATGCTGCCAGTTAGTGGCATTTAAAAAGTGGCTGTTGTACTCCATTTGAGACCCAATGGTGCCAAGCTATTTCTAACACCTCTGCATTACACCCTCCTGCTCTGTTTTTAATTAGCTGTAATAATAGCAAAAAAATGCTGCCAGTTAGTGGCTTCCAAAAAGTGGCTGTTGTACTCCATTTGTGCCCCAATTGTGCCAAGCTATTTCTAACACCTCTGCATTACACCCTCCTGCTCTGTTTTTAATAAGCTATAATAAAAGCAAAAAATGCTGCCAGTTAGTGGCATCCAAAAAGTGGCTGTTGTACTCCATTTGTGCCCCAATGGTGCCAAGCTATTTCTAACACCTCTGCATGACTCCCTCCTGCTCTGTTTTTAATAAGCTATAATAATAACAAAAAATGCTGCCAGTTAGTGGCATCCAAAAAGTGGCTGTTGTACTCCATTTGTGCCCCAATGGTTCCAAGCTATTTCTAACACCTCTGCATTACACCCTCCTGCTCTGTTTTAAATAAGCCATAATAAAAGCAAAAAATGCTGCCAGTTAGTGGCTTCCAAAAAGTGGCTGTTGTACTCCATTTGTGCCCCGATGGTGCCAAGTTAATTCTAACACCTCTGCATGACACCCTCCTGCACTGTTTTTAATAAGCTATAATAATAGCAAAAAATGCTGCCAGTTAGTGGCATCCAAAAAGTGGCTGTTGTACTCCATTTGAGCCCCAATGGTGCCAAACTATTTCTAGCCCCTCTGCATGACACCCTCCTGCTCTGTTTTTAATAAGCTATAATAATAGCAAAAAATGCTGCTAGTTAGTGGCATCCAAAAAGTGGCTGTTGTACTCAATTTGAGCCCCAATGGTGCCAAGTTATTTCTAACATATCTGCATTACACCCTCCTGCTCTGTTTTTAATAAGCTATAATAATAGCAAAACATGCTGCCAGTTAGTGTCATCCAAAAAGTGGCTGTTGTACTCCATTTGTGCCCCAATGGTGCCAAGTTATTTCTAACACCATTGCATGACACCCTCCTGCTCTGTTTTTAATAAGCTATAATAATAGCAAAAAATGCTGCCAGTTAGTGTCATCCAAAAAGTGGCTGTTGTACTCCATTTGTGCCCCAATGGTGCGAAGTTATTTCTAACACCTCTGCATGACACCCTCCTGCTCTGTTTATATCAAGCTATAATAATAGCAAAAAATGCTGCCAGTTAGTGGCATTTAAAAAGTGGCTGTTGTACTCCATTTGAGCCCCAATGGTGCCAAGCTATTTCTAACACCTCTGCATTACACCCTCCTGCTCTGTTTTAAATAAGCCATAATAAAAGCAAAAAATGCTGCCAGTTAGTGGCATCCAAAAAATGGCTGTTGTACTCCATTTGTGCCCCAATGGTTCCAAGCTATTTCTAACACCTCTGCATTACACCCTCCTGCTCTGTTTTAAATAAGCCATAATAAAAGCAAAAAATGCTGCCAGTTAGTTGCATCCAAAAAGTGGCTGTTGTACTCCATTTGTGCCCCAATGGTGCCAAGCTATTTCTAACACCTTTGCATTACACCCTCCTGCTCTGTTTTTATTAAGCTATAATAATAGCAAAAAATGCTGCCAGTTAGTGGCATCCAAAAAGTGGCTGTTGTACTCCATTTGTGCCCCAATGGTGCGAAGTTATTTCTACCACCTCTGCATGACACCCTCCTGCTCTGTTTATATCAAGCTATAATAATAGCAAAAAATGCTGCCAGTTAGTGGCATTTAAAAAGTGGCTGTTGTACTCCATTTGAGCCCCAATGGTGCCAAGCTATTTCTAACACCTCTGCATTACACCCTCATGCTCTGTTTTTAATAAGCTATAATAAAAGCAAAAAAAGCTGCCAGTTAGTGGTATCCAAAAAGTGGCTGTTGTACTCCATTTGTGCCCCAATGGTGCCAAGCTATTTCTAACACCTCTGCATAATACCCTCCTGCTCTGTTTTTAATAAGCGATAATAATAACAAAAAATGCTGCCAGTTAGTGGCATCCAAAAAGTGGCTGTTGTACTCCATTTGTGCCCCAATGGTGCCAAGCGATTTCTATTACCTCTGCATTACGCCCTCATGCTCTGTTTTTAATAAGCTTTAATAATAGCAAAAAATACTGCCAGTTAGTGGCATCTAAAAAGTGGCTGTTGTACTCCATTTGTGCCCCAATGGTGCCAAACTATTTCTAACACCTCTGCATTACACCCTCCTGCTCTGTTTTTAATTTTAATAAGCTATAATAATAGCAAAAAATGCTGCCAGTTAGTGTCATCCAAAAAGTGGCTGTTGTACTCCATTTGTGCCCCAATGGTGCGACGTTATTTCTAACACCTCTGCATGACACCATCCTGCTCTGTTTATATCAAGCTATAATAATAGCAAAAATTGCTGCCAGTTAGTGGCATTTAAAAAGTGGCTGTTGTACTCCATTTGAGCCCCAATGGTGCCAAGATATTTCTAACACCTCTGCATTACACCCTCCTGCTCTGTTTTTAATTAGCTGTAATAATAGCAAAAAATGCTGCCAGTTAGTGGTATCCAAAAAGTGGCTGTTGTACTCCATTTGTGCCCCAATGGTGCCAAGCTTTTTCTAACACCTCTGCATGACTCCCTCCTGCTCTGTTTTTAATAAGCTATAATAATAACAAAAAATGCTGCCAGTTAGTGGCATCCAAAAAGTGGCTGTTGTACTTCATTTGTGCCCCAATGGTGCCAAGCTATTTCTATTACCTCTGCATTACGCCCTCATGCTCTGTTTTTATTAAGCTATAATAATAGCAAAAAATGCTGCCAGTTAGTGGCATCCAAAAAGTGGCTGTTGTACTCCATTTGTGCCCCAATGGTGCCAAGCTATTTCTAACACCTCTGCATGACTCCCTCCTGCTCTGTTTTTAATAAGCTATAATAATAACAAAAAATGCTGCCAGTTAGTGGCATCCAAAAAGTGGCTGTTGTACTCCATTTGTGCCCCAATGGTTCCAAGCTATTTCTAACACCTCTGCATTACACCCTCCTGCTCTGTTTTAAATAAGCCATAATAAAAGCAAAAAATGCTGCCAGTTAGTGGCTTCCAAAAAGTGGCTGTTGTACTCCATTTGTGCCCCGATGGTGCCAAGTTAATTCTAACACCTCTGCATGACACCCTCCTGCACTGTTTTTAATAAGCTATAATAATAGCAAAAAATGCTGCCAGTTAGTGGCATCCAAAAAGTGGCTGTTGTACTCCATTTGAGCCCCAATGGTGCCAAACTATTTCTAGCCCCTCTGCATGACACCCTCCTGCTCTGTTTTTAATAAGCTATAATAATAGCAAAAAATGCTGCTAGTTAGTGGCATCCAAAAAGTGGCTGTTGTACTCAATTTGAGCCCCAATGGTGCCAAGTTATTTCTAACATATCTGCATTACACCCTCCTGCTCTGTTTTTAATAAGCTATAATAATATCAAAACATGCTGCCAGTTAGTGTCATCCAAAAAGTGGCTGTTGTACTCCATTTGTGCCCCAATGGTGCGAAGTTATTTCTAACACCTCTGCATGACACCCTCCTGCTCTGTTTATATCAAGCTATAATAATAGCAAAAAATGCTGCCAGTTAGTGGCATTTAAAAAGTGGCTGTTGTACTCCATTTGAGCCCCAATGGTGCCAAGCTATTTCTAACACCTCTGCATTACACCCTCCTGCTCTGTTTTAAATAAGCCATAATAAAAGCAAAAAATGCTGCCAGTTAGTTGCATCCAAAAAGTGGCTGTTGTACTCCATTTGTGCCCCAATGGTGCCAAGCTATTTCTAACACCTCTGCATGACACCCTCCTGCTCTGTTTTTAATAAGCTATAATAAAAACAAAAAATGCTGTCAGTTAGTGGCATCCAAAAAGTGGCTGTTGTACTCCATTTGTGCCCCAAGCCAAGCTATTTCTAACACCTTTGCATTACACCCTCCTGCTCTGTTTTTATTAAGCTATAATAATAGCAAAAAATGCTGCCAGTTAGTGGCATCCAAAAAGTGGCTGTTGTACTCCATTTGTGCCCCAATGGTGCGAAGTTATTTCTACCACCTCTGCATGACACCCTCCTGCTCTGTTTATATCAAGCTATAATAATAGCAAAAAATGCTGCCAGTTAGTGGCATTTAAAAAGTGGCTGTTGTACTCCATTTGAGCCCCAATGGTGCCAAGCTATTTCTAACACCTCTGCATTACACCCTCATGCTCTGTTTTTAATAAGCTATAATAAAAGCAAAAAAAGCTGCCAGTTAGTGGTATCCAAAAAGTGGCTGTTGTACTCCATTTGTGCCCCAATGGTGCCAAGCTATTTCTAACACCTCTGCATGATACCCTCCTGCTCTGTTTTTAATAAGCTATAATAATAACAAAAAATGCTGCCAGTTAGTGGCATCCAAAAAGTGGCTGTTGTACTCCATTTGTGCCCCAATGGTGCCAAGCGATTTCTATTACCTCTGCATTACGCCCTCATGCTCTGTTTTTAATAAGCTTTAATAATAGCAAAAAATACTGCCAGTTAGTGGCATCTAAAAAGTGGCTGTTGTACTCCATTTGTGCCCCAATGGTGCCAAGCTATTTCTAACACCTCTGCATTACACCCTCCTGCTCTGTTTTTAATTTTAATAAGCTATAATAATAGCAAAAAATGCTGCCAGTTAGTGTCATCCAAAAAGTGGCTGTTGTACTCCATTTGTGCCCCAATGGTGCGACATTATTTCTAACACCTCTGCATGACACCATCCTGCTCTGTTTATATCAAGCTATAATAATAGCAAAAAATGCTGCCAGTTAGTGGCATTTAAAAAGTGGCTGTTGTACTCCATTTGAGCCCCAATGGTGCCAAGCTATTTCTAACACCCCTGCATTACACCCTCCTGCTCTGTTTTTATTAAGCTATAATAATAGCAAAAAATGCTGCCAGTTAGTGGCATCCAAAAAGTGGCTGTTGTACTCCATTTGTGCTCCAATGGTGCCAAGCTATTTCTAACACCTTTGCATTACACCCTCCTGCTCTGTTTTTATTAAGCTATAATAATAGCAAAAAATGCTGCCAGTTAGTGGCATCCAAAAAGTGTCTGTTGTACTCCATTTGTGCCCCAATGGTGCCAAGCTATTTCTAACACCCCTGCATTACACCCTCCTGCTCTGTTTTTATTAAGCTATAATAATAGCAAAAAATGCTGCCAGTTAGTGGCATCCAAAAAGTGGCTGTTGTACTCCATTTGTGCTCCAATGGTGCCAAGCTATTTCTAACACCTTTGCATTACACCCTCCTGCTCTGTTTTTATTAAGCTGTAATAATAGCAAAAAATGCTGCCAGTTAGTGGTATCCAAAAAGTGGCTGTTGTACTCCATTTGTGTCCCAATGGTGCCAAGCTTTTTCTAACACCTCTGCATGACTCCCTCCTGCTCTGTTTTTATTAAGCTATAATAATAGCAAAAAATGCTGCCAGTTAGTGGCATCCAAAAAGTGGCTGTTGTACTCCATTTGTGCTCCAATGGTGCCAAGCTATTTCTAACACCTTTGCATTACACCCTCCTGCTCTGTTTTTATTAAGCTATAATAATAGCAAAAAATGCTGTCAGTTAGTGGCATCCAAAAAGTGTCTGTTGTACTCCATTTGTGCCCCAATGGTGCCAAGCTATTTCTAACACCTCTGTATTACACCCTCCTGCTCTGTTTTTAATTTTAATAAGCTATAATAATAGCAAAAAATGCTGCCAGTTAGTGTCATCCAAAAAGTGGCTGTTGTACTCCATTTGTGCCCCAATGGTGCGAAGTTATTTCTAACACCTCTGCATGACACCCTCCTGCTCTGTTTATATCAAGCTATAATAATAGCAAAAAATGCTGCCAGTTAGTGGCATCCAAAAAGTGGCTGTTGTACTCCATTTGTGCCCCAATGGTGCCAAGCTATTTCTAACACCTCTGCATTACACCCTCCTGCTCTGTTTTTAATAAGCTATAATAAAAGCAAAAAATGCTGACAGTTAGTGGCATCCAAAAAGTGGCTGTTGTACTCCAGTTGTGCCCCAATGGTGCCAAGCTTTTTCTAACACCTCTGCATGACACCCTCCTGCTCAGTTTTTAATAAGCTATAATAAAACAAAAATGCTGCCAGTTAGTGGCATCCAAAAAGTGGCTGTTGTACTCCATTTATGCCCCAATGGTGCCAAGCTATTTCTATTACCTCTGCATTACGCCCTCATGTTCTGTTTTTAATAAGCTATAATAATAGCAAAAAATGCTGCCAGTTAGTGGCATCCAAAAAGTGGCTGTTGTACTCCATTTGTGCCCCAATGGTGCCAAGCTATTTCTAACACCTTTGCATTACACCCTGCTGCTCTGTTTTTATTAAGCTATAATAATAGCAAAAAATGCTGCCAGTTAGTGGCATCCAAAAAGTGGCTGTTGTACTCCATTTGTGCCCCAATGGTGCGAAGTTATTTCTACCACCTCTGCATGACACCCTCCTGCTCTGTTTATATCAAGCTATAATAATAGCAAAAAATGCTGCCAGTTAGTGGCATTTAAAAAGTGACTGTTGTACTCCATTTGAGCCCCAATGGTGCCAAGCTATTTCTAACACCTCTGCATGACACCCTCCTGCTCTGTTTTTAATAAGCTATAATAATAACAAAAAATGCTGCCAGTTAGTGGCATCCAAAAAATGGCTGTTGTACTCCATTTGAGCCCCAATGGTGCCAAACTATTTCTAGCCCCTCTGCATGACACCCTCATGCTCTGTTTTTAATAAGCTATAATAATAGCAAAAAATGCTGCTAGTTAGTGGCTTCCAAAAAGTGGCTGTTGTACTCCATTTGAGCCCCAATGGTGCCAAGTTATTTCTAACATATCTGCATTACACCCTCCTGCTCTGTTTTTAATAAGCTAAAATAATAGCAAAACATGCTGCCAGTTAGTGTCATCCAAAAAGTGGCTGTTGTACTCCATTTGTGCCCCAATGGTGCCAAGTTATTTCTAACACCATTGCATGACACCCTCCTGCTCTGTTTTTAATAAGCTATAATATTAGCAAAAAATGCTGTCAGTTAGTGTCATCCAAAAAGTGGCTGTTGTACTCCATTTGTGCCCCAATGGTGCGAAGTTATTTCTAACACCTCTGCATGACACCCTCCTGCTCTGTTTATATCAAGCTATAATAATAGCAAAAAATGCTGCCAGTTAGTGGCATTTAAAAAGTGGCTGTTGTACTCCATTTGAGCCCCAATGGTGCCAAGCTATTTCTAACTCCTCTGCATTACACCCTCCTGCTCTGTTTTAAATAAGCCATAATAAAAGCAAAAAATGCTGCCAGTTAGTGGCATCCAAAAAGTGGCTGTTGTACTCCATTTGTGCCCCAATGGTTCCAAGCTATTTCTAACACCTCTGCATTACACCCTCCTGCTCTGTTTTAAATAAGCCATAATAAAAGCAAAAAATGCTGCCAGTTAGTGGCATCCAAAAAGTGGCTGTTGTACTCCATTTGTGCCCCAATGGTGCCAAGCTATTTCTAACACCTCTGCATGACACCCTCCTGCTCTGTTTTTAATAAGCTATAATAAAAACAAAAAATGCGGCCAGTTAGTGGCATCCAAAAAGTGGCTGTTGTACTCCATTTGTGCCCCAAGCCAAGCTATTTCTAACACATTTGCATTACACCCTCCTGCTCTGTTTTTATTAAGCTATAATAATAGCAAAAAATGCTGCCAGTTAGTGGCACACAAAAAGTGGCTGTTGTACTCTATTTGTGCCCCAATGGTGCAAAGTTATTTCTACCACCCCTGCATGACACCCTCCTGCTCTGTTTATATCAAGCTATAATAATAGCAAAAAATGCTGCCAGTTAGTGGCATTTAAAAAGTGGCTGTTGTACTCCATTTGAGCCCCAATGGTGCCAAGCTATTTCTAACACCTCTGCATTACACCCTCATGCTCTGTTTTTAATAAGCTATAATAAAAGCAAAAAAAGCTGCCAGTTGGTGGTATCCAAAAAGTGGCTGTTGTACTCCATTTGGGCCCCAATGGTGCCAAGCTTTTTCTAACACCTCTGAATGATACCCTCCTGCTCTGTTTTTAATAAGCTATAATAATAACAAAAAATGCTGCCAGTTAGTGGCATCCAAAAAGTGGCTGTTGTACTCCATTTGTGCCCCAATGGTGCCAAGCGATTTCTATTACCTCTGCATTACGCCCTCATGCTCTGTTTTTAATAAGCTATAATAATAGCAGAAAATACTGCCAGTTAGTGGCATCTAAAAAGTGGCTGTTGTACTCCATTTGTGCCGCAATGGTGCCAAGCTATTTCTAACACCTCTGCATTACACCCTCCTGCTCTGTTTTTAATTTTAATAAGCTATAATAATAGCAAAAAATGCTGCCAGTCAGTGTCATCCAAAAAGTGGCTGTTGTACTCCATTTGTGCCCCAATGGTGCGAAGTTATTTCTAACACCTCTGCATGACACCCTCCTGCTCTGTTTATATCAAGCTATAATAATAGCAAAAAATGCTGCCAGTTAGTGGCATTTAAAAAGTGGCTGTTGTACTCCATTTGAGCCCCAATGGTGCCAAGCTATTTCTAACACCTCTGCATTACACCCTCCTGCTCTGTTTTTAATTTTAATAAGCTATAATAATAGCAAAAAATGCTGCCAGTTAGTGTCATCCAAAAAGTGGCTGTTGTACTCCATTTGTGCCCCAATGGTGCGAAGTTATTTCTAACACCTCTGCATGACACCCTCCTGCTCTGTTTATATCAAGCTATAATAATAGCAAAAAATGCTGCCAGTTAGTGGCATCCAAAAAGTGGCTGTTGTACTCCATTTGTGCCCCAATGGTGCCAAGCTATTTCTAACACCTCTGCATTACACCCTCCTGCTCTGTTTTTAATAAGCTATAATAAAAGCAAAAAATGCTGCCAGTTAGTGGCATCCAAAAAGTGGCTGTTGTACTCCATTTGTGCCCCAAGCCAAGCTATTTCTAACATCTTTGCATTACACCCTCCTGCTCTGTTTTTATTAAGCTATAATAATAGCAAAAAATGCTGCCAGTTAGTGGCATCCAAAAAGTGGCTGTTGTACTCTATTTGTGCCCCAATGGTGCAAAGGTATTTCTACCACCCCTGCATGACACCCTCCTGCTCTGTTTATATCAAGCTATAATAATAGCAAAAAATGCTGCCAGTTAGTGGCATTTAAAAAGTGGCTGTTGTACTCCATTTGAGCCCCAATGGTGCCAAGCTATTTCTAACACCTCTGCATTACACCCTCATGCTCTGTTTTTAATAAGCTATAATAAAAGCAAAAAAAGCTGCCAGTTGGTGGTATCCAAAAAGTGGCTGTTGTACTCCATTTGTGCCCCAATGGTGCCAAGCTTTTTCTAACACCTCTGCATGATACCCTCCTGCTCTGTTTTTAATAAGCTATAATAATAACAAAAAATGCTGCCAGTTAGTGGCATCCAAAAAGTGGCTGTTGTACTCCATTTGTGCCCCAATGGTGCCAAGCGATTTCTATTACCTCTGCACTACGCCCTCATGCTCTGTTTTTAATAAGCTATAATAATAGCAGAAAATACTGCCAGTTAGTGGCATCTAAAAAGTGGCTGTTGTACTCCATTTGTGCCGCAATGGTGCCAAGCTATTTCTAACACCTCTGCATTACACCCTCCTGCTCTGTTTTTAATTTTAATAAGCTATAATAATAGCAAAAAATGCTGCCAGTTAGTGTCATCCAAAAAGTGGCTGTTGTACTCCATTTGTGCCCCAATGGTGCGAAGTTATTTCTAACACCTCTGCATGACACCCTCCTGCTCTGTTTATATCAAGCTATAATAATAGCAAAAAATGCTGCCAGTTAGTGGCATTTAAAAAGTGGCTGTTGTACTCCATTTGAGCCCCAATGGTGCCAAGCTATTTCTAACACCTCTGCATTACACCCTCCTGCTCTGTTTTTAATTTTAATAAGCTATAATAATAGCAAAAAATGCTGCCAGTTAGTGTCATCCAAAAAGTGGCTGTTGTACTCCATTTGTGCCCCAATGGTGCGAAGTTATTTCTAACACCTCTGCATGACACCCTCCTGCTCTGTTTATATCAAGCTATAATAATAGCAAAAAATGCTGCCAGTTAGTGGCATCCAAAAAGTGGCTGTTGTACTCCATTTGTGCCCCAATGGTGCCAAGCTATTTCTAACACCTCTGCATTACACCCTCCTGCTCTGTTTTTAATAAGCTATAATAAAAGCAAAAAATGCTGCCAGTTAGTGGCATCCAAAAAGTGGCTGTTGTACTCCATTTGTGCCCCAATGGTGCCAAGCTATTTCTAATACCTCTGCATTACACCCTCCTGCTCTGCTTTTAATAAGCTATAATAATAACAAAAATGCTGCCAGTTAGTGGCATCCAAAAAGTGGCTGTTGTACTCCATTTATGCCCCAATGGTGCCAAGCTATTTCTATTACCTCTGCATTACGCCCTCATGTTCTGTTTTTAATAAGCTATATTAATAGCAAAAAATGCTGCCAGTTAGTGGCATCCAAAAAGTGGCTGTTGAACTCCATTTGTGCCCCAATGGTGCCAAGCTATTTCTAACACCTCTGCATTACACCCTCCTGCTCTGTTTTTAATTTTAATAAGCTATAATAATAGCAAAAAATGCTGCCAGTTAGTGTCATCCAAAAAGTGGCTGTTGTACTCCATTTGTGCCCCAATGGTGCGAAGTTATTTCTAAAACCTCTGCATGACATCCTCCTGCTCTGTTTATATCAAGCTATAATAATAGCAAAAAATGCTGCCAGTTAGTGGCATTTAAAAAAGTGGCTGTTGTACTCCATTTGAGCCCCAATGGTGCCAAGCTATTTCTAACACCTCTGCATTACACCCTCCTGCTCTGTTTTTAATTAGCTATAATAATAGCAAAAAATGCTGCCAGTTAGTGGTATCCAAAAAGTGGCTGTTGTACTCCATTTGTGCCCCAATGGTGCCAAGCTATTTCTAACACCTCTGCATTACACCCTCCTGCTCTGTTTTTAATAAGCTATAATAAAAGCAAAAAATGCTGCCAGTTAGTGGCATCCAAAAAGTGGCTGTTGTACTCCATTTGTGCCCCAATGGTGCCAAGCTATTTCTAACACCTTTGCATTACACACTCCTGCTCTGTTTATATCAAGCTATAATAATAGCAAAAAAAGCTGCCAGTTAGTGGCATCCAAAAAGTGGCTGTTGTACTCCATTTGAGCCCCAATGGTGCCAAGCTATTTCTAACACCTTTGCATTACACCCTCCTGCTCTGTTTATATCAAGCTATAATAATAGCAAAAAATGCTGCCAGTTAGTGGCATCCAAAAAGTGGCTGTTGAACTCCATTTGAGCCCCAATGGTGCCAAGCTATTTCTAACACCTCTGCATTACACCCTCCTGCTCTGTTTTTAATTAGCTATAATAATATCAAAAAATGCTGCCAGTTAGTGGCATCCAAAAAGTGGCTGTTGAATTCAATTTGTGCCCCAATGGTGCCAAGCTATTTCTAACACCTCTGCATGACACCCTCCTGCTCTGTTTTTAATAAGCTATAATAATAGCAAAAAATGCTGCCAGTTAGTGGCATCCAAAAAGTGGCTGTTGTACTCCATTTGAGCCCCAATGGTGCCAAGCTATTTCTAGCCCCTCTGCATGACACCCTCCTGCTCTGTTTTTAATAAGCTATAATAATAGCAAAAAATGCTGCCAGTTAGTGTCATCCAAAGAGTGGCTGTTGTACTCCATTTGTGCCCCAATGGTGCCAAGTTATTTCTAACACCTCTGCATGACACCCTCCTGCTCTGTTTTTAATAAGCTATAATAATAGCAAAAAATGCTTCCAGTTAGTGGCATCCAAAAAGTGGCTGTTGTACTCCATTTGAGCCCCAATGGTGCCAAGCTATTTCTAGCCCCTCTGCATGACACCCTCCTGCTCTGTTTTTAATAAGCTATAATAATAGCAAAACATGCTGCCAGTTAGTGGCATCCAAAAAGTGGCTGTTGTACTCCATTTGAGCCCCAATGGTGCCAAGCTATTTCTAACACCTCTGCATTACACCCTCCTGCTCTGTTTTTAATAAGCTATAATAATAGCAAAAAAAGCTGCCAGTTAGTGGCATCCAAAAAGTGGCTGTTGTACTCCATTTGTGCCCCAATGGTGCCAAGCTATTTCTAACACCTCTGCATTACACCCCCCTGCTCTGTTTTTAATAAGCTATAATAATAGCAAAAAATGCTGCCAGTTAGTGGCATCCAAAAAGTGGCTGTTGTACTCCATTTGAGCCCCAATGGTGCCAAGCTATTTCTAACACCTCTGCATTACACCCTCCTGCTCTGTTTTTAATAAGCTATAATAATAGCAAAAAAAGCTGCCAGTTAGTGGCATCCAAAAAGTGGCTGTTGTACTCCATTTGTGCCCCAATGGTGCCAAGCTATTTCTAACACCTCTGCATTACACCCTCCTGCTCTGTTTTTAATAAGCTATAATAAAAGCAAAAAATGCTGCCAGTTAGTGGCATCCAAAAAGTGGCTGTTGTACTCCAGTTGTGCCCCAATGGTGCCAAGCTATTTCTATTACCTCTGCATTACGCCCTCATGCTCTGTTTTTAATAAGCTATAATAATAGCAAAAAATGCTGCCAGTTAGTGGCATCCAAAAAGTGGCTGTTGTACTCCATTTGAGCCCCAATGGTGCCAAGCTATTTCTAACACCTTTGCATTACACCCTCCTGCTCTGTTTATATCAAGCTATAATAATAGCAAAAAAAGCTGCCAGTTAGTGGCATCCAAAAAGTAGCTGTTGAACTCCATTTGAGCCCCAATGGTGCCAAGCTATTTCTAACACCTCTGCATTACACCCTCCTGCTCTGTTTTTAATTAGCTATAATAATAGCAAAAAAATGCTGCCAGTTAGTGGCATCCAAAAAGTGGCTGTTGTACTCCATTTGTGCCCCAATGGTGCCAAGCTATTTCTAACACCTCTGCATTACACCCTCATGCTCTGTTTTTAATAAGCTATAATAAAAGCAAAAAATGCTGCCAGTTAGTGGCATCCAAAAAGTGGCTGTTGTACTCCATTTGTGCCCCAATGGTGCCAAGCTATTTCTAACACCTCTGCATGACACCCTCCTGCCCTGTTTTTAATAAGCTATAATAATAGCAAAAAATGCTGCCAGTTAGTGGCATCCAAAAAGTGGCTGTTGTACTCCATTTGAGCCCCAATGGTGCCAAGCTATTTCTAGCCCCTCTGCATGACACCCTCCTGCTCTGTTTTTAATAAGCTATAATAATAGCAAAAAATGCTGCCAGTTAGTGTCATCCAAAAAGTGGCTGTTGTACTCCATTTGTGCCCCAATGGTGCCAAGTTATTTCTAACACCTCTGCATGACACCCTCCTGCTCTGTTTTTAATAAGCTATAATAATAGCAAAAAATGCTGCCAGTTAGTGGCATCCAAAAAGTGGCTGTTGTACTCCATTTGAGCCCCAATGGTGCCAAGCTATTTCTAACACTCCTGCATTACACCCTCCTGCTCTGTTTTTAATAAGCTATAATAATAGCAAAAAAAGCTGCCAGTTAGTGGCATCCAAAAAGTGGCTGTTGTACTCCATTTGTGCCCCAATGGTGCCAAGCTATTTCTAACACCTCTACATGACACCCTCCTGCTCTGTTTTTAATAAGCTATAATAGCAAAAAATGCTGCCAGTTAGTGGCATCCAAAAAGTGGCTGTTGAATTCAATTTGTGCCCCAATGGTGCCAAGCTATTTCTAACACCTCTGCATGACACCCTCCTGCTCTGTTTTTAATAAGCTATAGTAATAGCAAAAAATGCTGCCAGTTAGTGGCATCCAAAAAGTGGCTGTTGTACTCCATTTGAGCCCCAATGGTGCCAAGCTATTTCTAACACCTCTGCATTACACCCTCCTGCTCTGTTTTTAATAAGCTATAATAATAGCAAAAAAAGCTGCCAGTTAGTGGCATCCAAAAAGTGGCTGTTGTACTCCATTTGTGCCCCAATGGTGCCAAGCTATTTCTAACACCTCTGCATTACACCCTCCTGCTCTGTTTTTAATAAGCTATAATAAAAGCAAAAAATGCTGCCAGTTAGTGGCATCCAAAAAGTGGCTGTTGTACTCCATTTGTGCCCCAATGGTGCCAAGCTATTTCTATTACCTCTGCATTACGCCCTCATGCTCTGTTTTTAATAAGCTATAATAATAGCAAAAAATGCTGCCAGTTAGTGGCATCCAAAAAGTGGCTGTTGTACTCCATTTGAGCCCCAATGGTGCCAAGCTATTTCTAACACCTTTGCATTACACCCTCCTGCTCTGTTTATATCAAGCTATAATAATAGCAAAAAAAGCTGCCAGTTAGTGGCATCCAAAAAGTAGCTGTTGAACTCCATTTGAGCCCCAATGGTGCCAAGCTATTTCTAACACCTCTGCATTACACCCTCCTGCTCTGTTTTTAATTAGCTATAATAATAGCAAAAAAATGCTGCCAGTTAGTGGCATCCAAAAAGTGGCTGTTGTACTCCATTTGTGCCCCAATGGTGCCAAGCTATTTCTAACACCTCTGCATTACACCCTCATGCTCTGTTTTTAATAAGCTATAATAAAAGCAAAAAATGCTGCCAGTTAGTGGCATCCAAAAAGTGGCTGTTGTACTCCATTTGTGCCCCAATGGTGCCAAGCTATTTCTAACACCTCTGCATGACACCCTCCTGCCCTGTTTTTAATAAGCTATAATAATAGCAAAAAATGCTGCCAGTTAGTGGCATCCAAAAAGTGGCTGTTGTACTCCATTTGAGCCCCAATGGTGCCAAGCTATTTCTAGCCCCTCTGCATGACACCCTCCTGCTCTGTTTTTAATAAGCTATAATAATAGCAAAAAATGCTGCCAGTTAGTGTCATCCAAAAAGTGGCTGTTGTACTCCATTTGTGCCCCAATGGTGCCAAGTTATTTCTAACACCTCTGCATGACACCCTCCTGCTCTGTTTTTAATAAGCTATAATAATAGCAAAAAATGCTGCCAGTTAGTGGCATCCAAAAAGTGGCTGTTGTACTCCATTTGAGCCCCAATGGTGCCAAGCTATTTCTAACACTCCTGCATTACACCCTCCTGCTCTGTTTTTAATAAGCTATAATAATAGCAAAAAAAGCTGCCAGTTAGTGGCATCCAAAAAGTGGCTGTTGTACTCCATTTGTGCCCCAATGGTGCCAAGCTATTTCTAACACCTCTACATGACACCCTCCTGCTCTGTTTTTAATAAGCTATAATAGCAAAAAATGCTGCCAGTTAGTGGCATCCAAAAAGTGGCTGTTGAATTCAATTTGTGCCCCAATGGTGCCAAGCTATTTCTAACACCTCTGCATGACACCCTCCTGCTCTGTTTTTAATAAGCTATAATAATAGCAAAAAATGCTGCCAGTTAGTGGCATCCAAAAAGTGGCTGTTGTACTCCATTTGAGCCCCAATGGTGCCAAGCTATTTCTAGCCCCTCTGCATGACAACCTCCTGCTCTGTTTTTAATAAGCTATAATAATAGCAAAAAATGCTGCCAGTTAGTGTCATCCAAAGAGTGGCTGTTGTACTCCATTTGTGCCCCAATGGTGCCAAGTTATTTCTAACACCTCTGCATGACACCCTCCTGCTCTGTTTTTAATAAGCTATAATAATAGCAAAAAATGCTTCCAGTTAGTGGCATCCAAAAAGTGGCTGTTGTACTCCATTTGAGCCCCAATGGTGCCAAGCTATTTCTAGCCCCTCTGCATGACACCCTCCTGCTCTGTTTTTAATTAGCTATAATAATAGCAAAAAATGCTGCCAGTTACTGGCATCCAAAAAGTGGCTGTTGTACTCCATTTGAGCCCCAATGGTGCCAAGCTATTTCTAACACCTCTGCATTACACCCTCCTGCTCTGTTTTTAATAAGCTATAATAATAGCAAAAAAAGCTGCCAGTTAGTGGCATCCAAAAAGTGGCTGTTGTACTCCATTTCTGCCCCAATGGTGCCAAGCTATTTCTAACACCTCTACATGACACCCTCCTGCTCTGTTTTTAATAAGCTATAATAGCAAAAAATGCTGCCAGTTAGTGGCATCCAAAAAGTGGCTGTTGTACTCCATTTGTGCCCCAATAGTGCCAAGCTATTTCGAACACCTCTGCATGACACCCTCCTGCTCTGTTTTTAATAAGCTATAATAATAGCAAAAAATGCTGCCAGTTAGAGGCATCCAGAAAGTGGCTGTTGTACTCTATTTGTGCCCCAATGGTGCCAAGCTATTTCTATTACCTCTGCATTACGCCCTCATGCTCTGTTTTTAATAAGCTATAATAATAGCAAAAAATTCTGCCAGTTAGTGGCATCCAAAAAGTGTCTGTTGTACTCCATTTGTGCCCCAATGGTGCCAAGCTATTTCTAACACCTCTGCATTACAACCTCCTGCTCTGTTTTTATTAAGCTATAATAATAGCAAAAAATGCTGCCAGTTAGTGTCATCCAAAAAGTGGCTGTTGTACTCCATTTGTACCCCAATGATGCCAAGCTATTTCTAATATCTCTGCATGACACCCTCCTGCTCTGTTTTTATCAAGCTATAATAATAGCAAAAAATGCTGCCAGTTAGTGGCATCCAAAAAGTAGCTGTTGAACTCCATTTGAGCCCCAATGGTGCCAAGCTATTTCTAACACCTCTGCATTACACCCTCCTGCTCTGTTTTTAATTAGCTATAATAATAGCAAAAAATGCTTCCAGTTAGTGGCATCCAAAAAGTGGCTGTTGTACTCCATTTGTGCCCCAATGGTGCCAAGCTATTTCTAACACCTCTGCATTACACCCTCCTGCTCTGTTTTTAATAAGTTATAATAATAACAAAAAATGCTGCCAGTTGGTGGCATCCAAAAAGTGGCTGTTGAACTCCATTTGTGCCTCAATGGTGCCAAGCTTTTTCTATTACCTCTGCATTACGCCCTCATGCATTGTTTTTAATAAGCTATAATAATAGCAAAAAATGCTGCCAGTTAGTGTCATCCAAAAAGTGGCTGTTGTACTCCATTTGTGCCCCAATGGTGAGAAGTTATTTCTAACACCTCTGCATGACACCCTCCTGCTCTGTTTATATCAAGCTATAATAATTGCAAAAAATGCTGCCAGTTAGTGGCATCCAAAAAGTAGCTGTTGAACTCCATTTGAGCCCCAATGGTGCCAAGCTATTTCTAACACCTCTGCATTACACCCTCCTGCTCTGTTTTTAATAAGCTATAATAATAGCAAAAAATGCTGCCAGTTAGTGGCATCCAAAAAGTGGCTGTTGTACTCCATTTGAGCCCCAATGGTGCCAAGCTATTTCTAACACCTCTGCATTACACCCTCCTGCTCTGTTTTTAATAAGCTATAATAATAGCAAAAAAAGCTGCCAGTTAGTGGCATCCAAAAAGTGGCTGTTGTACTCCATTTGTGCCCCAATGGTGCCAAGCTATTTCTAACACCTTTACATGACACCCTCCTGCTCTGTTTTTAATAAGCTATAATAGCAAAAAATGCTGCCAGTTAGTGGCATCCAAAAAGTGGCTGTTGAATTCAATTTGTGCCCCAATGGTGCCAAGCTATTTCTAACACCTCTGCATGACACCCTCCTGCTCTGTTTTTAATAAGCTATAATAATAGCAAAAAATGCTGCCAGTTAGTGGCATCCAAAAAGTGGCTGTTGTACTCCATTTGAGCCCCAATGGTGCCAAGCTATTTCTAGCCCCTCTGCATGACACCCTCCTGCTCTGTTTTTAATAAGCTATAATAATAGCAAAAAATGCTGCCAGTTAGTGTCATCCAAAGAGTGGCTGTTGTACTCCATTTGTGCCCCAATGGTGCCAAGTTATTTCTAACACCTCTGCATGACACCCTCCTGCTCTGTTTTTAATAAGCTATAATAATAGCAAAAAATGCTTCCAGTTAGTGGCATCCAAAAAGTGGCTGTTGTACTCCATTTGAGCCCCAATGGTGCCAAGCTATTTCTAGCCCCTCTGCATGACACCCTCCTGCTCTGTTTTTAATAAGCTATAATAATAGCAAAAAATGCTGCCAGTTAGTGGCATCCAAAAAGTGGCTGTTGTACTCCATTTGAGCCCCAATGGTGCCAAGCTATTTCTAACACCTCTGCATTACACCCTCCTGCTCTGTTTTTAATAAGCTATAATAATAGCAAAAAAAGCTGCCAGTTAGTGGCATCCAAAAAGTGGCTGTTGTACTCCATTTGTGCCCCAATGGTGCCAAGCTATTTCTAACACCTCTACATGACACCCTCCTGCTCTGTTTTTAATAAGCTATAATAGCAAAAAATGCTGCCAGTTAGTGGCATCCAAAAAGTGGCTGTTGTACTCCATTTGTGCCCCAATAGTGCCAAGCTATTTCGAACACCTCTGCATGACACCCTCCTGCTCTGTTTTTAATAAGCTATAATAATAGCAAAAAATGCTTCCAGTTAGTGGCATCCAAAAAGTGGCTGTTGTACTCCATTTGAGCCCCAATGGTGCCAAGCTATTTCTAGCCCCTCTGCATGACACCCTCCTGCTCTGTTTTTAATAAGCTATAATAATAGCAAAAAATGCTGCCAGTTAGAGGCATCCAGAAAGTGGCTGTTGTACTCCATTTGTGCCCCAATGGTGCCAAGCTATTTCTATTACCTCTGCATTACGCCCTCATGCTCTGTTTTTAATAAGCTATAATAATAGCAAAAAATTCTGCCAGTTAGTGGCATCCAAAAAGTGGCTGTTGTACTCCATTTGTGCCCCAATGGTGCCAAGCTATTTCTAACACCTCTGCATTACACCCTCCTGCTCTGTTTTTAATAAGCTATAATAATAGCAAAAAATGCTGCCAGTTAGTGTCATCCAAAAAGTGGCTGTTGTACTCCATTTGTACCCCAATGATGCCAAGCTATTTCTAATATATCTGCATGACACCCTCCTGCTCTGTTTTTATCAAGCTATAATAATAGCAAAAAATGCTGCCAGTTAGTGGCATCCAAAAAGTGGCTGTTGTACTCCATTTGAGCCCCATTGGTGCCAAGCTATTTCTAACACCTCTGCATTACACCCTCCTGCTCTGTTTTTAATTAGATATAATAATAGCAAAAAATGCTGCCAGTTAGTGGCATCCAAAAAGTGGCTGTTGTACTCCATTTGAGCCCCATTGGTGCCAAGCTATTTCTAACACCTCTGCATTACACCCTCCTGCTCTCTTTTTAATAAGCTATAATAAAAGCAAAAAATGCTGCCAGTTAGTGGCATCCAAAAAGTGGCTATTGTACTCCATTTGTGCCCCAATGGTGCCAAGCTATTTCTAACACCTCTGCATTACACCCTCCTGCTCTGTTTTTAATAAGCTATAATAATAACAAAAAATGCTGCCAGTTGGTGGCATCCAAAAAGTGGCTGTTGAACTCCATTTGTGCCTCAATGGTGCCAAGCTTTTTCTATTACCTCTGCATTACGCCCTCATGCATTGTTTTTAATAAGCTATAATAATAGCAAAAAATGCTGCCAGTTAGTGTCATCCAAAAAGTGGCTGTTGTACTCCATTTGTGCCCCAATGGTGCGAAGTTATTTCTAACACCTCTGCATGACACCCTCCTGCTCTGTTTATATCAAGCTATAATAATAGCAAAAAATGCTGCCAGTTAGTGGCATCCAAAAAGTAGCTGTTGAACTCCATTTGAGCACCAATGGTGCCAAGCTATTTCTAACACCTCTGCATTACACCCTCCTTCTCTGTTTTTAATTAGCTATAATAATAGCAAAAAATGCTGCCAGTTAGTGGCATCCAAAAAGTGGCTGTTGTACTCTATTTGTGCCCCAATGGTGCCAAGCTATTTCTAACACCTCTGCATTACACCCTCATGCTCTGTTTTTAATAAGCTATAATAAAAGCAACAATTGCTGCCAGTTAGTGGCATCCAAAAAGTGGCTGTTGTACTCCATTTGTGCCCCAATGGTGCCAAGCTATTTCTAACACCTCTGCATGACACCCTCCTGCTCTGTTTTTAATAAGCTATAATAATAACAAAAAATGCTGCCAGTTAGTGGCATCCAAAAAGTGGCTGTTGTACTCCATTTGTGCCCCAATGGTGCCAAGCTATTTCTATTACCTCTGCATTACGCCCTCATGCTCTGTTTTTAATAAGCTATAATAATAGCAAAAAATGCTGCCAGTTAGTGTCATCCAAAAAGTGGCTGTTGTACTCCATTTGTGCCCCAATGGTGCCAAGTTATTTCTAACACCTCTGCATGACACCCTCCTGCTCTGTTTTTAATAAGCTATAATAATAGCAAAAAATGCTGCCAGTTGGTGGCATCCAAAAAGTGGCTGTTGTACTCCATTTGAGCCCCAATGGTGCCAAGCTATTTCTAACACCTCTGCGTTACACCTTCCTGCTCTGTTTTTAATAAGCTATAATAATAGCAAAAAAGCTGCCAGTTAGTGGCATCCAAAAAGTGGCTGTTGTACTCCATTTGTGCCCCAATGGTGCCAAGCTATTTCTAACACCTCTACATGACACCCTCCTGCTCTGTTTTTAATAAGCTATAATAATAGCAAAAAATGCTGCCAGTTAGTGGCATCCAAAAAGTGGCTGTTGAATTCCATTTGTGCCCCAATGGTGCCAAGCTATTTCTAACACCTCTGCATGACACCCTCCTGCTCTGTTTTTAATAAGCTATAATAATAGCAAAAAATGCTGCCAGTTAGTGGCATCCGAAAAGTGGCTGTTGTACTCCATTTGTGCCCCAATGGTGCCAAGCTATTTCTATTACCTCTGCATTACGCCCTCATGCTCTGTTTTTAATAAGCTATAATAATAGCAAAAAATTCTGCCAGTTAGTGGCATCAAAAAAGTGGCTGTTGTACTCCATTTGTGCCCCAATGGTGCCAAGCTATTTCTAACAGGTCTGCATGACACCCTCCTGCTCTGTTTTTATCAAGCTATAATAATAGCAAAAAATGCTGCCAGTTAGTGGCATCCAAAAAGTGGCTGTTGTACTCCATTTGAGCCCCATTGGGGCCAAGCTATTTCTAACACCTCTGCATTACACCCTCCTGCTCTGTTTTTAATTAGCTATAATAATAGCAAAAAATGCTGCCAGTTAGTGGCATCCAAAAAGTGGCTGTTGTACTCCATTTGAGCCCCATTGGTGCCAAGCTATTTCTAACACCTCTGCATTACACCCTCCTGCTCTCTTTTTAATAAGCTGTAATAAAAGCAAAAAATGCTGCCAGTTAGTGGCATCCAAAAAGTGGCTGTTGTACTCCATCTGTGCCCCAATGGTGCCAAGCTATTTCTAACACCTCTGCATTACACCCTCCTGCTCTCTTTTTAATAAGCTATAATAAAAGCAAAAAATGCTGCCAGTTAGTGGCATCCAAAAAGTGGCTGTTGTACTCCATTTGTGCCCCAATGGTGCCAAGCTATTTCTAACACCTCTGCATGACACCCTCCTGCTCTGTTTATATCAAGCTATAATAATAGCAAAAAATGCTGCCAGTTAGTGGCATTTAAAAAGTGGCTGTTGTATTCCATTTGAGCCCCAATGGTGCCAAGCTATTTCTAACACCTCTGCATTACACCCTCCTGCTCTGTTTTTAATTAGCTATAATAATAGCAAAAAATGCTGCCAGTTAGTCGTATCCAAAAAGTGGCTGTTGTACTACATTTGTGCCCCAATGGTGCCAAGCTATTTCTAACACCTCTGCATTACTCCCTCCTGCTCTGTTTTTAATAAGATATAATAAAAGCATAAAATGCTGCCAGTTAGTGGCATCCTAAAAGTGGCTGTTGTATTCCATATGTGCCCTAATGGTGCCAAGCTATTTCTAACACCTATGCATGACACCGTCCTACTCTGTTTTTAATAAGCTATAATAATAACAAAAAATGCTGCTAGTTAGTGGCATCCACAAAGTGGCTGTTGTACTCCATTTGTGCCCCAATGGTGCCAAGCTATTTCTAGCACCTCTGCATAACGCCCTCACGCTCTGTTTTTAATAAGCTATAATAATAGCAAAAAATGCTGCCAGTTAGTGGCATCCAAAAAGTGGCTGTTGTACTCCATTTGTGCCCCAATGGTGCCAAGCTATTTCTAACACCTCTGCATTACACCCTCCTGCTCTGTTTTTAATTAGCTATAATAATAGCAAAAAATGCTGCCAGTTAGTGGCATCCAAAAAGTGGCTGTTGTACTCCATTTGTGCCCCAATGGTGCCAAGCTATTTCTAACACCTTTGCATTACACCCTCATGCTCTGTTTTTAATAAGCTATAATAAAAGCAAAAAATGCTGCCAGTTAGTGTCATCCAAAAAGTGGCTGTTGTACTCCATTTGTGCCCCAATGGTGCCAAGTTATTTCTAACACCTCTGCATGACACCCTCCTGCTCTGTTTTTAATAAGCTATAATAATAGCAAAAAATGCTGCCAGTTAGTGGCATCCAAAAAGTGGCTGTTGTACTCCATTTGAGCCCCAATGGTGCCAAGCTATTTCTAACCCCTCTGCATGACACCCTCCTGCTCTGTTTTTAATAAGCTATAATAATAGCAAAAAATGCTGCCAGTTAGTGGCATCCAAAAAGTGGCTGTTGTACTCCATTTGAGCCTTAATGGTGCCAAGCTATTTCTAAAACCTCTACATGACACCCTCCTGCTCTGTTTTTAATAAGCTATAATAATAGCAAAAAATGCTGCCAGTTAGTGGCATCCAAAAAGTGGCTGTTCAATTCCATTTGTGCCCCAATGGTGCCAAGCTATTTCTAACACCTCTGCATGACACCCTCCTGCTCTGTTTTTAATAAGCTATAATAATAGCAAAAAATGCTGCCAGTTAGTGGCATCCAAAAAGTGGCTGTTGTACTCCATTTGTGCCCTAATAGTGCCAAGCTATTTCGAACACCTCTGCATGACACCCTCCTGCTCTGTTTTTAATAAGCAATAATAATAGCAAAAAATGCTGCCAGTTAGTGGCATCCAAAAAGTGGCTGTTGTACTCCATTTGTGCCCCAATGGTGCCAAGCTATTTCTATTACCTCTGCATTACGCCCTCATGCTCTGTTTTTAATAAGCTATAATAAGAGCAAAAAATGCTGCCAGTTAGTGGCATCCAAAAAGTGGCTGTTGTACTCCATTTGTGCCCCAATGGTGCCAAGCTATTTCTAACACCTATGCATTACACCCTCCTACTCTGTTTTTAATAAGCTATAATAATAGCAAAAAATGCTGCCAGTTAGTGTCATCCAAAAAGTGGCTGTTGTACTCCATTTGTGCCCCAATGGTGCCAAGTTATTTCTAACACCTCTGCATGACACCCTCCTGCTCTGTTTTTATCAAGCTATAATAATAGCAAAAAATGCTGCCAGTTAGTGGCATCCAAAAAGTGGCTGTTGTACTCCATTTGTGCCCCAATGGTGCCAAGCTATTTCTAACACCTCTGCATTACACCCTCCTGCTCTGTTTTTAATAAGATATAATAAAAGCATAAAATGCTGCCAGTTAGTAGCATCCAAAAAGTGGCTGTTGTACTCCATTTGTGCCCCAATGGTGCCAAGCTATTTCTAACACCTCTGCATGACACCGTCCTGCTCTGTTTTTAATAAGCTATAATAATAACAAAAAATGCTGCCAGTTAGTGGCATCCAAAAAGTGGCTGTTGTACTCCATTTGTGCCCCAATGGTGCCAAGCTATTTCTAGCACCTCTGCATAACGCCCTCACGCTCTTTTTTTAATAAGCTATAATAATAGCAAAAAATGCTGCCAGTTAGTGGCATCCAAAAAGTGGCTGTTGTACTCAATTTGTGCCCCAATGGTGCAAAGTTATTTCTACCACCTCTGCATGACACCCTCCTGCTCTGTTTATATCAAGCTATAATAATAGCAAAAAATGCTGCCAGTTAGTGGCATCCAAAAAGTGGCTGTTGAACTCCATTTGAGCCCCAATGGTGCCAAGCTATTTCTAACACCTCTGCATTACACCCTCCTGCTCTGTTTTTAATTAGCTATAATAATAGCAAAAAATGCTGACAGTTAGTGGCATCCAAAAAGTGGCTGTTGTACTCCATTTGTGCCCCAATGGTGCCAAGCTATTTCTAACACCTCTGCATTACACCCTCATGCTCTGTTTTTAATAAGCTATAATAAAAGCAAAAAATGCTGCCAGTTAGTGGCATCCAAAAAGTGGCTGTTGTACTCTATTTGTGCATCAATTATGCCAAGCTATTTCTAACACCTCTGCATGACACCCTCATGCTCTGTTTTTAATAAGCTATAATAATAACAAAAAATGCTGCCAGTTAGTGGCATCCAAAAAGTGGCTGTTGTACTCCATTTGTGCCCCAATGGTGCCAAGCTATTTCTAACACCTCTGCATTACGCCCTCATGCTCTGTTTTTAATAAGCTATAATAATAGCAAAAAATGCTGCCAGTTAGTGGCATCCAAAAAGTGGCTGTTGTACTCCATTTGTGCCTCAATGGTGCCAAGCTATTTCTAACACCTCTGCATGACACCCTCCTGCCCTGTTTTTAATAAGCTATAATAATAGCAAAAAATGCTGCCAGTTAGTGTCATCCAAAAAGTGGCTGTTGTACTCCATTTGTGCCCCAATGGTGCCAAGCTATTTCTAACACCTCTGCATTACACCCTCCTGCTCTGTTTTTAATAAGATATAATAAAAGCATAAAATGCTGCCAGTTAGTGGCATCCAAAAAGTGGCTGTTGTACTCCATTTGTGCCCCAATGGTGCCAAGCTATTTCTAACACCTATGCATGACACCGTCCTGCTCTGTTTTTAATAAGCTATAATAATAACAAAAAATGCTGCCAGTTAGTGGCATCCACAAAGTGGCTGTTGTACTCCATTTGTGCCCCAATGGTGCCAAGCTATTTCTAACACCTCTGCATTATGCCCTCACGCTCTGTTTTTAATAAGCTATAATAATATCAAAAAATGCTGCCAGTTAGTGGCATCCAAAAAGTGGCTGTTGTACTTAATTTGTGCCCCAATGGTGCAAAGTTATTTCTACCACCTCTGCATGACACCCTCCTGCTCTGTTATATCAAGCTATAATAATAGCAAAAAATGCTGCCAGTTAGTGGCATCCAAAAAGTGGCTGTTGAACTCCATTTGAGCCCCAATGGTGCCAAGCTATTTCTAACACCTCTGCATTACACCCTCCTGCTCTGTTTTTAATTAGCTATAATAATAGCAAAAAATGCTGACAGTTAGTGGCATCCAAAAAGTGGCTGTTGTACTCCATTTGTGCCCCAATGGTGCCAAGCTATTTCTAACACCTCTGCATTACACCCTCATGCTCTGTTTTTAATAAGCTATAATAAAAGCAAAAAATGCTGCCAGTTAGTGGCATCCAAAATGTGGCTGTTGTACTCCATTTGTGCCCCAATGGTGCCAAGCTATTTCTAACACCTCTGCATGACACCCTCATGCTCTGTTTTTAATAAGCTATAATAATAACAAAAAATGCTGCCATTTAGTGGCATCCAAAAAGTGTCTGTTGTACTCCATTTGTGCCCCAATGGTGCCAAGCTATTTCTAACACCTCTGCATTACGCCCTCATGCTCTGTTTTTAATAAGCTATAATAAAAGCAAAAAATGCTGCCAGTTAGTGGCATCCAAAAAGTGGCTGTTGTACTCCATTTGTGCCTCAATGGTGCCAAGCTATTTCTAACACCTCTGCATGACACCCTCCTGCCCTGTTTTTAATAGGCTATAATAATAACAAAAAATGCTGCCAGTTAGTGTCATCCAAAAAGTGGCTGTTGTACTCCATTTGTGCCCCAATGGTGCCAAGTTATTTCTAACACCTCTGCATGACACCCTCCTGCTCTGTTTTTAATAAGCTATAATAATAGCAAAAAATGCTGCCAGTTAGTGGCATCCAAAAAGTGGCTGTTGTACTCCATTTGAGCCCCAATGGTGCCAAGCTATTTCTAGCCCCTCTGCATGACACCCTCCTGCTCTGTTTTTAATAAGCTATAATAATAGCAAAAAAATGCTGCCAGTTAGTTGCATCCAAAAAGTGGCTGTTGTACTCCATTTGAGCCTTAATGGTGCCAAGCTATTTCTAATACCTCTACATGACACCCTCCTGCTCTGTTTTTAATATGCTATAATAATAGCAAAAAATGCTGCCAGTTAGTGGCATCCAAAAAGTGGCTGTTCAATTCCATTTGTGCCCCAATGGTGCCAAGCTATTTCTAACACCTCTGCATGACACCCTCCTGCTCTGTTTTTAATAAGCTATAATAATAGCAAAAAATGCTGCCAGTTAGTGGCATCCAAAAAGTGGCTGTTGTACTCCATTTGTCCCCTAATAGTGTCAAGCTATTTCGAACACCTCTGCTTTACACCCTCCTGCTCTGTTTTTAATAAGCAATAATAATAGCAAAAAATGCTCCCAGTTAGTGGCATCCAAAAAGTGGCTGTTGTACTCCATTTGTGCCCCAATGGTGCCAAGCTATTTCTATTACCTCTGCATTACGCCCTCATGCTCTGTTTTTAATAAGCTATAATAAGAGCAAAAAATGCTGCCAGTTAGTGGCATCCAAAAAGTGGCTGTTGTACTCCATTTGTGCCCCAATGGTGCCAAGCTATTTCTAACACCTATGCATTACACCCTCCTGCTCTGTTTTTAATAAGCTATAATAATAGCAAAAAATGCTGCCAGTTAGTGTCATCCAAAAAGTGGCTGTTGTACTCCATTTGTGCCCCAATGGTGCCAAGTTATTTCTAACACCTCTGCATGACACCGTCCTGCTCTGTTTTTATCAAGCTATAATAATAGCAAAAAATGCTGCCAGTTAGTGGCATCCAAAAAGTGGCTGTTGTACTCCATTTGTGCCCCAATGGTGCCAAGCTATTTCTAACACCTCTGCATTACACCCTCCTGCTCTGTTTTTAATAAGATATAATAAAAGCATAAAATGCTGCCAGTTAGTGGCATCCAAAAAGTGGCTGTTGTACTCCATTTGTGCCCCAATGGTGCCAAGCTATTTCTAACACCTCTGCATGACACCGTCCTGCTCTGTTTTTAATAAGCTATAATAATAACAAAAAATGCTGCCAGTTAGTGGCATCCAAAAAGTGGCTGTTGTACTCCATTTGTGCCCCAATGGTGCCAAGCTATTTCTAGCACCTCTGCATAACGCCCTCACGCTCTGTTTTTAATAAGCTATAATAATAGCAAAAAATGCTGCCAGTTAGTGGCATCCAAAAAGTGGCTGTTGTACTCAATTTGTGCCCCAATGGTGCAAAGTTATTTCTACCACCTCTGCATGACACCCTCCTGCTCTGTTTATATCAAGCTATAATAATAGCAAAAAATGCTGCCAGTTAGTGGCATCCAAAAAGTGGCTGTTGAACTCCATTTGAGCCCCAATGGTGCCAAGCTATTTCTAACACCTCTGCATTACACCCTCCTGCTCTGTTTTTAATTAGCTATAATAATAGCAAAAAATGCTGACAGTTAGTGGCATCCAAAAAGTGGCTGTTGTACTCCATTTGTGCCCCAATGGTGCCAAGCTATTTCTAACACCTCTGCATTACACCCTCATGCTCTGTTTTTAATAAGCTATAATAAAAGCAAAAAATGCTGCCAGTTAGTGGCATCCAAAAAGTGGCTGTTGTACTCCATTTGTGCCCCAATGGTGCCAAGCTATTTCTAACACCTCTGCATGACACCCTCATGCTCTGTTTTTAATAAGCTATAATAATAACAAAAAATGCTGCCAGTTAGTGGCATCCAAAAAGTGGCTGTTGTACTCCATTTGTGCCCCAATGGTGCCAAGCTATTTCTAACACCTCTGCATTACGCCCTCATGCTCTGTTTTTAATAAGCTATAATAATAGCAAAAAATGCTGCCAGTTAGTGGCATCCAAAAAGTGGCTGTTGTACTCCATTTGTGTCTCAATGATGCCAAGCTATTTCTAACACCTCTGCATGACACCCTCCTGCCCTGTTTTTAATAAGCTATAATAATAGCAAAAATGCTGCCAGTTAGTGTCATCCAAAAAGTGGCTGTTGTACTCCATTTGTGCCCCAATGGTGCCAAGTTATTTCTAACACCTCTGCATGACACCCTTCAGCTCTGTTTTTAATAAGCTATAATAATAGCAAAAAATGCTGCCAGTTAGTGGCATCCAAAAAGTGGCTGTTGTACTCCATTTGAGCCCCAATGGTGCCAAGCTTTTTCTAGCCCCTCTGCATGACACCCTCCTGCTCTGTTTTTAATAAGCTATAATAATAGCAAAAAATGCTGCCAGTTAGTGGCATCCAAAAAGTGGCTGTTGTACTCCATTTGAGCCCCAATGGTGCCAAGCTATTTCTAACACCTCTACATGACACCCTCCTGCTCTGTTTTTAATAAGCTATAATATAGCAAAAAATGCTGCCAGTTAGTGGCATCCAAAAAGTGGCTGTTCAATTCCATTTGTGCCCCAATGGTGCCAAGCTATTTCTAACACATCTGCATGACACTCAACTGCTCTGTTTTTAATAAGCTATAATAATAGCAAAAAATGCTGCCAGTTAGTGGCATCCAAAAAGTGGCTGTTGTACTCCATTTGTGCCCCAATAGTGCCAAGCTATTTCGAACACCTCTGCATGACACCCTCATTTTCTGTTTTTAATAAGCTATAATAATAGCAAAAAATGCTGCCAGTTAGTGGCATCCAAAAAGTGGCTGTTGTACTCCATTTGTGCCCCAATGGTGCCAAGTTATTTCTATTACCTCTGCATTACGCCCTCATGTTCTGTTTTTAATAAGCTATAATAATAGCAAAAAATGCTGCCAGTTAGTGTCATCCAAAAAGTGGCTGTTGTACTCCATTTGTGCCCCAATGGTGCCAAGTTATTTCTAACACCTCTGCATGACACCCTCCTGCTCTGTTTTTATCAAGCTATAATAATAGCAAAAAATGCTGCCAGTTAGTGGCATCCAAAAAGTGGCTGTTGTACTCCATTTGAGCCCCATTGGTGCCAAGCTATTTCTAACAACTCTGCATTACACCCTCCTGCTCTGTTTTTAATAAGCTATAATAATAGCAAAAAATGCTGCCAGTTAGTGGCATCCAAAAAGTGGCTGTTGTACTCCATTTGAGCCCCAATGCTGCCAAGCTATTTCTAACACCTCTACATGACACCCTCCTGCTCTGTTTTTAATAAGCTATAATAATAACAAAAAATGCTGCCAGTTAGTGGCATCCAAAAAGTGGCTGTTCAATTCCATTTGTGCCCCAATGGTGCCAAACTATTTCTAACACCTCTGCATAACACCCTGCTGCTCTGTTTTTAATAAGCTATAATGATAGCAAAAAATGCTGCCAGTTAGTGGCATCCAAAAAGTGGCTGTTGTACTCCATTTGTGCCCCAATAGTGCCAAGCTATTTCGAACACCTCTGCATGACACCCTCATGCTCTGTTTTTAATAAGCTATAATAATAACAAAAAATGCTGCCAGTTAGTGGCATCCAAAAAGTGGCTGTTGTACTCCATTTGTGCCCCAATGGTGCCAAGCAATTTCTATTAACTCTGCATTACGCCCTCATGTTCTGTTTTTAATAAGCTATAATAAAAGCAAAAAATGCTGCCAGTTAGTGGCATCCAAAAAGTGGCTGTTGTACTCTATTTCTGCCCCAATGGTGCCAAGCTATTTCTAACACCTCTGCATTACACCCTCCTGCTCTGTTTTTAATAAGCTATAATAATAGCAAAAAATGCTGCCAGTTAGTTTCATCCAAAAAGTGGCTGTTGTACTCCATTTGTGCCCCAATGGTGCCAAGTTATTTCTAACACCTCTGCATGACACCCTCCTGCTCTGTTTTTATCAAGCTATAATAATAGCAAAAAATGCTGCCAGTTAGTGGCATCCAAAAAGTGGCTGTTGTACTCCATTTGAGCCCCATTGGTGCCAAGCTATTTCTAACAACTCTGCATTACACCCTCCTGCTCTGTTTTTAATTAGCTATAATAATCGCAAAAAATGCTGCCAGTTAGTGGCATCCAAAAAGTGGCTGTTGTACTCCATTTCTGCCTCAATGGTGCCAAGCTTTTTCTATTACCTCTGCATTACGCCCTCATGCTTTGTTTTTAATAAGCTATAATAATAGCAAAAAATGCTGCCAGTTAGTGGCATACAAAAAGTGGCTGTTGTACTCCATTTGTGCCCCAATGGTGCCAAGCTATTTCTAACACCTCTGTATTACACCCTCCTGCTCTGTTTTTAATTTTAATAAGCTATAATAATAGCAAAAAATGCTGCCAGTTAGTGTCATCCAAAAAGTGGCTGTTGTACTCCATTTGTGCCCCAATGGTGCGAAGTTATTTCTAACACCTCTGCATGACAGCCTCCTGCTCTGTTTATATCAAGCTATAATATTAGCAAAAAATGCTGCCAGTTAGTGGCATCCAAAAAGTGGCTATTGTACTCCATTTGTGCCCCAATGGTGCCAAGCTATTTCTAACACCTCTGCATGACACCCTCCTGCCCTGTTTTTAATAAGCTATAATAATAGCAAAAAATGCTGCCAGTTAGTGTCATCCAAAAAGTCGCTGTTGTACTCCATTTGTGCCCCAATGGTGCCAAGTTATTTCTAGCCCCTCTGCATGACACCCTCCTGCTCTGTTTTTAATAAGCTATAATAATAGCAAAAAATGTTGCCAGTTAGTGGCATCCAAAAAGTGGCTGTTGTACTCCATTTGAGCCTTAATGGTGCCAAGCTATTTCTAACACCTCTACATGACACCCTCCTGCTCTGTTTTTAATAAGCTATAATAATAGCAAAAAATGCTGCCAGTTAGTGGCATCCAAAAAGTGGCTGTTCAATTCCATTTGTGCCCCAATGGTGCCAAGCTATTTCTAACACCTCTGCATGACACCCTCCTGCTCTGTTTTTAATAAGCTATAATAATAGCAAAAAATGCTGCCAGTTAGTGGCATCCAATAAGTGGCTGTTGTACTCCATTTGTGCCCCAATAGTGCCAAGCTTTTTCGAACACCTCTGCATGACACCCTCCTGCTCTGTTTTTAATAAGCAATAATAATAGCAAAAAATGCTGCCAGTTAGTGGCATCCAAAAAGTGGCTGTTGTACTCCATTTGTGCCCCAATGGTGCCAAGCTATTTCTAACACCTATGCATTACACCCTCCTGCTCTGTTTTTAATAAGCTATAATAATAGCAAAAAATGCTGCCAGTTAGTGTCATCCAAAAAGTGGCTGTTGTACTCCATTTGTGCCCCAATAGTGCCAAGTTATTTCTAACACCTCACCATGACACCCTCCTGCTCTGTATTTATCAAGCTATAATAATAGCAAAAAATGCTGCCAGTTAGTGGCATCCAAAAAGTGGCTGTTGTACTCCATTTGAGCCCCATTGGTGCCAAGCTATTTCTAACAACTCTGCATTACACCCTCCTGCTCCTTTTTTAATTAGCTATAATAATCGCAAAAAATGCTGCCAGTTAGTGGCATCCAAAAAGTGGCTGTTGTACTCCATTTGTGCCCCAATGGTGCCAAGCTATTTCTATCACCTCTGCATGACACCCTCCTGCTCTTTTTTTAATAAGCTATAATAATAGCAAAAAATGCTGCCAGTTATTGGCATCCAAAAAGTGGCTGTTGTACTCCATTTGAGCCCCAATGGTGCCAAGCTTTTTCTAACACCTCTACATGACACCCTCCTGCTCTGTTTTTAATAAGCTATAATAATAGCAAAAAATGCTGCCAGTTAGTAGCATCCAAAAAGTGGCTGTTCAATTCCATTTGTGCCCCAATGGTGCCAAGCTATTTCTAACACCTCTGCATGACACCCTCCTGCTCTGTTTTTAATAAGCTATAATAATAGCAAAAAATGCTGCCAGTTAGTGGCATCCAAAAAGTGGCTGTTGTACTCCATTTGTGCCCCAATAGTGCCAAGGTATTTCGAACACCTCTGCATGACACCCTCCTGCTCTGTTTTTAATAAGCTATAATAATAGCAAAGAATGCTGCCAGTTAGTGGCATCCAAAAAGTGGCTGTTGTACTCCATTTGTGCCCCAATGGTGCCAAGCTATTTCTAACACCTCTGCATGACACCCTCCTGCTCTGTTTTTATCAAGCTATAATAATAGCAAAAAATGCTGCCAGTTAGTGGCATCCAAAAAGTGGCTGTTGTACTCCATTTGAGCCCCATTGGTGCCAAGCTATTTCTAACAACTCTGCATTACACCCTCCTGCTCTGTTTTTAAATAGCTATAATAATCGCAAAAAATGCTGCCAGTTAGTGGCATCCAAAAAGTGGCTGTTGTGCTCCATTTGTGCCCCAATGGTGCCAAGCTATTTCTATCACCTCTGCATGACACCCTCCTGCTCTGTTTTTAATAAGCTATAATAATAGCAAAAAATGCTGCCAGTTAGTGGCATCCAAAAAGTGGCTGTTGTACTCCATTTGAGCCCCAATGGTGCCAAGCTATTTCTAGCCCCTCTGCATGACACCCTCCTGCTCTGTTTTTAATAAGCTATAATAATAGCAAAAAATGCTGCCAGTTAGTGGCATCCAAAAAGTGGCTGTTGTACTCCATTTGAGCCCCAATGGTGCCAAGCTATTTCTAACACCTCTACATGACACCCTCCTGCTCTGTTTTTAATAAGCTATAATAATAGCAAATAATGCTGCCAGTTAGTGGCATCCAAAAAGTGGCTGTTCAATTCCATTTGTGCCCCAATGGTGCCAAGCTATTTCTAACACCTCTGCATGACACCCTCCTGCTCTGTTTTTAATAAGCTATAATAATAGCAAAAAATGCTGCCAGTTAGTGGCATCCAAAAAGTGGCTGTTGTACTCCATTTGTGCCCCAATAGTGCCAAGCTATTTCGAACACCTCTGCATGACACCCTCCTGCTCTGTTTTTAATAAGCTATAATAAGAGCAAAAAATGCTGCCAGTTAGTGGCATCCAAAAAGTGGCTGTTGTACTCCATTTCTGCCCCAATGGTGCCAAGCTATTTCTAATACCTCTGCATTACACCCTCCTGCTCTGTTTTTAATAAGCTATAATAATAGCAAAAAATGCTGCCAGTTAGTGTCATCCAAAAAGTGGCTGTTGTACTCCATTTGTGCCCCAATGGTGCCAAGTTATTTCTAACACCTCTGCATGACACCCTCCTGCTCTGTTTTTAATAAGCTATAATAATAGCAAAAAATGCTGCCAGTTAGTGGCATCCAAAAAGTGGGTGTTGTACTCCATTTGTGCCCCAATGGTGCCAAGCTATTTCTAACACCTCTGCATTACACCCTCCTGCTCTGTTTTTAATAAGCTATAATAAAAGCAAAAAATGCTGCCAGTTAGTGGCATCCAAAATGTGGCTGTTGTACTCCATTTGTGCCCCAATGGTGCCAAGCTATTTCTAACACCTCTGCATTACACCCTCCTGCTCTGTTTTTAATAAGCTATAATAATAACAAAAAAATGCTGCCAGTTAGTGGCATCCAAAAAGTGGCTGTTGTACTCCATTTGTGCCCCAATGGTGCCAAGCTTTTTCTATTACCTCTGCATTACGCCCTCATGCTTTGTTTTTAATAAGCTATAATAATAGCAAAAAATGCTGCCAGTTAGTGGCATCCAAAAAGTGGCTGTTGTACTCCATTTGTGATCCAATGGTGCCAAGCTATTTCTAACACCTCTGCATTACACCCTCCTGCTCTGTTTTTAATAAGCTATAATAATAGCAAAAAATGCTGCCAGTTAGTGTTATCCAAAAAGTGGCTGTTGTTCTCCATTTGTGCCCCAATGGTGCCAAGTTATTTCTAACACCTCTGCATGACTCCCTCCTGCTCTGTTTTTATCAAGCTATAATAATAGCAAAAAATGCTGCCAGTTAGTGGCATCCAAAAAGTGGCTGTTGACTCCATTTGAGCCCCATTGGTGCCAAGCTATTTCTAACACCTCTGCATTACACCCTCCTGCTCTGTTTTTAATTAGCAATAATAATAGCAAAAAATGCTGCCAGTTAGTGGCATCCAAAAAGTGGCTGTTGTACTCCATTTGTGACCCAATGGTGCCAAGCTATTTCTAACACCTCTGCATTACACCCTCCTGCTCTGCTTTTAATAAGCTATAATAATATAAAAAAATGCTGCCAGTTAGTGGCATCCAAAAAGTGGCTGTTGTACTCTATTTGAGCCCCAATGGTGCCAAGCTATTTCTAACACCTCTGCATGACACCCTCCTGCTCTGTTTTTAATAAGCTATAATAATAGCAAAAAATGCTGCCAGTTAGTGGCATCCAATAAGTGGCTGTTGTACTCCATTTGTGCCCCAATAGTGCCAAGCTTTTTCGAACACCTCTGCATGACACCCTCCTGCTCTGTTTTTAATAAGCAATAATAATAGCAAAAAATGCTGCCAGTTAGTGGCATCCAAAAAGTGGCTGTTGTACTCCATTTGTGCCCCAATGGTGCCAAGCTATTTCTAACACCTATGCATTACACCCTCCTGCTCTGTTTTTAATAAGCTATAATAATAGCAAAAAATGCTGCCAGTTAGTGTCATCCAAAAAGTGGCTGTTGTACTCCATTTGTGCCCCAATAGTGCCAAGTTATTTCTAACACCTCACCATGACACCCTCCTGCTCTGTATTTATCAAGCTATAATAATAGCAAAAAATGCTGCCAGTTAGTGGCATCCAAAAAGTGGCTGTTGTACTCCATTTGAGCCCCATTGGTGCCAAGCTATTTCTAACAACTCTGCATTACACCCTCCTGCTCTGTTTTTAATTAGCTATAATAATCGCAAAAAATGCTGCCAGTTAGTGGCATCCAAAAAGTGGCTGTTGTACTCCATTTGTGCCCCAATGGTGCCAAGCTATTTCTATCACCTCTGCATGACACCCTCCTGCTCTGTTTTTAATAAGCAATAATAATAGCAAAAAATGCTGCCAGTTAGTGGCATCCAAAAAGTGGCTGTTGTACTCCATTTGAGCCCCAATGGTGCCAAGCTATTTCTAGCCCCTCTGCATGACACCCTCCTGCTCTTTTTTTAATAAGCTATAATAATAGCAAAAAATGCTGCCAGTTATTGGCATCCAAAAAGTGGCTGTTGTACTCCATTTGAGCCCCAATGGTGCCAAGCTTTTTCTAACACCTCTACATGACACCCTCCTGCTCTGTTTTTAATAAGCTATAATAATAGCAAAAAATGCTGCCAGTTAGTAGCATCCAAAAAGTGGCTGTTCAATTCCATTTGTGCCCCAATGGTGCCAAGCTATTTCTAACACCTCTGCATGACAACCTCCTGCTCTGTTTTTAATAAGCTATAATAATAGCAAAAAATGCTGCCAGTTAGTGGCATCCAAAAAGTGGCTGTTGTACTCCATTTGTGCCCCAATAGTGCCAAGGTATTTCGAACACCTCTGCATGACACCCTCCTGCTCTGTTTTTAATAAGCTATAATAATAGCAAAGAATGCTGCCAGTTAGTGGCATCCAAAAAGTGGCTGTTGTACTCCATTTGTGCCCCAATGGTGCCAAGCTATTTCTAACACCTCTGCATGACACCCTCCTGCTCTGTTTTTAATAGGCTATAATAATAGCAAAAAATGCTGCCAGTTAGTGGCATCCAAAAAGTGGCTGTTGTACTCCATTTGTGCCCCAATAGTGCCAAGGTATTTCGAACACCTCTGCATGACACCCTCCTGCTCTGTTTTTAATAAGCTATAATAAGAGCAAAAAATGCTGCCAGTTAGTGTCATCCAAAAAGTGGCTGTTGTACTCCATTTCTGCCCCAATGGTGCCAAGTTATTTCTAACACCTCTGCATGACACCCTCCTGCTCTGTTTTTATCAAGCTATAATAATAGCAAAAAATGCTGCCAGTTAGTGGCATCCAAAAAGTGGCTGTTGTACTCCATTTGAGCCCCATTGGTGCCAAGCTATTTCTAACAACTCTGCATTACACCCTCCTGCTCTGTTTTTAAATAGCTATAATAATCGCAAAAAATGCTGCCAGTTAGTGGCATCCAAAAAGTGGCTGTTGTGCTCCATTTGTGCCCCAATGGTGCCAAGCTATTTCTATCACCTCTGCATGACACCCTCCTGCTCTGTTTTTAATAAGCTATAATAATAGCAAAAAATGCTGCCAGTTAGTGGCATCCAAAAAGTGGCTGTTGTACTCCATTTGAGCCCCAATGGTGCCAAGCTATTTCTAGCCCCTCTGCATGACACCCTCCTGGTCTGTTTTTAATAAGCTATAATAATAGCAAAAAATGCTGCCAGTTAGTGGCATCCAAAAAGTGGCTGTTGTACTCCATTTGAGCCCCAATGGTGCCAAGCTATTTCTAACACCTCTACATGACACCCTCCTGCTCTGTTTTTAATAAGCTATAATAATAGCAAATAATGCTGCCAGTTAGTGGCATCCAAAAAGTGGCTGTTCAATTCCATTTGTGCCCCAATGGTGCCAAGCTATTTCTAACACCTCTGCATGACACCCTCCTGCTCTGTTTTTAATAAGCTATAATAATAGCAAAAAATGCTGCCAGTTAGTGGCATCCAAAAAGTGGCTGTTGTACTCCATTTGTGCCCCAATAGTGCCAAGCTATTTCGAACACCTCTGCATGACACCCTCCTGCTCTGTTTTTAATAAGCTATAATAAGAGCAAAAAATGCTGCCAGTTAGTGGCATCCAAAAAGTGGCTGTTGTACTCCATTTCTGCCCCAATGGTGCCAAGCTATTTCTAATACCTCTGCATTACACCCTCCTGCTCTGTTTTTAATAAGCTATAATAATAGCAAAAAATGCTGCCAGTTAGTGTCATCCAAAAAGTGGCTGTTGTACTCCATTTGTGCCCCAATGGTGCCAAGTTATTTCTAACACCTCTGCATGACACCCTCCTGCTCTGTTTTTAATAAGCTATAATAATAGCAAAAAATGCTGCCAGTTAGTGGCATCCAAAAAGTGGGTGTTGTACTCCATTTGTGCCCCAATGGTGCCAAGCTATTTCTAACACCTCTGCATTACACCCTCCTGCTCTGTTTTTAATAAGCTATAATAAAAGCAAAAAATGCTGCCAGTTA
This sequence comes from Anomaloglossus baeobatrachus, assembly GCF_048569485.1. Taxonomy (NCBI): domain Eukaryota; kingdom Metazoa; phylum Chordata; class Amphibia; order Anura; family Aromobatidae; genus Anomaloglossus; species Anomaloglossus baeobatrachus. The sequence goes on from NC_134357.1 coordinate 219,596,962, forward strand.
GTGGCATCCAAAATGTGGCTGTTGTACTCCATTTGTGCCCCAATGGTGCCAAGCTATTTCTAACACCTCTGCATTACACCCTCCTGCTCTGTTTTTAATAAGCTATAATAATAACAAAAAAATGCTGCCAGTTAGTGGCATCCAAAAAGTGGCTGTTGTACTCCATTTGTGCCCCAATGGTGCCAAGCTTTTTCTATTACCTCTGCATTACGCCCTCATGCTTTGTTTTTAATAAGCTATAATAATAGCAAAAAATGCTGCCAGTTAGTGGCATCCAAAAAGTGGCTGTTGTACTCCATTTGTGATCCAATGGTGCCAAGCTATTTCTAACACCTCTGCATTACACCCTCCTGCTCTGTTTTTAATAAGCTATAATAATAGCAAAAAATGCTGCCAGTTAGTGTTATCCAAAAAGTGGCTGTTGTTCTCCATTTGTGCCCCAATGGTGCCAAGTTATTTCTAACACCTCTGCATGACTCCCTCCTGCTCTGTTTTTATCAAGCTATAATAATAGCAAAAAATGCTGCCAGTTAGTGGCATCCAAAAAGTGGCTGTTGACTCCATTTGAGCCCCATTGGTGCCAAGCTATTTCTAACACCTCTGCATTACACCCTCCTGCTCTGTTTTTAATTAGCAATAATAATAGCAAAAAATGCTGCCAGTTAGTGGCATCCAAAAAGTGGCTGTTGTACTCCATTTGTGACCCAATGGTGCCAAGCTATTTCTAACACCTCTGCATTACACCCTCCTGCTCTGCTTTTAATAAGCTATAATAATATAAAAAAATGCTGCCAGTTAGTGGCATCCAAAAAGTGGCTGTTGTACTCTATTTGAGCCCCAATGGTGCCAAGCTATTTCTAACACCTCTGCATGACACCCTCCTGCTCTGTTTTTAATAAGCTATAATAATAGCAAAAAATGCTGCCAGTTAGTGGCATCCAAAAAGTGGCTGTTGTACTCCATTTGTGCCCCAATAGTGCCAAGCTATTTCGAACACCTCTGCATGACACCCTCCTGCTCTGTTTTTAATAAGCTATAATAAGAGCAAAAAATGCTGCCAGTTAGTGGCATCCAAAAAGTGGCTGTTGTACTCCATTTGTGCCCCAATAGTGCCAAGCTATTTCGAACACCTCTGCATGACACCCTCCTGCTCTGTTTTTAATAAGCTATAATAAGAGCAAAAAATGCTGCCAGTTAGTGGCATCCAAAAAGTGGCTGTTGTACTCCATTTCTGCCCCAATGGTGCCAAGCTATTTATAACACCTTTGCATTACGCCCTCATGCTCTGTTTTTAATAAGCTATAATAATAACAAAAAATGCTGCCAGTTAGTGGAATATCAAAAGTGGCTGTTGCACTCCATTTTTGCCACAATGGTGCCAAGCTATTTCTATTACCTCTGCATTTCACCCTCATGCTCTGTTTTTAAAAAGCTATAATTATAGCAAAAATTGCTGCCAGTTAGTGGCATCCAAAAAGTGGCTGTTGTACTCCATTTGTGCACCAATGGTGCCAAGCTATTTCTAACACCTCTGCATGACACCCTCCTGCTCTGTTTTTAATAAGCTATAATAATAGCAAAAATTGCTGCCAGTTAGTGGCATCCAAAAAGTGGCTGTTGTACTCCATTTGTGCCCCAATGGTGCCAAGATATTTCTAACACCTCTGCATGACATCCTCCTGCTCTATTTTTAATAAGCTATAATAATAGCAAAAAATGCTGCCAGTTTGTGGCATCCAAAAAGTGGCTGTTGTACTCCATTTGAGCCCCAATGGTGCCAAGCTATTTCTAACACCTCTGCATTACACCCTCCTGCTCTGTTTTTAATAAGCTATAATAAAAGCAAAAAATGCTGCCAGTTAGTGGCATCCAAAATGTGGCTGTTGTACTCCATTTGTGCCCCAATGGTGCCAAGCTATTTCTAACACCTCTGCATTACACCCTCCTGCTCTGTTTTTAATAAGCTATAATAATAACAAAAAAATGCTGCCAGTTAGTGGCATCCAAAAAGTGGCTGTTGTACTCCATTTGTGCCCCAATGGTGCCAAGCTTTTTCTATTACCTCTGCATTACGCCCTCATGCTTTGTTTTTAATAAGCTATAATAATAGCAAAAAATGCTGCCAGTTAGTGGCATCCAAAAAGTGGCTGTTGTACTCCATTTTTGATCCAATGGTGCCAAGCTATTTCTAACACCTCTGCATTACACCCTCCTGCTCTGTTTTTAATAAGCTATAATAATAGCAAAAAATGCTGCCAGTTAGTGTTATCCAAAAAGTGGCTGTTGTTCTCCATTTGTGCCCCAATGGTGCCAAGTTATTTCTAACACCTCTGCATGACTCCCTCCTGCTCTGTTTTTATCAAGCTATAATAATAGCAAAAAATGCTGCCAGTTAGTGGCATCCAAAAAGTGGCTGTTGTACTCCATTTGAGCCCCATTGGTGCCAAGCTATTTCTAACACCTCTGCATTACACCCTCCTGCTCTGTTTTTAATTAGCAATAATAATAGCAAAAAATGCTGCCAGTTAGTGGCATCCAAAAAGTGGCTGTTGTACTCGATTTGTGACCCAATGGTGCCAAGCTATTTCTAACACCTCTGCATTACACCCTCCTGCTCTGCTTTTAATAAGCTATAATAATATAAAAAAATGCTGCCAGTTAGTGGCATCCAAAAAGTGGCCGTTGTACTCTATTTGAGCCCCAATGGTGCCAAGCTATTTCTAACACCTCTGCATGACACCCTCCTGCTCTGTTTTTAATAAGCTATAATAATAGCAAAAAATGCTGCCAGTTAGTGGCATCCAAAAAGTGGCTGTTGTACTCCATTTGTGCCCCAATAGTGCCAAGCTATTTCGAACACCTCTGCATGACACCCTCCTGCTCTGTTTTTAATAAGCTATAATAAGAGCAAAAAATGCTGCCAGTTAGTGGCATCCAAAAAGTGGCTGTTGTACTCCATTTGTGCCCCAATAGTGCCAAGCTATTTCGAACACCTCTGCATGACACCCTCCTGCTCTGTTTTTAATAAGCTATAAGAAGAGCAAAAAATGCTGCCAGTTAGTGGCATCCAAAAAGTGGCTGTTGTACTCCATTTCTGCCCCAATGGTGCCAAGCTATTTATAACACCTTTGCATTACGCCCTCATGCTCTGTTTTTAATAAGCTATAATAATAACAAAAAATGCTGCCAGTTAGTGGAATATCAAAAGTGGCTGTTGCACTCCATTTTTGCCACAATGGTGCCAAGCTATTTCTATTACCTCTGCATTTCACCCTCATGCTCTGTTTTTAAAAAGCTATAATTATAGCAAAAATTGCTGCCAGTTAGTGGCATCCAAAAAGTGGCTGTTGTACTCCATTTGTGCACCAATGGTGCCAAGCTATTTCTAACACCTCTGCATGACACCCTCCTGCTCTGTTTTTAATAAGCTATAATAATAGCAAAAATTGCTGCCAGTTAGTGGCATCCAAAAAGTGGCTGTTGTACTCCATTTGTGCCCCAATGGTGCCAAGATATTTCTAACACCTCTGCATGACATCCTCCTGCTCTATTTTTAATAAGCTATAATAATAGCAAAAAATGCTGCCAGTTTGTGGCATCCAAAAAGTGGCTGTTGTACTCCATTTGAGCCCCAATGGTGCCAAGCTATTTCTAACACCTCTGCATTACGTCCTCATGCTCTGTTTTTAATAAGCTATAATAATAGCAAAAAATACTGCCAGTTAGTGGCATCCAAAAAGTGGCTGTTGTACACCATTTGTGCCCCAATGGTGCCAAGCTATTTCTAAAACCTCTGCATTACGCCCTCATGCTCTGTTTTCAATAAGCTATAATAATAGCATAAAATGCTGCCAGTTAGTGGCATCCAAAAAGTGGCTGTTGTACTCCATTTGTGCCCCAATGGTGCCAAGATATTTCTAATACCTCTGCATTACACCCCCCTGGTCTGTTTTTAATAAGCTATAATAATAGCAAAAAATGCTGCCAGTTAGTGGCATCCAAAAAGTGGCTGTTGTATTCCATTTGTGCCCCAATGGTGCCAAGCTATTACTAACACCTCTGCATTACACCCTCCTGCTCTGTTTTAAATAAGCTATAATAAAAGCAAAAAATGCTGCCAGTTAGTGGCATCCAAAAAGTGGCTGTTGTACTCCATTTGTGTCCCAATGGTGCCAAGCTATTTCTAACACCTCTGCATGACACCCTCCTGCTCTGTTTTTAATAAGCAATAATAATCGCAAAAAATGCTGCCAGTTAGTGGCATCCAAAAATTGACTGTTGTACTCCATTTGTGCCCCAATGGTGCCAAGCTATTTCTAACACCTCTGCATTACGCCCTCAAGCTCTGTTTTAAATAAGCTATAATAATAGCAAAAAATGCTGCCAGTTAGTGACATCCAAAAAGTGGCTGTTGTAGTCCATTTGTGCCCCAATGGTGCCAAGCTTTTTCTAACACCTCTGCATTACTCCCTCCTGCTCTGTTTTAAATAAGCTATAATAAAAGCAAAAAATGCTGCCAGTTAGTGGCATCCAAAAAGTGGCTGTTGTACTCCATTTGTGCCCCAATGGTGCCAAGCTATTTCTAACACCTCTGCATAACACCCTCCTGCTCTGTTTTTAATAAGCTATAATAATAGCAAAAAATGCTGCCAGTTAGTGGCTTCCAAAAAGTGGCTGTTGTAATCCATTTGTGCCCCAATGGTGCCAAGCTATTTCTAACACCTCTGCATGACACCCTCCTGCTCTGTTTTTAATAAGCTATAATAATAGCAAAAAATGCTGCCAGTTAGTGTCATCCAAAAAGTGGCTGTTGTAATCCATTTGTGCCCCAATGGTGCGAAGTTAATTCTAGCACCTCTGCATGACACCCTCCTGCTCTGTTTTTAATAAGCTATAATAATCGCAAAAAATGCTGCCAGTTAGTGGCATCCAAAAAGTGGCTGTTTTACTCCATTTGTGCCCCAATGGTGCCAAGCTATTTCTAACACCTCTGCATTACGCCCTCAAGCTCTGTTTTTAATAAGCTATAATAATAGCAAAAAATGCTGCCAGTAAGTGACATCCAAAAAGTGGCTGTTGTACTCCATTTGTGCCCCAATGGTGCCAAGCTTTTTCTAACACCTCTGCATTACACCCTCTTGCTCTGTTTTAAATAAGCTATAATAAAAGCAAAAAATGTTGCCAGTTAGTGGCATCCAAAAAGTGGCTGTTGCACTCCATTTGTGCCCCAATGGTGCCAAGCTATTTCTAACACCTCTGCATTACACCCTCCTGCTCTGTTTTTAATAAGCTATGATAATAACAAAAAATGCTGCCAGTTAGTGGCATCCAAAAAGTGGCTGTTGTACTCCATTTATGCCCCAATGGTGCCAAGCTATTTCTATTACCTCTGCATTACGCCCTCATGCTCTGTTTTTAATAAGCTATAATAATAGCAAAAAATGCTGCGAGTTAGTGACATCCAAAAAGTGGCTGTTGTACTCCATTTGTGCCCCAATGGTGCCAAGCTATTTCCAACACCTCTGCATTACACCCTCCTGCTCTGTTTTTAATAAGCTATAATAATAGCAAAAAATGCTGCCAGTTAGTGGCATCCAAAAAGTGGCTGTTGTACTCCATTTGTGCCCCAATGGTGCCAAGCTATTTCTAACAACTCTTCATGACACCCTCCTGCTCTGTTTTTAATAAGGTATAATAATAGCAAAAAATTCTGCCAGTTAGTGGCATCCAAAAAGTGGCTGTTGTACTCCATTTGTGCCCATATGGTGTCAAGCTATTTCTATTACCTCTGCATTACGCCCTCCTGCTCTGTTTTTAATAAGCTATAATAATAGCAAAAAATGCTGCCAGTTAGTGGCATCCAAAAAGTGGCTGTTGTACTCCATTTGTGCCCTAATGGTGCCAAGCTATTTCTAACACCTCTGCATTACGCCCTCATGCTCTGTTTTTAATAAAGTATAATAATAGCAAAAAATGCTGCCAGTTAGTGACATCCAAAAAGTGTCTTTTGTACTCCATTTGTGCCTCAATGCTGCCAAGCTATTTCTAACACCTCTGCATTACGCCCTCATGCTCAGTTTCTAATAAGCTATAATAAAAGCAAAAAATGCTGCCAGTTAGTGGCATCCAAAAAGTGGCTGTTTTACTCCATTTGTGCCCCAATGGTGCCAAGCTATTTCTATCCCCTCTGCATGAAACCCTCCTGCTCTGTTTTTAATAAGCTATAATAATAGTAAAAAATGCTGCCAGTTAGTGACATCCAAAAATTGGTTGTTGTACTCCATTTGTGCCCCAATGGTGCCAAGGTATTTCTAACACCTCTGCATTACACCTTCCTGCTCTGTTTTTAATAAGCTATAATAATAGCAAAAAATGCTGCCAGTTAGTGGCATCCAAAAAGTGGCTGTTGTACTCCATTTGTGCCTCAATGCTGCCAAGCTATTTCTAACACTTCTGCATTATGCCCTCATGCTCAGTTTCTAATAAGCTATAATAAAAGCAAAAAATGCTGCCAGTTAGTGGCATCCAAAAAGTGGCTGTTGTACTCCATTTGTGCCCCAATGGTGCCAAGCTATTTCTAACACATCTGCATGACACCCTCCTGCTCTGTTTTTAATAAGCTATAATAATAGTAAAAAATGCTGCCAGTTAGTGGCATCCAAAAAGTGGGTTTTGTAGTCCATTTGTGCCCAATGGTGCCAAGCTATTTCTAACACCTCTGCATTACGCCCTCATGCTCTGTTTTTATTAAAGTATAATAATAGCAAAAAATGCTGCCAGTTAGTGACATCCAAAAAGTGGCTGTTGTACTCCATTTGTGCCCAATGGTGTGAAGCGATTTCTATTACCTCTGCATTACGCCCTCCTGCTCTGTTTTTAATAAGCTATAATAATAGCAAAAAATGCTGCCAGTTAGTGGCATCCAAAAAGTGGCTGTTGTACTCCATTTGTGCCCCAATGGTGCCAAGCTATTTCTAAAACCTCTGCATTACGCCCTCATGCTCTGTTTTTAATAAAGTATAATAATAACAACAAATGCTGCCAGTTAGTGACATCCAAAAAGTGGCTGTTGTACTCCATTTGTGCCCCAATGGTGCCAAGCTATTTCTAACATCTCTGCATTACACCCTTCTGCTCTGTTTTTGATAAGCTATAATAATAGCAAAAAATGCTGCCAGTTAGTGACATCCAAAAAGTGGCTGTTGTACTCCATTTGTGCCCCAATGGTGCCAATATATTTCTAACAACTCTGCATTACGCCCTCATGCTCTGTTTTTAATAAGCTATAATAATAGCAAAAAATGCTGCCAGTTAGTGAGATACAAAAAGTGGCTGTTGTACTCCATTTGTGCCCCAATGGTGCCAAGCTATTTCCAACACCTCTGCATTACGCCCTCATGCTCTGTTTTTAATAAAGTATAATAATAGCAAAAAATGCTGCCAGTTAGTGACATCCAAAAAGTGGCTGTTGTACTCCATTTGTGCCCCAATGGTGCCAAGCTATTTCTAACATCTCTGCATTACACCCTTCTGCTCTGTTTTTAATAAGCTATAATAATAGCAAAAAATGCTGCCAGTTAGTGGCATCCAAAAAGTGGCTGTTGTACTCCATTTGTGCCCCAATGATGCCAAGCTATTTCTATCCCCTCTGCATGACACCCTCCTGCTCTGTTTTTAATAAGCTATAATAATTGTAAAAAATGCTGCCAGTTAGTGACATCCAAAAATTGGTTGTTGTACTCCATTTGTGCCCCAATGGTGCCAAGGTATTTCTAACACCTCTGCATGACACCATCCTGCTCTGTTTTTAATAAGCTATAATAATAGTAAAAAATGCTGCCAGTTAGTGGCATCCAAAAAGTGGCTTTTGTAGTCCATTTGTGCCCAATGGTGCCAAGCTATTTCTAACACCTCTGCATTACGCCCTCATGCTCTGTTTTTATTAAAGTATAATAATAGCAAAAAATGCTGCCAGTTAGTGACATCCAAAAAGTGGCTGTTGTACTCCATTTGTGCCCCAATGGTGTGAAGCTATTTCTATTACCTCTGCATTACGCCCTCCTGCTCTGTTTTTAATAAGCTATAATAATAGCAAAAAATGCTGCCAGTTAGTGGCATCCAAAAAGTGGCTGTTGTACTCCATTTGTGCCCCAATGGGGCCAAGCTATTTCTAAAACCTCTGCATTACGCCCTCATGATCTGTTTTTAATAAAGTATAATAATAGCAAAAAATGCTGCCAGTTAGTGACATCCAAAAAGTGGCTGTTGTACTCCATTTGTGCCCCAATGGTGCCAAGCTTTTTCTAACATCTCTGCATTACACCCTTCTGCTCTGTTTTTAATAAGCTATAATAATAGCAAAAAATGCTGCCAGTTAGTGGCATCCAAAAAGTGGCTGTTGTACTCCATTTGTGCCCCAATGGTTCCAAGCTATTTCTAACACTTCTGCATTACGCCCTTATGCTCTATTTTTAATAAGCTATAATAATAGCAAAAAATGCTGCCAGTTAGTGACATCCAAAAAGTGGCTGTTGTACTCCATTTGTGCCCCAATGGTGCCAAGCTATTTCTAACAACTCTGCATTACGCCCTCATGCTCTGTTTTTAATAAGCTATAATAATAGCAAAAAATGCTGCCAGTTAGTGAGATCCAAAAAGTGGCTGTTGTACTCCATTTGTGCCCCAATGGTTCCAAGCTATTTCTAACACTTCTGCATTACGCCCTTATGCTCTATTTTTAATAAGCTATAATAATAGCAAAAAATGCTGCCAGTTAGTGACATCCAAAAAGTGGCTGTTGTACTCCATTTGTGCCCCAATGGTGCCAAGCTATTTCTAACACTTCTGCATTACGCCCTTATGCTCTATTTTTAATAAGCTATAATAATAGCAAAAAATGCTGCCAGTTATTGACATCCAAAAAGTGGCTGTTGTACTCCATTTGTGCCCCAATGGTGCCAAGCTATTTCTAACAACTCTGCATTACGCCCTCATGCTCTGTTTTTAATAAGCTATAATAATAGCAAAAAATGCTGCCAGTTAGTGAGATCCAAAAAGTGGCTGTTGTACTCCATTTGTGCCCCAATGGTGCCAAGCTATTTCCAACACCTCTGCATTACGCCCTCATGCTCTGTTTTTAATAAAGTATAATAATAGCAAAAAATGCTGCCAGTTAGTGACATCCAAAAAGTGGCTGTTGTACTCCATTTGTGCCCCAATGGTGCCAAGCTATTTCTAACATCTCTGCATTACACCCTTCTGCTCTGTTTTAATAAGCTATAATAATAGCAAAAAATGCTGCCAGTTAGTGGCATCCAAAAAGTGGCTGTTGTACTCCATTTGTGCCCCAATAGTTCCAAGCTATTTCTAACACCTCTCCATGACACCCTCCTGCTCTGTTTTTAATAAGCCATAATAATAGCAAAAAATGCTGCCAGTTAGTGGCATCCAAAAAGTGGCTGTTGTACTCCATTTGTGCCCCAATGGTTCCAAGCTATTTCTAACACCTCTCCATGACACCCTCATGCTCTGTTTTTAATAAAGTATAATAATAGCAAAAAATGCTGCCAGTTAGTGACATCCAAAAAGTGGCTGTTGAACTCCATTTGTGCCCCAATGGTGCCAAGCTATTTCTAACACCTCTCCATGACACCCTCATGCTCTGTTTTTAATAAAGTATAATAATAGCAAAAAATGCTGCCAGTTAGTGACATCCAAAAAGTGGCTGTTGTACTCCATTTGTGCCCCAATGGTGCCAAGCTATTTCCAACACCTCTGCATTACGCCCTCATGCTCTGTTTTTAATAAAGTATAATAATAGCAAAAAATGCTGCCAGTTAGTGACATCCAAAAAGTGGCTGTTGTACTTCATTTGTGCCCCAATGGTGCCAAGCTATTTCTAACATCTCTGAATTACACCCTTCTGCTCTGTTTTAATAAGCTATAATAAAAGCAAAAAATGCTGCCAGTTAGTGGCATCCAAAAAGTGGCTGTTGTACTCCATTTGTGCCCCAATGGTGCCAAGCTATTTCTAACACCTCTGCATTATGCCCTCATGCTCTGTTTTTATTAAAGTATAATAATAGCAAAAAATGCTGCCAGTTAGTGACATCCAAAAAGTGGCTGTTGTACTCCATTTGTGCCCCAATGGTGTGAAGCTATTTCTATTACCTCTGCATTACGCCCTCCTGCTCTGTTTTTAATAAGCTATAATAATAGCAAAAAATGCTGCCAGTTAGTGGCATCCAAAAAGTGGCTGTTGTACTCCATTTGTGCCCCAATGGTGCCAAGCTATTTCTAAAACCTCTGCATTACGCCCTCATGCTCTGTTTTTAATAAAGTATAATAATAGAAAAAAATGCTGCCAGTTTGTGACATCCAAAAAGTGGCTGTTGTACTCCATTTGTGCCCCAATGGTGCCAAGCTATTTCTAACATCTCTGCATTACACCCTTCTGCTCTGTTTTTAATAAGCTATAATAATAGCAAAAAATGCTGCCAGTTAGTGGCATCCAAAAAGTGGCTGTTGTACTCCATTTGTGCCCCAATGGTTCCAAGCTATTTCTAACACTTCTGCATTACGCCCTTATGCTCTATTTTTAATAAGCTATAATAATAGCAAAAAATGCTGCCAGTTAGTGACATCCAAAAAGTGGCTGTTGTACTCCATTTGTGCCACAATGGTGCCAAGCTTTTTCTAACAACTCTGCATAACGCCCTCATGCTCTGTTTTTAATAAGCTATAATAATAGCAAAAAATGCTGCCAGTTAGTGAGATCCAAAAAGTGGCTGTTGTACTCCATTTGTGCCCCAATGGTGCCAAGCTATTTCCAACATCTCTGCATTACGCCCTCATGCTCTGTTTTTAATAAAGTATAATAATAGCAAAAAATGCTGCCAGTTAGTGACATCCAAAAAGTGGCTGTTGTACTCCATTTGTGCCCCAATGGTGCCAAGCTATTTCTAACATCTCTGCATTACACCCTTCTGCTCTGTTTTTAATAAGCTATAATAATAGCAAAAAATGCTGCCAGTTAGTGGCATCCAAAAAGTGGCTGTTGTACTCCATTTGTGCCCCAATGGTTCCAAGCTATTTCTAACACCTCTGCATGACACCCTCCTGCTCTGTTTTTAATAAGCCATAATAATAGCAAAAAATGCTGCCAGTTAGTGGCATCCAAAAAGTGGCTGTTGTACTCCATTTGTGCCCCAATGGTGCCAAGCTATTTCTATCACCTCTGCATTACGCCCTCATGCTCTGTTTTTAATAAAGTATAATAATAGCAAAAAATGCTGCCAGTTAGTGACATCCAAAAAGTGGCTGTTGTACTCCATTTGTGCCTCAATGCTGCCAAGCTATTTCTAACACCTCTTCATTATGCCCTCATGCTCAGTTTCTAATAAGCTATAATAAAAGCAAAAAATGCTGCCAGTTAGTGGCATCCAAAAAGTGGCTGTTGTACTCCATTTGTGCCCCAATGGTGCCAAGCTATTTCTATCACCTCTGCATGACACCCTCATGCTCTGTTTTTAATAAGCTATAATAATAGTAAAAAATGCTGCCAGTTAGTGACATCCAAAAAGTGGCTGTTGTACTCCATTTGTGCCCCAATGGTGCCAAGCTATTTCCAACACCTCTGCATTACGCCCTCATGCTCTGTTTTTAATAAAGTATAATAATAGCAAAAAATGCTGCCAGTTAGTGACATCCAAAAAGTGGCTGTTGTACTTCATTTGTGCCCCAATGGTGCCAAGCTATTTCTAACATCTCTGAATTACACCCTTCTGCTCTGTTTTAATAAGCTATAATAATAGCAAAAAATGCTGCCAGTTAGTGGCATCCAAAAAGTGGCTGTTGTACTCCATTTGTGCCCCAATGGTTCCAAGCTATTTCTAACACCTCTCCATGACACCCTCCTGCTCTGTTTTTAATAAGCCATAATAATAGCAAAAATGCTGCCAGTTAGTGGCATCCAAAAAGTGGCTGTTGTACTCCATTTGTGCCCCAATGGTTCCAAGCTATTTCTAACACCTCTCCATGACACCCTCATGCTCTGTTTTTAATAAAGTATAATAATAGCAAAAAATGCTGCCAGTTAGTGACATCCAAAAAGTGGCTGTTGAACTCCATTTGTGCCCCAATGGTGCCAAGGTATTTCTATCCCCTCTGCATGACACCCTCCTGCTCTGTTTTTAATAAGCTATAATAATAGCAAAAAATGCTGCCAGTTAGTGGCATCCAAAAAGTGGCTGTTGTACTCCATTTGTGCCCCAATGGTGCCAAGCTATTTCTATCCCCTCTGCATGACACCCTCCTGCTCTGTTTTTAATAAGCTATAATAATTGTAAAAAATGCTGCCAGTTAGTGACATCCAAAAATTGGTTGTTGTACTCCATTTGTGCCCCAATGGTGCCAAGGTATTTCTAACACCTCTGCATTACACCTTCCTGCTCTGTTTTTAATAAGCTATAATAATAGCAAAAAATGCTGCCAGTTAGTGGCATCCAAAAAGTGGCTGTTGTACTCCATTTGTGCCTCAATGCTGCCAAGCTATTTCTAACACCTCTGCATTACGCCCTCATGCTCAGTTTCTAATAAGCTATAATAAAAGCAAAAAATGCTGCCAGTTAGTGGCATCCAAAAAGTGGCTGTTGTACTCCATTTGTGCCCCAATGGTGCCAAGCTATTTCTAACACCTCTGCATGACACCATCCTGCTCTGTTTTTAATAAGCTATAATAATAGTAAAAAATGCTGCCAGTTAGTGGCATCCAAAAAGTGGCTTTTGTAATCCATTTGTGCCCAATGGTGCCAAGCTATTTCTAACACCTCTGCATTATGCCCTCATGCTCTGTTTTTATTAAAGTATAATAATAGCAAAAAATGCTGCCAGTTAGTGACATCCAAAAAGTGGCTGTTGTACTCCATTTGTGCCCCAATGGTGTGAAGCTATTTCTATTACCTCTGCATTACGCCCTCCTGCTCTGTTTTTAATAAGCTATAATAATAGCAAAAAATGCTGCCAGTTAGTGGCATCCAAAAAGTGGCTGTTGTACTCCATTTGTGCCCCAATGGTGCCAAGCTATTTCTAAAACCTCTGCATTACGCCCTCATGCTCTGTTTTTAATAAAGTATAATAATAGAAAAAAATGCTGCCAGTTTGTGACATCCAAAAAGTGGCTGTTGTACTCCATTTGTGCCCCAATGGTGCCAAGCTATTTCTAACATCTCTGCATTACACCCTTCTGCTCTGTTTTTAATAAGCTATAATAATAGCAAAAAATGCTGCCAGTTAGTGGCATCCAAAAAGTGGCTGTTGTACTCCATTTGTGCCCCAATGGTTCCAAGCTATTTCTAACACTTCTGCATTACGCCCTTATGCTCTATTTTTAATAAGCTATAATAATAGCAAAAAATGCTGCCAGTTAGTGACATCCAAAAAGTGGCTGTTGTACTCCATTTGTGCCACAATGGTGCCAAGCTTTTTCTAACAACTCTGCATAACGCCCTCATGCTCTGTTTTTAATAAGCTATAATAATAGCAAAAAATGCTGCCAGTTAGTGAGATCCAAAAAGTGGCTGTTGTACTCCATTTGTGCCTCAATGGTGCCAAGCTATTTCCAACATCTCTGCATTACGCCCTCATGCTCTGTTTTTAATAAAGTATAATAATAGCAAAAAATGCTGCCAGTTAGTGACATCCAAAAAGTGGCTGTTGTACTCCATTTGTGCCCCAATGGTGCCAAGCTATTTCTAACATCTCTGCATTACACCCTTCTGCTCTGTTTTTAATAAGCTATAATAATAGCAAAAAATGCTGCCAGTTAGTGGCATCCAAAAAGTGGCTGTTGTACTCCATTTGTGCCCCAATGGTTCCAAGCTATTTCTAACACCTCTGCATGACACCCTCCTGCTCTGTTTTTAATAAGCCATAATAATAGCAAAAAATGCTGCCAGTTAGTGGCATCCAAAAAGTGGCTGTTGTACTCCATTTGTGCCCCAATGGTGCCAAGCTATTTCTATCACCTCTGCATTACGCCCTCATGCTCTGTTTTTAATAAAGTATAATAATAGCAAAAAATGCTGCCAGTTAGTGACATCCAAAAAGTGGCTGTTGTACTCCATTTGTGCCTCAATGCTGCCAAGCTATTTCTAACACCTCTTCATTACGCCCTCATGCTCAGTTTCTAATAAGCTATAATAAAAGCAAAAAATGCTGCCAGTTAGTGGCATCCAAAAAGTGGCTGTTGTACTCCATTTGTGCCCCAATGGTGCCAAGCTATTTCTATCACCTCTGCATGACACCCTCCTGCTCTGTTTTTAATAAGCTATAATAATAGTAAAAAATGCTGCCAGTTAGTGACATCCAAAAAGTGGCTGTTGTACTCCATTTGTGCCCCAATGGTGCCAAGCTATTTCTAACACCTCTGCATTACGCCCTCATGCTCTGTTTTTATTAAAGTATAATAATAGCAAAAAATGCTGCCAGTTAGTGACATCCAAAAAGTGGCTGTTGTACTCCATTTGTGCCCCAATGGTGTGAAGCTATTTCTATTACCTCTGCATTACGCCCTCCTGCTCTGTTTTTAATAAGCTATAATAATAGCAAAAAATGCTGCCAGTTAGTGGCATCCAAAAAGTGGCTGTTGTACTCCATTTGTGCCCCAATGGTGCCAAGCTATTTCTAACAACTCTGCATTACGCCCTCATGCTCTGTTTTTAATAAGCTATAATAATAGCAAAAAATGCTGCCAGTTAATGTGATCCAAAAAGTGGCTGTTGTACTCCATTTGTGCCCTAATGGTGCCAAGCTATTTCCAACACCTCTGCATTACACCCTCCTGCTCTGTTTTTAATAAGCTATAATAATAGCAAAAAATGCTGCCAGTTGGTGGCTTCCAAAAAGTGGCTGTTGTAATCCATTTGCGCCCCAATGGTGTCAAGCTATTTCTAACACCTCTGCATGACACCCTCCTGCTCTGCTTTTAATAAGCTATAATAATAGCAAAAAATGCTGCCAGTTAGTGGCATCCAAAAAGTGGCTGTTGTACTCCATTTGTGCCCCAATGGTGCCAAGCTATTTCTAACACCTCTGCATGACACCATCCTGCTCTGTTTTTAATAAAGTATAATAATAGCAAAAAATGCTGCCAGTTAGTGACATCCAAAAAGTGGCTGTTGTACTCCATTTGTGCCTCAATGCTGCCAAGTTATTTCTAACACCTCTGCATTACGCCCTCATGCTCAGTTTCTAATAAGCTATAATAAAAGCAAAAAATGCTGCCAGTTAGTGGCATCCAAAAAGTGGCTGTTGTACTCCATTTGTGCCCCAATGGTGCCAAGCTATTTCTAACACCTCTGCTTTACTCCCACATGCTCTGTTTTTATTAAAGTATAATAATAGCAAAAAATGCTGCTAGTTAGTGACATCCAAAAAGTGGCTGTTGTACTCCATTTGTGCCCCAATGGTGCCAAGCTATTTCTAACACCTCTGCATTACACCCTTCTGCTCTGTTTTTAATAAGCTATAATAATAGCAAAAAATGCTGCCAGTTAGTGGCATCCAAAAAGTGGCTGTTGTACTCCATTTGTGCCCCAATGGTTCCAAGCTATTTCTAACACCTCTGCATTACGCCCTTATGCTTTATTTTTAATAAGCTATAATAATAGCAAAAAATGCTGGCAGTTAGTGGCATCCAAAAAGTGGCTGTTGTACTCCATTTGTGCCCCAATGGTGCCAAGTTATTTCTAACTCCTCTGCATGACACCCTCCTGCTCTGTTTTTAATAAGCTATAATAATAGCAAAAAATGCTGCCAGTTAGTGGCATCCAAAAAGTGGCTGTTGTACTCTATTTGAACCGCAATGGTGCCAAGCTATTTCTTACACCTCTACATTACGCCCTCATACTCTGTTTTTAATAAAGTATAATAATAGCAAAAAATGCTGCCAGTTAGTGACATCCAAAAAGTGGCTGTTGTACTCCATTTGTGCCCCAATGGTGCCAAGGTATTTCTAACACCTCTGCATTACACCCTCCTGCTCTGTTTTTAATAAGCTATATTAATAGCAAAAAATGCTGCCAGTTAGTGGCATCCAAAAAGTGGCTGTTGTACTCCATTTATGCCTCAATGCTGCCAAGCTATTTCTAACACCTCTGCATTACGCCCTCCTGCTCTGTTTTTAATAAGCTATAATAATATTAAAAAATGCTGCCGGTTAGTGGCATCGAAAAAGTGGTTGTTGTAGTCCATTTGTGCCCAATGGTGCCAAGCTATTTCTAACACCTCTGCATTACGCCCTCATGCTCTGTTTTTATTAAAGTATAATAATAGCAAAAAATGCTGCCAGTTAGTGACATCCAAAAAGTGGCTGTTGTACTCTATTTGTGCCCCAATGGTGCCAAGCTATTTCTAACATCTCTGCATTACACCCTTCTGCTCTGTTTTTAATAAGCTATAATAATAGCAAAAATGCTGCCAGTTAGTGGCATCCAAAAAGTGGCTGTTGTACTCCATTTGTGCCCCAATGGTTCCAAGCTTTTTCTAACACCTCTGCATTACGCCCTTATGCTATATTTTTAATAAGCTATAATAATAGCAAAAAATGCTGCCAGTTAGTGACATCCAAAAAGTGGCTGTTGTACTCCATTTGTGCCCCAATGGTGCCAAGCTATTTCTAGCACCTCTGCATGACACCCTTCTGCTCTGTTTTTAACAAGCTATAATAAAAGCAAAAAATGCTGCCAGTTAGTGGCATCCAAAAAGTGGCTGTTGTACTCCATTTGTGCCCCAATGGTGCCAAGCTATTTCTAACACCTCTGCATGACACCCTCCTGCTCTGTTTTTAATAAGCTATAATAATAGCAAAAAATGCTGCCAGTTAGTGGCATCCAAAAAGTGGCTCTTGTACTCCATTTGTGCCCCAATGGTGCCAAGCTATTTCTATCACCTCTGCATTACGCCCTCATGCTCTGTTTTTAATAAAGTATAATAATAGCAAAAAATGCTGCCAGTTAGTGGCATCCAAAAAGTGGCTGTTGTACTCCATTTATGCCTCAATGCTGCCAAGCTATTTCTAACACCTCTGCATTACGCCCTCCTGTTCTGTTTTTAATAAGCTATAATAATAGTAAAAAATGCTGCCAGTTGATGACATCCAAAAAGTGGCTGTTGTACTCCATTTGTGCCCAATGGTGCCAAGCTATTTCTAACACCTCTGCATTACGCCCTCATGCTCTGTTTTTATTAAAGTATAATAATAGCAAAAAATGCTGCCAGTTAGTGACATCCAAAAAGTGGCTGTTGTACTCCATTTGTGCCTCAATGCTGCCAAGCTATTTCTAACACCTCTGCATTACGCCCTCATGCTCAGTTTCTAATAAGCTATAATAAAAGCAAAAAATGCTGCCAGTTAGTGGCATCCAAAAAGTGGCTGTTGTACTCCATTTGTGCCCCAATGGTGCCAAGCTATTTCTAACATCTCTGCTTTACTCCCTCATGCTCTGTTTTTATTAAAGTATAATAATAGCAAAAAATGCTGCCAGTTAGTGGCATCCAAAAAGTGGCTGTTGTACTCCATTTGTGCCCCAATGGTGCCAAGCTATTTCTAACACCTCTGCATTACACCCTCCTGCTCTGTTTTTAATAAGCTATAATAATAGCAAAAAATGCTGCCAGTTAGTGTCATCCAAAAAGTGGCTGTTGTACTCCATTTGTGCCCCAATGGTGCCAAGCTATTTCTAACACCTCTGCATTACACCCCCCTGCTCTGTTTTTAATAAGCTATAATAATAGCAAAAAATGCTGCCAGTTAGTGACATCCAAAAAGTGGCTGTTATACTCCATTTGAGCCCCAATGGTGTCAAGCTATTTCTAACACCTCTGCATTACGCCCTCCTGCTCTGTTTTTAATAAGCTATAATAATAGCAAAAAATGCTGCCAGTTAGTGGCATCCAAAAAGTGGCTGTTGTACTCCATTTGTGCCCCAATGGTGCCAAGTTATTTCTAACACCTCTGCATGACACCCTCCTGCTCTGTTTTTAATAAGCTATAATAGTAGCAAAAAATGCTGCCAGTTAGCGGCATCCAAAAAGTGGCTGTTGTCCTCCATTTGTGCCCCAATGGTGCCAAGCTATTTCTAACACCTCTGCATTACGCCCTCATGCTCTGTTTTTAATAAGCTATAATAACAAAAAATGCTGCCAGTTAGTGGCATCCAAAAAGTGACTGTTGTACTCCATTTGTGCCCCAATGGTGCCAAGTTATTTCTAACACCTCTGCATGACACCCTCCTGCTCTGTTTTTAATAAGCTATAATAATAACAACAAAAAATGCTGCCAGTTAGTGGCATCCAAAAAGTGTCTGTTGTACTCCATTTGTGCCCCAATGGTGCCAAGCTATTTCTATTACCTCTGCATTACGCCCTCATGCTCTGTTTTTAATAAGCTATAATAATAGCAAAAAATGCTGCCAGTAAGAGACATCCAAAAAGTGGCTGTTGTACTCCATTTGTGCCCCAATGGTGCCAAGCTATTTCTAACACCTCTGCATTACACCCTCCTGCTCTGTTTTTAATAAGCTATAATAAAAGAAAAAAATGCTGCCAGTTAGTGGCATCCAAAAAGTGGCTGTTGTACTCCATTTGTGCCCCAATGGTGCCAAGCTATTTCTAACAACTCTGCATGACACCCTCCTGCTCTGTTTTTAATAAGCTATAATAATAGCAAAAAATGCTGCCAGTTTGTGTCATCCAAAAAGTGGCTGTTGTACTCCATTTGTGCCCCAATGGTGCCAAGCTATTTCTAACACCTCAGCATTACGCCCTCATGCTCTATTTTTAATAAGTTATAATAATAGCAAAAAATGCTGCCAGTTAGTGACATACAAAAAGTGGCTGTTGTACTCCATTTGTGCCCCAATGGTGTCAAGCTATTTCTAACACCTCTGCATTATGCCCTCCTGCTCTGTTTTTAATAAGCTATAATAATAGCAAAAAATGCTACCAGTTAGTGGCATCCAAAAAGTGGCTGTTGTACTCCATTTGTGCCCCAATGGTGCCAAGCTATTTCTAACACCTCTGCATTACACCCTCCTGCTCTGTTTTTAATAAGCTATAATAAAAGAAAAAAATACTGCCAGTTAGTGGCATCCAAAAAGTGGCTGTTGTACTCCATTTGTGCCCCAATGGTGCCAAGCTATTTCTAACACCTCTGCATGACACCCTCCTGCTCTGTTTTTAATAAGCTATAATAATAGCAAAAAATGCTGCCAGTTAGTGGCATCCAAAAAGTGGCTGTTGTACTCCATTTGTGCCCCAATGGTGCCAAGCTATTTCTAACACCTCTGCATTACACCCTCCTGCTCTGTTTTTAATAAGCTATAATAAAAGAAAAAAATGCTGCCAGTTAGTGGCATCCAAAAAGTGGCTGTTGTACTCCATTTGTGCCCCAATGGTGCCAAGCTATTTCTAACAACTCTGCATGACACCCTCATGCTCTGTTTTTAATAAGTTATAATAATAGCAAAAAATGGTGCCAGTTAGTGTCATCCAAAAAGTGGCTGTTGTACTTCATTTGTGCCCCAATGGTGCCAAGCTATTTCTAACACCTCAGCATTACGCCCTCATGCTCTGTTTTTAATAAGTTATAATAATAGCAAAAAATGCTGCCAGTTAGTGACATACAAAAAGTGGCTGTTGTACTCCATTTGTGCCCCAATGGTGCCAAGCTATTTCTAACACCTCTGCATGACACCCTCCTGCTCTGTTTTTATTAAGCTATAATAATAGCAAAAAAATGCTGCCAGTTAGTGGCATCCAAAAAGTGGCTGTTTTACTCCATTTGTGCCCCAATGGTGCCAAGCTATTTCTAACACCTCAGCATTACGCCCTCATGCTCTGTTTTTAATAAGGTATAATAATAGCAAAAAATGCTGCCAGTTACTGACATCTTAAAAGTGGCTGTTGTACTCCATTTGTGCCCCAATGGTGTCAAGCTATTTCTAACACCTCTGCATGACACCCTCCTGCTCTGTTTTTAATAAGCTATAATAATAACAAAAAATGCTGCCAGTTAGTGGTATGCAAAAAGTGGCTGTTGTACTCCATTTGTGCACCAATGGTGCCAAGCTATTTCTAACACCTCTGCATGACACCCTCCTGCTCTGTTTTTAATAGGCTATAATAATAGCAAAAAATGCTGCCAGTTAGTGGCATCCAAAAAGTGGCTGTTGTACTCTATTTGTGCCCCAATGGTGTCAAGTTATTTCTAACACCTCTGCATGACACCCTCCTGCTCTGTTTTTAATAAGCTATAATAATAGCAAAAAATGCTGCCAGTTAGTGGCATCCAAAAAGTGGCTGTTGTACTCCATTTGTGCCCCAATGGTGCCAAGCTATTTCTAACACCTCTGCATTACGCCCTCATACTCTGTTTTTAATGAGCTATAATAATAGCAAAAAATGCTGCCAGTTAGTGACATCCAAAAAGTGGCTATTGTACTCCATTTGTGCCCCAATGCTGCCAAACTATTTCTAACACCTCTGCATTACACCCTCCTGCTCTGTTTTTAATAAGCTATAATAATAACATAAAATGCTGCCAATTAGTGGCATCCAAAAAGTGTCTGTTGTACTCCATTTGTGCCCCAATGGTGCCAAGCTATTTCTATTACCTCTGCATTACGTCCTCATGCTCTGTTTTTAATAAGCTATAATAATAGCAAAAAATGCTGCCAGTTAGTGGCATCCAAAAAGTGACTGTTGTACTCCATTTGTGCCCCAATGGTGCCAAGCTATTTCTAACACCTCTGCATGACACCCTCATGCTCTGTTTTTAATAAGCTATAATAATAGCAAAAAATGCTGCCAGTTAGTGGCATCCAAAAAGTGGCTGTTATACTCCATTTGTGCCCCAATGGTGCCAAGCTATTTCTAACACCTCTGCATTACGCCCTCATGCTCTGTTTTTAATAAGCTATAATAATAGCAAAAAATGCTGCCAGTTAGTGGCATCCAAAAAGTGGCTGTTGTACTCCATTTGTGCACCAATGGTGCCAAGCTATTTCTAACACCTCTGCATTACGCCCTCATGCTCTGTTTTTAATAAGCTATAATATTAGCAAAAAATGCTGCCAGTTAGTGACATCCAAAAAGTGGCTGTTGTACTCCATTTGTGCCCCAATGGTGCCAAGCTATTTGTAACACCTCTGCATTACACCCTCCTGCTCTGTTTTAAATAAGCTATAATAAAAGAAAAAAATGCTGCCAGTTAGTGGCATCCAAAAAGTGGCTGTTGTACTCCATTTGTGCCCCAATGGTGCCAAGCTATTTCTAACACCTCTGCATGACACCCTCCTGCTCTGTTTTTAATAGGCTATAATAATAGCAAAAAATGCTGCCAGTTAGTGGCATCCAAAAAGTGGCTGTTGTACTCCATTTGTGCCCCAATGGTGCCAAGCTATTTCTAACACCTCTGCATGACACCCTCCTGCTCTGTTTTTAATAAGCTATAATAATAGCAAAAAATGCTGCCAGTTAGTGACATCCAAAAAGTGGCTGTTGTACTCCATTTGTGCCCCAATGGTGCCAAGCTATTTCTAACACCTCTGCATGACACCCTCCTGCTCTGTTTTTAATAGGCTATAATATTAGCAAAAAATGCTGCCAGTGGGTGATATCCAAAAAATGGCTGTTGTATTCCATTTCTACCCCACTGATGCCAAGCTATTTCTAGCACCTCTGAATTACACCCTCCTGCTCTGTTTTTAATAAGCTATAATAAAAGCAAAAAATGCTGCCAGTTAGTGGCATCCCAAAAGTGGCTGTTGTACTCCATTTGTGCCCCAATGGTGCAAAGCTATTTCTAACACCTCTGCATGACACCCTCCTGCTCTGTTTTTAATAGGCTATAATAATAGCAAAAAATGCTGCCAGTTAATGGCATCCAAAAAGTGGCTGTTGTACTCCATTTGTGCCCCAATGGTGTCAAGCTATTTCTAACACCTCTGCATTACGCCCTCCTGCTCTGTTTTTAATAAGCTATAATAATAGCAAAAAATGCTGCCAGTTAGTGGCATGCAAAAAGTGGCTGTTGTACTCCATTTGTGCACCAATGGTGCCAAGCTATTTCTAACACCTCTGCATGACACCCTCCTGCTCTGTTTTTAATAGGCTATAATAATAGCAAAAAATGCTGCCAGTTAGTGGCATCCAAAAAGTGGCTGTTGTACTCCATTTGTGCCCCAATGGGGCCAAGCTATTTCTAACACCTCTGCATGACACCCTCCTGCTCTGTTTTTAATAAGCTATAATAATAGCAAAAAATGCTGCCAGTTAGTGGCATCCAAAAAGTGGCTGTTGTACTCCATTTGTGCCCCAATGGTGACAAGCTTTTTCTAACACCTCTGCATGACACCCTCCTGCTCTGTTTTTAATAACCTATAATAATAGCAAAAAATGCTGCCAGTTAGTGGCATCCAAAAAGTGGCTGTTGTACTCCATTTGTGCCCCAATGGTGTCAAGCTATTTCTAACACCTCTGCATTACGCCCTCCTTCTCTGTTTTTAATAAGCTATAATAATAGCAAAAAATGCTGCCAGTTAGTGGCATCCAAAATTGGCTGTTCTACTCCATTTGTGCCCCAATGGTGCCAAGGTATTTCTAACACCTCTGCATTACACCCTCGTGCTCTGTTTTTAATAAGCTATAATAAAAGCAAAAAATTCTGCCAGTTAGTGGCATCCCAAAAGTGGCTGTTGTACTCCATTTGTGCCCCAATGGTGCCAAGCTATTTCTAACACCTCTGCATGACACCCTCCTGCTCTGTTTTTAATAAGCTATAGTAATAGCAAAAAATGATGCCAGTTAATGGCATCCAAAAAGTGGCTGTTGTACTCCATTTGTGCCCCAATGGTGCCAAGCTATTTCTAACACCTCTGCATTACGCCCTCATGCTCTGTTTTTAATAAGGTATAATAATAGCAAAAAATGCTGCCAGTTACTGACATCTTAAAAGTGGCTGTTGTACTCCATTTGTGCCCCAATGGTGTCAAGCTATTTCTAACACCTCTGCATTACACCCTCCTGCTCTGTTTTTAATAAGCTATAATAATAACAAAAAATGCTGCCAGTTAGTGGCATCCAAAAAGTGGCTGTTGTACTCTATTTGTGCCCCAATGGTGTCGTTATTTCTAACACCTCTGCATGACACCCTCCTGCTCTGTTTTTAATAAGCTATAATAATAGCAAAAAATGCTGCCAGTTAGTGGCATCCAAAAAGTGGCTGTTGTACTCCATTTGTGCCCCAATGGTGCCAAGCTATTTCTAACACCTCTGCATTACGCCCTCATGCTCTGTTTTTAATAAGGTATAATAATAGCAAAAAATGCTGCCAGTTACTTACATCTTAAAAGTGGCTGTTGTACTCCATTTGTGCCCCAATGGTGTCAAGCTATTTCTAACACCTCTGCATGACACCCTCCTGCTCTGTTTTTAATAAGCTATAATAATAACAAAAAATGCTGCCAGTTAGTGTTATGCAAAAAGTGGCTGTTGTACTCCATTTGTGCACCAATGGTGCCAAGCTATTTCTAACACCTCTGCATGACACCCTCCTGCTCTGTTTTTAATAGGCTATAATAATAGCAAAAAATGCTGCCAGTTAGTGGCATCCAAAAAGTGGCTGTTGTACTCTATTTGTGCCCCAATGGTGTCAAGTTATTTCTAACACCTCTGCATGACACCCTCCTGCTCTGTTTTTAATAAGCTATAATAATAGCAAAAAATGCTGCCAGTTAGTGGCATCCAAAAAGTGGCTGTTGTACTCCATTTGTGCCCCAATGGTGCCAAGCTATTTCTAACACCTCTGCATTACGCCCTCATGCTCTGTTTTTAATAAGCTACAATAATATCAAAAAATGCTGCCAGTTAGTGGCATCCAAAAAGTGGCTGTTGTACTCCATTTGTGCCCCAATGGTGCCAAGCTATTTCAAACACCTATGCATTACGCCCTCATGCTCTGTTTTTAATGAGCTATAATAATAGCAAAAAATGCTGCCAGTTAGTGACATCCAAAAAGTGGCTATTGTACTCCATTTGAGAAAGCCATGGACCCCATAGGGGGGAGGGGCGACATGACCAGAGGGAAGGGAGGGAGTGAGGGGTTAATAAAGTGAATTAAAGGGCATTATGGGCCCTTATAGGGGATTGGTGGAATGGGGTCACTGTAGGGTGGGGAGGGGGCTAGTATATAAACTATAGGGGAGGGGTCTTACCTTCCTTGTGACTCCGGACAGTAAAGGATTCTGACCTGTCCAACGGCATGGCGGACCTCCAGGAACGGGACAGGACGATCCGATCAGCGATGGCGGTGCACGGGGCCCAGGCAGTGCAGTCCCACTTCAGGGCTGCCTGGGTTTCCCCGTCGGCACCTGCCCCTTGTCTCCCCCTCGGCCGCGGGCGGCGTTCCAGGCCCCCCCCCCCATCTTCAGGTATTCTCCGGCCGCAGGGGGGGCAAGGAGGCCCAGTGAGAGCCCCCCTCGGGACCCTCCGCGGCGGGGCAGGCAGCGGCTGCTTCCAGCGTCTGCCCCGGCCGCAGGGAGGAATCTCCGGCAAGGCCGCGGCGGCCGCAAAGGGGGCGTGGCCAGCCCGGGGCCTTCTCCTGATGTCGGGCCTCGGGCTGGAGCGAGGAGCCCAGCGGCGTCTCCCCCCGGCGACGATCTGAGGCCAGCGGCGGCCTGGACGAAGGCGGGCCCGGCCTGGGGCCTACTTCCGGTCCCAGGCCTCGGGCTCAAATTACCAGGCCAGCGGCAGCCCGGGACCGGGGGGCGTGCCCAGCGGTGATCGGAGGTTTGAGAGGGGGCGTGCCCAGCCTGGGGGGCCTGCTCCTGAAGACGGGCACCCTGCGGAGTGACACGGCCCTGCGGCAGCTTCCAAATGGGAGCGGGCCCTGCAATTGAATGAGGCCAGCAGTACCCCCCGTGGGTGGCGGGGGGGGCTGGGCGCAGGCAGCCAGCGGGGGGACCGGTGTGTGCAGGCGGCACCCGGATACCCGTGAGGCTGCGGGGAGCAGGGGGGACGGCAGGAGCCCTGCGGTTCCCGCCAGGTCCCTCAGGTCATCAGTACTGCGCCCGGCAGCAGCGGTCTCCCCCTCCCGGGGAGGACCCGGCGGGATGCCACGGTTGGGGCCCCTGGAGGGCTGGAGGCGACGGTGGGGAGCCCCCTGAGCTCAGGGAGAGGCTCCTCCAAGAAGAGGATTCGGTCAGCGGCGGCCCGGGGGACAGGACGGTCTCGCGGGCTGTCGCCGCACAGGAAGAGACGGATGCCCACCGCCAGTGCCCACGCGGCGGCCCAGGAGGGCGGCCGTGGTGGAGGGGATGCATCGGCTGCGTCCCCTGGAGCTGGAATGGTGGAGGACGACTACAGCGAGGAAGAAGAGGGAGCCCTCGGGTCGGGGGGACGAATCTGACGAGCAGATGGCGGAGGACGTCGCGGTTCCAATTTCCATTTCTGCGCCACGGTCGGGTGAGCTAGCCGTGGATTCGGCATTGCTTGCGGCGCGGGGTGCTAGTTTTGGGGAGGTGGCTGCGGGCACGGCAGCGCCAAGGGGGGTCAGCATTGCTTAGTCAGTTGCTGGGCTTGTTGCAGGGTTTAACGCGCGCGCCGGCGGCAGCAGCGGCCTGGACGGGTCGACGGTGGAGGGCGCAGCGTCGGTCAGCAGCGAGGCGGCGCCGGTAGGGACGGGTGCGGTTGGTGGAGTAGTGGAGCCCGCGGGTTAAACAGCGGTAGAACAGGAAAATGGGGATGAGGTGGTGCGTTTGGCGGATAGGGCTAAGTTTACGTGTGCTTTGAGGGACCGTTAGGGGCTCACCTCCAGAGGGAGGTGAGGGACAAGATTGGAAAGGGGGAGTATGTGAAGATAATTTCCCTGTTACCCCTGTAAAAAAAAAAAAAAAAAAAATTTAATCTGGACAAGGTGAAGCCGAACGACTCCCAAGAAGGAAGGGGAAGAGGAAGAAAAACGCCGTTATGTGCTCATTCCTCGCCCCCCTTTTTTCCAATTGGCTGCAGGCGTTTGCAATTTGGCAAGTGTCATAGGGGAAAAGGAGCCGGAGCACTGCTCGGCTCTGTTTGACTATCGGGATGCAATGGGGGAGGCGTATCGCACGGACAGGGGCTTGCCATGGCTGCGGTATGATGTGCAGTTTAGGCGGCGGAAGGCGTTGCGGCCCGGCATGCGGTGGGACCGTGAGGACATTTCCTTAGGGATGCGTTGAATGGCGGCCCCGAGCCAACCCCCCCCCCCTTCCTTTCATGGCGGCGCCGGGGGGAACGGGAGCCAGGCCCTCGGGTACCCAGAAAAAGGGATTGTGCTGGCAAGTTGGCGACGGCCGGTGCAAATTTGGGGCAGCATGCAGGTTCGAGCATGAGTGCTCCGGCTGAGGGGGGACGGGTTTTGGTAAAAGGGAGGACGCCAGTGAAAATAGGGGCGATGGCGCCATCTTTTAAATAGGTATCCGGGCGGGGCAGCGGCGTCCATTTTGCGGTTTGGTTTTTTATACGGTTTTCAGATTCCGTCGGCGGTCGAGGCATGGCCTCCGGTTTGTCGTACTTTACGGTCGGCAAGGGACCACCCTATGGTTGTGGGTGGGAAGTTGGGGACAGAGGTTGAGTTGGGCAGGATGGGGGGGTCCATTTGAGAGCCCGCCGTGCAGTAATCTGGTGGTGTCCCGGTTGGGGGTGGTGCCAAAGAAGGAGCCGGATAAATTTCGGCTCATCCAGCATCTTTCATTTCCGGGGGGGTCGTCAGTGAATGATGGCATCGCGCTAGAATTGTCGGCAGTGTACTACGTCTCGTTTGACAGCGCTGGCCTTGGTGCGGGCGGCGGGATGCGGTGCATTGATGGCAAAGGTGGATGTAGAATCGGCGTTTTCGTTTGCTGCCGTGCATCCGGAGAGCCAGCACCTTCTGGGTTGCTGGTGGGGTGATGAGTTTATGTTGATCATTGTTTGCCTATGGGCTGTTTCAATTTCTGGTTTGTATTTTGAGGCGTTTAGTTCCTTTGCTGAGTGGGTGGTGCGGGACGTGTCTGGGTTGTCCTCCATTATCCTCTATCTAGATGATTTTCTTGGTGTCGGTCCGGCGGGATCCATGGTTTGCGCTGGCTCGTTGTTCGCCTTACAGAGAGTGGCGGATAGCTTTGGGTTCCCTTTAGCACAGGATAAGTCGGAGGGGCCGGCGACGGTTATGCGGTAATTTTTTGTTTTCTTTGGGGACTGAGATTGACTCTTTGGCTATGGAATGCAGGCTGCCGGAGGGGAAGATGGTGGCCTTGGGGTGAGTGGTAGCAGCAATGCTGGCAGCACGGAAAGGGCGGCTGAAGGTGGTGCAATCTTTGCTCGGGAAGTTTGAACTTTGCGTGCAGGATTTTGCCAATGGGGCGGGTGTTCGCCAAGATTTTGGCGGCAGATAGGGTAGGCGTACGGTCCCCGGCGCATTTTGTGCGGGTCACGCGGGAGATCAAGGAGGATTTTCTGGTTTGGGATGTTTTTTCTTGCAATGTTTTAACGGCCGAGCCTTGTGGTTGAAGAAGGTGGTGCCCAATGGTGTGCTAGAACTGTACAGGGACGCGGCCGGGTCGGCAGGTTTCGTCACCACTTTTTCAGGGACATTGGTACGTTGGGAGGTGGCCTGAGGAATGGCGGCAGGTTGGTCTGGTTGGGAATCTGGCGTTGCTGTGGTTATTTTCGATCGTGGTGACGGTGGAATTGTGGGGGGTCGCAATTTTCGGGATGTAAGTGTGCGATCACTGCGATAATCAGGCGGTGGTGCATGCGAGAAACAGCTTGTCAGCAGAGTCCGGACCGGTAGTGGCTTATCTGCGGCAGTTGGTGCTCAAGTGTTTACGGTGGAACGTTCATGTGGTTGCGAAACACGTGGTGGGGGTTGATAACGGGGTGGCGGACGCTTTATCTCATTTTCAGTCCACAGGTTGTGGGAGTTCATGCCGGGGGGCAGACGAGATCGGAGCAGTGTCCAGAGGACTTGTGGAGCCTGGTGAGGCATTGATTGCGGGTTTCATTAGGAATTCGGTGAGTGGCAGGAGATGCTGGGAGTTATGTTTGGTGACGGGCGAGCAAATTACTTGTTGGCGCTACTGGCACTAGTGAGCGAGGATTTCAGGGCTGGGAAGTCGGCATCAGCAATGATACTTAGGGTGGCGGCTGTGGCCTTTTTGGTTGAAGGTCAGGGGTGAGTGGGGCGTGTCGCGGAATTTTGGGTGCGGCAGGCCTTGAAGGGTTTTTTCGAAAAAAGGGCGAAGGAGCGGGACACTAGGTGGCCCATTTCTTTGGTTTTGTTACGGCAATTGGTGGACGGTTTGCGGGAAATTTGTGTCTCAGTTTATGAGAGGGTGCTTTTGAAACGGCTTTTGTGTTGGCCTTTTGGGGCGTTGGTGAGCCCTTCCAGGTTTAGGGGGGGTGGTCTGATGTCCGAGGTTGTGGCATTGGTGGGACGGAGAGTAGAGTGTCAGCTTAGGCGGTCCAAAAAACAGACCTGATGGGTCGAGGCAGGTTGGTTGTGATGGATGCGTTGTGCCCGGGGCAGTTGGTGAGGAAGTTTTTCGGCTTGGGGGCGGTCCTCCGGGCCTGCTGTTATGGCACGTGGATGGGTCATTGGTTTGTCTCGTTACCAGTTTGTGGCCGTACTGAGGAGTTGTTTGCGCTGTGCGGGGGAATGCTCGGGAGATTATGGGCCTCATTCCTTCAGGATCGGGGCGGCTGTGGAGGCTTCGCGTTGTGGCCTGGGTGATGACATGGTGGGACGAATCGGTTGGTGGGAGTCTTATCGTTTTTCGGGGTTTATGTGCGCCCACAGTTGTTGTCCCAGTGAGGGCTTTATGGAGTAGTTGGTTGTGACTTTGTCGGGGTTTCATGCTATAAAAATGGTGTTGGTGGGGTTTTGTTTTGGTAAAGTTTTTGTGGTTGTAGGAATCTGCCTGATATGGATTCTGGGGCTCTCCTTCGTGTTCTGGGGGGCCCGTCGGGCCGATGCTCGCCTGCATGGTCGGCAGTTGGGTGGACAGATCGCTTGCGTTGGTCAAGTGGTTCGGTGTGCGGGGCATGGAATGGAGCAGGGTCGTGACGGAGTTTGAATACTATTGCAGGGGGATAGACCTCCGAACGTGTTGGTTTTGCACGTGGGGGGGGGAAATGACTTGGGAGTGCGGGTATCACGTGATTTGATCTGGGACATCAAGATAGATCTATTGCGTTTATGAACCAGGTATCCGGGTTTGATAGTGGTATGGTCGGATTGTGGCCACATTGGTGTGGAGGGGGGCTCGGTCAGTTGAGAAGCTGAATCGCGCCCGGGCTCATGTGAACAGGGTGGTTGCGCGTTTTGTGCGGAGAAACGGCGGTATTGTAGTGTGACGTGTGGATCTGGAGTCGCCAAAGTGGCAGTTTCGAAGGGGTGATGGGGTTCACCTTACTGAGATTGGTTCTGATCTATGGGCCTTGGGTTTGCGTGATGGTGGAGCAAGCCTTGGGTGTGTGGCGGGTCCAGGCCACGTAAGGTGTCACGTGGCCTGTCCTGTGGCGGGGGTAGGTCTGGTCCAGAGGCGGTTGTAAGGGATTGGTGGCTGGACTGAGAGGCACTGTCTTGGTATGGTGTCTCCGGGTTCCGGTAAATTGCAGGCACGGGGTTCTGCAAGGTTTGGGGGGTATTAATCCACGGGGTGATTAATACCTCATCTCTGGGTCGGAGTGTTGCGGCCAGGGATATTGGTGGAGGAAGTGGTTTCTGGACCGGGCCTACATGGGGTTACA
Organism: Anomaloglossus baeobatrachus; assembly: GCF_048569485.1. Classification (NCBI taxonomy): domain Eukaryota; kingdom Metazoa; phylum Chordata; class Amphibia; order Anura; family Aromobatidae; genus Anomaloglossus; species Anomaloglossus baeobatrachus. The sequence goes on from NC_134357.1 coordinate 219,626,788, forward strand.
TGTACAGTTATTATTTATGTGTTACCTATTATTTGTTTGGGGTCGCCCGTTGGACGGCGCCCCCTTGTGTTAGTATGTTAATAATAGGTAATAAAGGCTGCTGTGGCCAATTTGTTTAACCAAGTCACATGCAGTTGGTGTGTTATTTATTAGGTTAAGTGGGTATACTAACCATCACGACCGGAGAATCCTTCCTCAGTGGTCATGCCCCAATGCTGCCAAACTATTTCTAACACCTCTGCATTACACCCTCCTGCTCTGTTTTTAATAAGCTATAATAATAACATAAAATGCTGGCAGTTAGTGGCATCCAAAAAGTGTCTGTTGTACTCCATTTGTGCCCCAATGGTGCCAAGCTATTTCTATTACCTCTGCATTACGTCCTCATGCTCTGTTTTTAATAAGCTATAATAATAGCAAAAAATGCTGCCAGTTAGTGGCATCCAAAAAGTGACTGTTGTACTCCATTTGTGCCCCAATGGTGCCAAGCTATTTCTAACACCTCTGCATGACACCCTCATGCTCTGTTTTTAATAAGCTATAATAATAGCAAAAAATGCTGCCAGTTAGTGGCATCCAAAAAGTGGCTGTTATACTCCATTTGTGCCGCAATGGTGCCAAGCTATTTCTAACACCTCTGCATTACGCCCTCATGCTCTGTTTTTAATAAGCTATAATAATAGCAAAAAATGCTGCCAGTTAGTGGCATCCAAAAAGTGGCTGTTGTACTCCATTTGTGCCCCAATGGTGCCAAGCTATTTCTAACACCTCTGCATTACGCCCTCATGCTCTGTTTTTAATAAGCTATAATATTAGCAAAAAATGCTGCCAGTTAGTGGCATCCAAAAAGTGGCTGGTGTACTCCATTTGTGCCCCAATGGTGCCAAGCTATTTCTAACACCTCTGCATTACGCCCTCATGCTCTGTTTTTAATAAGGTATAATAATAGCAAAAAACGCTGCCAGTTACTGACATCTTAAAAGTGGCTGTTGTACTCCATTTGTGCCCCAATGGTGTCAAGCTATTTCTAACACCTCTGCATTACACCCTCCTGCTCTGTTTTTAATAAGCTATAATAATAACAAAAAATGCTGCCAGTTAGTGGTATGCAAAAAGTGGCTGTTGTACTCCATTTGTGCACCAATGGTGCCAAGCTATTTCTAACACCTCTGCATGACACCCTCCTGCTCTGTTTTTAATAGGCTATAATAATAGAAAAAAATTCTGCCAGTTAGTGGCATCCAAAAAGTGGCTGTTGTACTCTATTTGTGCCCCAATGGTGTCAAGTTATTTCTAAAACCTCTGCATGACACCCTCCTGCTCTGTTTTTAATAAGCTATAATAATAGCAAAAAATGCTGCCAGTTAGTGGCATCCAAAAAGTGGCTGTTGTACTCCATTTGTGCCCCAATGGTGCCAAGCTATTTCTAACACCTCTGCATTACGCCCTCATGCTCTGTTTTTAATAAGGTATAATAATAGCAAAAAATGCTGCCAGTTACTGACATCTTAAAAGTGGCTGTTGTACTCCATTTGTGCCCCAATGGTGTCAAGCTATTTCTAACACCTCTGCATGACACCCTCCTGCTCTGTTTTTAATAAGCTATAATAATAACAAAAAATGCTGCCAGTTAGTGGTATGCAAAAAGTGGCTGTTGTACTCCATTTGTGCACCAATGGTGCCAAGCTATTTCTAACACCTCTGCATGACACCCTCCTGCTCTGTTTTTAATAAGCTATAATAATAGCAAAAAATGCTGCCAGTTAGTGACATCCAAAAAGTGGCTGTTGTACTCCATTTGTGCCCCAATGGTGCCAAGCTATTTCTAACACCTCTGCATGACACCCTCCTGCTCTGTTTTTAATAGGCTATAATATTAGCAAAAAATGCTGCCAGTGGGTGATATCCAAAAAATGGCTGTTGTATTCCATTTCTACCCCACTGATGCCAAGCTATTTCTAGCACCTCTGAATTACACCCTCCTGCTCTGTTTTTAATAAGCTATAATAAAAGCAAAAAATGCTGCCAGTTAGTGGCATCCCAAAAGTGGCTGTTGTACTCCATTTGTGCCCCAATGGTGCAAAGCTATTTCTAACACCTCTGCATGACACCCTCCTGCTCTGTTTTTAATAGGCTATAATAATAGCAAAAAATGCTGCCAGTTAATGGCATCCAAAAAGTGGCTGTTGTACTCCATTTGTGCCCCAATGGTGTCAAGCTATTTCTAACACCTCTGCATTACGCCCTCCTGCTCTGTTTTTAATAAGCTATAATAATAGCAAATAATGCTGCCAGTTAGTGGCATGCAAAAAGTGGCTGTTGTACTCCATTTGTGCCCCAATGGTGCCAAGCTATTTCTAACACCTCTGCATGACACCCTCCTGCTCTGTTTTTAATAAGCTATAATAATAGCAAAAAATGATGCCAGTTAATGGCATCCAAAAAGTGGCTGTTGTACTCCATTTGTGCCCCAATGGTGCCAAGCTATTTCTAACACCTCTGCATTACGCCCTCATGCTCTGTTTTTAATAAGGTATAATAATAGCAAAAAATGCTGCCAGTTACTGACATCTTAAAAGTGGCTGTTGTACTCCATTTGTGCCTCAATGGTGTCAAGCTATTTCTAACACCTCTGCATTACACCCTCCTGCTCTGTTTTTAATAAGCTATAATAATAACAAAAAATGCTGCCAGTTAGTGGTATGCAAAAAGTGGCTGTTGTACTCCATTTGTGCACCAATGGTGCCAAGCTATTTCTAACACCTCTGCATGACACCCTCCTGCTCTGTTTTTAATAGGCTATAATAATAGAAAAAAATTCTGCCAGTTAGTGGCATCCAAAAAGTGGCTGTTGTACTCTATTTGTGCCCCAATGGTGTCAAGTTATTTCTAACACCTCTGCATGACACCCTCCTGCTCTGTTTTTAATAAGCTATAATAATAGCAAAAAATGCTGCCAGTTAGTGGCATCCAAAAAGTGTCTGTTGTACTCCATTTGTGCCCCAATGGTGCCAAGCTATTTCTATTACCTCTGCATTACGTCCTCATGCTCTGTTTTTAATAAGCTATAATAATAGCAAAAAATGCTGCCAGTTAGTGGCATCCAAAAAGTGACTGTTGTACTCCATTTGTGCCCCAATGGTGCCAAGCTATTTCTAACACCTCTGCATGACACCCTCATGCTCTGTTTTTAATAAGCTATAATAATAGCAAAAAATGCTGCCAGTTAGTGGCATCCAAAAAGTGGCTGTTGTACTCCATTTGTGCCCCAATGGTGCCAAGCTATTTCTAACACCTCTGCATTACGCCCTCATGCTCTGTTTTTAATAAGCTATAATATTAGCAAAAAATGCTGCCAGTTAGTGGCATCCAAAAAGTGGCTGTTGTACTCCATTTGTGCCCCAATGGTGCCAAGGTATTTCTAACACCTCTGCATTACGTCCTCATGCTCTGTTTTTAATAAGCTATAATAAAAGCAAAAAATGCTGCCAGTTAGTGGCATCCAAAAAGTGGCTGTTGTACTCCATTTGTGCCCCAATGGTGCCAAGCTATTTCTAACACCTCTGCATTACGCCCTCATACTCTGTTTTTAATAAGCTATAATAATAGCAAAAAATGCTGCCAGTTAGTGGCATCCAAAAAGTGGCTGTTGTACTCCATTTGTGCCCCAATGGTGCCAAGCTATTTCTAACACCTCTGCATTACGCCCTCATGCTCTGTTTTTAGTAAGCTACAATAATATCAAAAAATGCTGCCAGTTAGTGGCATCCAAAAAGTGGCTGTTGTACTCCATTTGTGCCCCAATGGTGCCAAGCTATTTCAAACACCTATGCATTACGCCCTCATGCTCTGTTTTTAATGAGCTATAATAATAGCAAAAAATGCTGCCAGTTAGTGACATCCAAAAAGTGGCTATTGTACTCCATTTGTGCCCCAATGCTGCCAAACTATTTCTAACACCTCTGCATTACACCCTCCTGCTCTGTTTTTAATAAGCTATAATAATAACATAAAATGCTGGCAGTTAGTGGCATCCAAAAAGTGTCTGTTGTACTCCATTTGTGCCCCAATGGTGCCAAGCTATTTCTATTACCTCTGCATTACGTCCTCATGCTCTGTTTTTAATAAGCTATAATAATAGCAAAAAATGCTGCCAGTTAGTGGCATCCAAAAAGTGACTGTTGTACTCCATTTGTGCCCCAATGGTGCCAAGCTATTTCTAACACCTCTGCATGACACCCTCATGCTCTGTTTTTAATAAGCTATAATAATAGCAAAAAATGCTGCCAGTTAGTGGCATCCAAAAAGTGGCTGTTGTACTCCATTTGTGCCCCAATGGTGCCAAGCTATTTCTAACACCTCTGCATTACGCCCTCATGCTCTGTTTTTAATAAGCTATAATATTAGCAAAAAATGCTGCCAGTTAGTGGCATCCAAAAAGTGGCTGTTGTACTCCATTTGTGCCCCAATGGTGCCAAGGTATTTCTAACACCTCTGCATTACGTCCTCATGCTCTGTTTTTAATAAGCTATAATAAAAGCAAAAAATGCTGCCAGTTAGTGGCATCCCAAAAGTGGCTGTTGTACTCCATTTGTGCCCCAATGGTGCCAAGCTATTTCTAACACCTCTGCATGACACCCTCCTGCTCTGTTTTTAATAAGCTATAATAATAACAAAAAATGCTGCCAGTTAGTGGTATGCAAAAAGTGGCTGTTGTACTCCATTTGTGCACCAATGGTGCAAAGCTATTTCTAACACCTCTGCATGACACCCTCCTGCTCTGTTTTTAATAGGCTATAATAATAGAAAAAAATTCTGCCAGTTAGTGGCATCCAAAAAGTGGCTGTTGTACTCTATTTGTGCCCCAATGGTGTCAAGTTATTTCTAACACCTCTGCATGACACCCTCCTGCTCTGTTTTTAATAAGCTATTATAATAGCAAAAAATGCTGCCAGTTAGTGGCATCCAAAAAGTGGCTGTTGTACTCCATTTGTGCCCCAATGGTGCCAAGCTATTTCTAACACCTCTGCATTACGCCCTCATGCTCTGTTTTTAATAAGGTATAATAATAGCAAAAAATGCTGCCAGTTACTGACATCTTAAAAGTGGCTGTTGTACTCCATTTGTGCCTCAATGGTGTCAAGCTATTTCTAACACCTCTGCATTACACCCTCCTGCTCTGTTTTTAATAAGCTATAATAATAACAAAAAATGCTGCCAGTTAGTGGTATGCAAAAAGTGGCTGTTGTACTCCATTTGTGCACCAATGGTGCCAAGCTATTTCTAACACCTCTGCATGACACCCTCCTGCTCTGTTTTTAATAGGCTATAATAATAGAAAAAAATTCTGCCAGTTAGTGGCATCCAAAAAGTGGCTGTTGTACTCTATTTGTGCCCCAATGGTGTCAAGTTATTTCTAACACCTCTGCATGACACCCTCCTGCTCTGTTTTTAATAAGCTATAATAATAGCAAAAAATGCTGCCAGTTAGTGGCATCCAAAAAGTGTCTGTTGTACTCCATTTGTGCCCCAATGGTGCCAAGCTATTTCTATTACCTCTGCATTACGTCCTCATGCTCTGTTTTTAATAAGCTATAATAATAGCAAAAAATGCTGCCAGTTAGTGGCATCCAAAAAGTGACTGTTGTACTCCATTTGTGCCCCAATGGTGCCAAGCTATTTCTAACACCTCTGCATGACACCCTCATGCTCTGTTTTTAATAAGCTATAATAATAGCAAAAAATGCTGCCAGTTAGTGGCATCCAAAAAGTGGCTGTTGTACTCCATTTGTGCCCCAATGGTGCCAAGCTATTTCTAACACCTCTGCATTACGCCCTCATGCTCTGTTTTTAATAAGCTATAATATTAGCAAAAAATGCTGCCAGTTAGTGGCATCCAAAAAGTGGCTGTTGTACTCCATTTGTGCCCCAATGGTGCCAAGGTATTTCTAACACCTCTGCATTACGTCCTCATGCTCTGTTTTTAATAAGCTATAATAAAAGCAAAAAATGCTGCCAGTTAGTGGCATCCAAAAAGTGGCTGTTGTACTCCATTTGTGCCCCAATGGTGCCAAGCTATTTCTAACACCTCTGCATTACGCCCTCATACTCTGTTTTTAATAAGCTATAATAATAGCAAAAAATGCTGCCAGTTAGTGGCATCCAAAAAGTGGCTGTTGTACTCCATTTGTGCCCCAATGGTGCCAAGCTATTTCTAACACCTCTGCATTACGCCCTCATGCTCTGTTTTTAATAAGCTACAATAATATCAAAAAATGCTGCCAGTTAGTGGCATCCAAAAAGTGGCTGTTGTACTCCATTTGTGCCCCAATGGTGCCAAGCTATTTCAAACACCTATGCATTACGCCCTCATGCTCTGTTTTTAATGAGCTATAATAATAGCAAAAAATGCTGCCAGTTAGTGACATCCAAAAAGTGGCTATTGTACTCCATTTGTGCCCCAATGCTGCCAAACTATTTCTAACACCTCTGCATTACACCCTCCTGCTCTGTTTTTAATAAGCTATAATAATAACATAAAATGCTGGCAGTTAGTGGCATCCAAAAAGTGTCTGTTGTACTCCATTTGTGCCCCAATGGTGCCAAGCTATTTCTATTACCTCTGCATTACGTCCTCATGCTCTGTTTTTAATAAGCTATAATAATAGCAAAAAATGCTGCCAGTTAGTGGCATCCAAAAAGTGACTGTTGTACTCCATTTGTGCCCCAATGGTGCCAAGCTATTTCTAACACCTCTGCATGACACCCTCATGCTCTGTTTTTAATAAGCTATAATAATAGCAAAAAATGCTGCCAGTTAGTGGCATCCAAAAAGTGGCTGTTGTACTCCATTTGTGCCCCAATGGTGCCAAGCTATTTCTAACACCTCTGCATTACGCCCTCATGCTCTGTTTTTAATAAGCTATAATATTAGCAAAAAATGCTGCCAGTTAGTGGCATCCAAAAAGTGGCTGTTGTACTCCATTTGTGCCCCAATGGTGCCAAGGTATTTCTAACACCTCTGCATTACGTCCTCATGCTCTGTTTTTAATAAGCTATAATAAAAGCAAAAAATGCTGCCAGTTAGTGGCATCCCAAAAGTGGCTGTTGTACTCCATTTGTGCCCCAATGGTGCCAAGCTATTTCTAACACCTCTGCATGACACCCTCCTGCTCTGTTTTTAATAAGCTATAATAATAACAAAAAATGCTGCCAGTTAGTGGTATGCAAAAAGTGGCTGTTGTACTTCATTTGTGCACCAATGGTGCCAAGCTATTTCTAACACCTCTGCATGACACCCTCCTGCTCTGTTTTTAATAGGCTATAATAATAGAAAAAAATTCTGCCAGTTAGTGGCATCCAAAAAGTGGCTGTTGTACTCTATTTGTGCCCCAATGGTGTCAAGTTATTTCTAACACCTCTGCATGACACCCTCCTGCTCTGTTTTTAATAAGCTATTATAATAGCAAAAAATGCTGCCAGTTAGTGGCATCCAAAAAGTGGCTGTTGTACTCCATTTGTGCCCCAATGGTGCCAAGCTATTTCTAACACCTCTGCATTACGCCCTCATGCTCTGTTTTTAATAAGGTATAATAATAGCAAAAAATGCTGCCAGTTACTGACATCTTAAAAGTGGCTGTTGTACTCCATTTGTGCCCCAATGGTGTCAACCTATTTCTAACACCTCTGCATGACACCCTCCTGCTCTGTTTTTAATAAGCTATAATAAAAGCAAAAAATGCTGCCAGTTAGTGGCATCCCAAAAGTGGCTGTTGTACTCCATTTGTGCCCCAATGGTGCCAAGCTATTTCTAACACCTCTGCATGACACCCTCCTGCTCTGTTTTTAATAAGCTATAATAATAGCAAAAAATGATGCCAGTTAATGGCATCCAAAAAGTGGCTGTTGTACTCCATTTGTGCCCCAATGGTGCCAAGCTATTTCTAACACCTCTGCATTACGCCCTCATGCTCTGTTTTTAATAAGGTATAATAATAGCAAAAAATGCTGCCAGTTACTGACATCTTAAAAGTGGCTGTTGTACTCAATTTGTGCCCCAATGGTGTCAAGCTATTTCTAACACCTCTGCATTACACCCTCCTGCTCTGTTTTTAATAAGCTATAATAATAACAAAAAATGCTGCCAGTTAGTGGTATGCAAAAAGTGGCTGTTGTACTCCATTTGTGCACCAATGGTGCCAAGCTATTTCTATCACCTCTGCATGACACCCTCCTGCTCTGTTTTTAATAGGCTATAATAATAGAAAAAAATTCTGCCAGTTAGTGGCATCCAAAAAGTGGCTGTTGTACTCTATTTGTGCCCCAATGGTGTCAAGTTATTTCTAACACCTCTGCATGACACCCTCCTGCTCTGTTTTTAATAAGCTATAATAATAGCAAAAAATGCTGCCAGTTAGTGGCATCCAAAAAGTGGCTGTTGTACTCCATTTGTGCCCCAATGGTGCCGAGCTATTTCTAACACCTCTGCATTACGCCCTCATGCTCTGTTTTTAATAAGGTATAATAATAGCAAAAAATGCTGCCAGTTACTGACATCTTAAAAGTGGCTGTTGTACTCCATTTGTGCCCCAATGGTGTCAAGCTATTTCTAACACCTCTGCATGACACCCTCCTGCTCTGTTTTTAATAAGCTATAATAATAACAAAAAATGCTGCCAGTTAGTGGTATGCAAAAAGTGGCTGTTGTACTCCATTTGTGCACCAATGGTGCCAAGCTATTTCTAACACCTCTGCATGACACCCTCCTGCTCTGTTTTTAATAGGCTATAATAATAGCAAAAAATGCTGCCAGTTAGTGGCATCCAAAAAGTGGCTGTTGTACTCCATTTGTGCCCTAATGGTGTCAAGTTATTTCTAACACCTCTGCATGACACCCTCCTGCTCTGTTTTTAATAAGCTATAATAATAGCAAAAAATGCTGCCAGTTAGTGGCATCCAAAAAGTGGCTGTTGTACTCCATTTGTGCCCCAATGGTGCCAAGCTATTTCTAACACCTCTGCATTACGCCCTCATACTCTGTTTTTAATAAGCTATAATAATAGCAAAAAATGCTGCCAGTTAGTGGCATCCAAAAAGTGGCTGTTGTACTCCATTTGTGCCCCAATGGTGCCAAGCTATTTCTAACACCTCTGCATTACGCCCTCATGCTCTGTTTTTAATAAGCTACAATAATATCAAAAAATGCTGCCAGTTAGTGGTGTCACGCTCCCCGGGTCCTTGGCTTCCCTCCCCGGGTCCTCTGCTCCGCTCCCCGGGTCCTCAGCCCCGCTCCCCGGCTCACCTGCCACGCTCCCCGCTCTCCAGCCTCCGGTCCCCGTCCTTCCCAGGCCCCCTGGTCCCCGATCGCGGCGCCCGACGGCTTCCCAGGCCCTGGCCGGCTCCCCTGCGTCCTCTTCTCAGCCTCCTTCCCTGGCTTCTGGCACCCGGGCTGCGCGCATGCGCATTAGGGCGCGCGCGCGGTCACTGACCCTTTCTTAAAGGGCCAGCGTCCATTAACAGGTAATGAGGCTAATCAGGTACAGGGTATAAAGGGGTGTATTGTCCAAGGGGGCGGGGCCTGATCTTCGTGTTCCCTAAGCTAGGAGTCAGGTCTCCTGGTGTTTAGTGCATGTACTCACCTATCTCTCTTTGTAGAGCCGTGCTTGCCTCGCCATCCAGTCTGTCGTATCCTGAACCCCGAACGCTGTCCTTCTGCCATCCTGACAGTCCGCACCATCTCGGATCCCTGCGGTGACCCGTCATCTTGCTCCCAAGGTTCCGGACCCCGCCTGACATCATCTCGGCTTCCGAACCTGAGCTGCGTCACCCGGACTACCACCCATAACTCCGTGGTCCCAGGGACTTCTCCGCTATTCCCGTGTGCAAGGACTGTTCTGCTGTTTCTAGTGTTCCAGCTGCCGGACTCTTTCCTACCATCTAGGAGTTCGTTCCAGTGGATCCACCTCCTGGGCCTGCCCGTACACCTGGCCGTGACAGTAAGATCAGGCCATGGATCCCGCTGCAGCACTAGCGGCCTTGCAAGAGGAACTCCAACGCCAGCGTGAAGTCCAGACCCGCATGCTGAACTTCATGACTTCCGTGGACACCCGCCTGACCATGCTACAAGCGGCAGTCACGTCTACAACATCCCAAGCCGCCACTAGTCAAGCCACGTCCCCCGCTCCCGTGGCCGCTTCTTCGGATGCTTCCAGACTGCGTTTGGCCTCACCACCCCGGTACACCGGAGATCCCAAGACTTGCAGGGGGTTTATAAACCAATGCTCCCTCCACTTCACGCAGCTGCCACATCTGTTTGCCTCCGACCAAGCCAAGGTCGCCTTCATCATGTCTCACCTGGAGGGCGAGGCACTGGCGTGGATGAACCCGTTGTGGGAGAAGGAGGACCCTATGACCAAGGATCTTCAAGAGTTCCTGCAGGCCTTCCGCAGCACCTTTGACGAGCCGGGACGCGCCTCTGCGTCTGCTTCATCCCTCCTCCGCTTACGTCAAGGAACACTGACGGTGGGCCAATACGCCATCCGTTTCCGCACGTTGGCTTCTGAACTCGGGTGGAATAATGAGGCCCTAACAGCCGCCTTCTGGGAAGGACTCTCGAGTCGCATCAAAGATGAGTTGGCGGGTCGTGACGTGCCCTCCACCCTAGATGCCCTGATTGCCCTAGCAACTCGAGTGGACATTCGTTTTCAGGAGCGCTCCAAAGAGCTGTCTCGGGAGAGACGTCCGGTACGACATTCCCCTCCTCCACAGAAGCCCTCCGTATCGCAGTCATCAACAGCTGGGATTCCCGTCCACGAGCCCATGCAGATCGACCGAGTACGGCAATCTGAACAACATCGAGCAGAGCGGCTCGCCAAGGGCCTCTGCTTTTACTGCGGAGAGGACACTCACCTCCTACGCTCCTGTCCGGAAAGGCCGGGAAACTCCAAAGCCTAGGGTTGGTAGGAGAGGCCACCCTAGGTGCTGGGACTCTCTCAGACCCGGTTATGTGGACTGTGCAAGTGTCAACGGGAGAGACGCGCTTCACGGCTGAGGCATACCTCGACTCTGGAGCAGCAGGCAATTTCATCCAGCAGGCCACGGTGGACAAGTACCAGCTGCCTGTTACTCTACTCGAGAAGCCCCTAGTGATTGCCTCTGTGGATGGGAGACCCCTCTCTGATACCATCTCCTGGGTCACCAGACCGGTCGAACTGCGTATCGGTGCCCTGCACACCGAGAACATCACTCTCTACGTCCTTCCACACATGTCCCACCAGATCCTGCTGGGACTTCCCTGGTTGCGGACACACGAACCATCAGTCAGCTGGGGTACTGGCGAAATCACCCGATGGGGTCCTGCTTGTCATGAGAAGTGCGTCTTTGAGCAGTCTTCTCTCCCTTTCCTGGGATACATCATCTCGGGCACTGGACTGCAGATGGATCCAAAGAAGGTCTCCTCCATACTCAACTGGCCTCCTCCTTCTGGACTGAAGGCAATCCAACGGTTCCTGGGATTCGCCAACTACTACCGCCAGTTTATCCCTCACTTCTCTGCCCTGACTGCTCCTCTCTCCGCTTTGACCAAAAAGGAGGCTAATCCAAAGGACTGGTCACCTGCGGCCGACGCCGCGTTTTGCTCCCTGAAGCGAGCATTTGCCTCCGCTCCTGTACTCCACCGTCCGGAGTTAAACCGCCAGTTCACCTTGGAAGTGGATGCCTCCTCCTCGGGGGCTGGAGCAGTGCTCATGCAGAAATCCTCCTCCGGCAAGATGGTGACTTGCGGTTTCTTCTCCAAGAGCTTCTCAGCGCCGGAACGTAATTACACCATCGGTGACCGAGAACTATTGGCGGTCAAACTGGCTCTGGAGGAGTGGCGCTACCTCCTGGAAGGAGCAGTGTACCCCGTGATTATCTACACGGACCACAAGAACCTGGAATACCTGCGGTCCGCTCAGCGACTGAACCCACGGCAAGCCAGGTGGTCCTTATTCTTTGCCAGGTTTGACTTCCAGCTCCATTTCAGACCCGCGGACAAGAATGTACGCGCTGATGCCTTGTCTAGGTCTTTCGTGCCTATGGAGCAGGAGGAAGAGACTACCCAACCTATCATCCCTCCTAGCAAGATTATTCCGGTGGCCCCTGTCACTCTGGCCCAGATACCGCCCGGGAAGACCTATGTCTCTGAGACTGACAGGCAAAAAGTGTTACACTGGGGTCATGCCTCCAAAACAGCCGGTCATGCAGGCCAGAAGAGAACATGGGGTGCGATTGTACGCCATTACTGGTGGCCATCCCTTCGCACGGACGTCGCTGCTTATGTCTCTGCCTGCTCCTCTTGTGCCAGGAACAAGACGCCCAAACACCTGCCCTATGGCCGTCTTCTGCCTCTGCCTATACCCTCAGTTCCGTGGCAACACATAGCGATGGATTTTATTACGGACTTGCCATTATCCTCCGGACACACAGTCATATGGGTCGTGGTGGACCGGTTCTCCAAAATGGCTCACTTCGTCCCTATGGCCGGACTGCCCTCTGCTCAGGAACTCGCGGAAGCCTATATACATCACATCTTCCGCTTGCATGGCTTTCCATCCCACATCGTGTCCGACAGAGGAACTCAGTTCACCTCCCGCTTCTGGAGGGCGCTCTGCAAGCATCTGGGAGTGACTCTGGACTTTTCTTCTGCTTACCATCCTCAGTCTAATGGCCAAGTGGAGAGGGTCAATCAAATCTTGACATCCTTCTTACGTCACTATGTCAACGCCCATCACGACGACTGGTCCACGCTTCTGCCTTGGGCTGAATTCTCACATAACCACCATATCAGTGAGTCGTCCTCCAAATCTCCCTTCCATGTCGTTTACGGACTTCAGCCCTCCGTTCCATTGCCTATATCCCCTTCTTCGGATGTCCCTGCGGCTGATACTGTAGCCCGTGACTTCGCTACCATTTGGGACTCTGTCAAGGCGTCCCTTGGACGCGCTTCCCAGCGGATGAAGAAACACGCTGACAAGAGGTGTCTGGACCCTCCGTGTTTCTCTCCTGGTGACCTGGTCTGGCTTGCTTCCCAGTACATCCGATTGAAGATACCTTCCTACAAGCTGGGTCCTCGATACATCAGGCCGTTTAAGGTCCTCAGCAAGATCAATGAGGTCTCCTACAAGCTACAGCTCCCGGCCACGATGAGGATTCCCAACTCTTTCCACGTCTCCCTGCTCAAGCCGGTCGTCCTTGGTCCCTTCTCCGCTGCTGCCTGTCCGGCTCCTCCACCTATTGCCGATGACGACATCTATGCGGTAAGGGATATCGTGGCCATGAAGACCGTTCGAGGTCGTCAGTTCTTCCTGGTGGACTGGGAGGGGTATGGTCCTGAGGATAGGTCCTGGGAGCCCAGGGAGAACGTGGGCACTCCTCTGATCCGTGCCTTCATGTCCCGGTTGCGGGGAGGGGGGCGTGGGGGGGGGTACTGTCACGCTCCCCGGGTCCTTGGCTTCCCTCCCCGGGTCCTCTGCTCCGCTCCCCGGGTCCTCAGCCCCGCTCCCCGGCTCACCTGCCACGCTCCCCGCTCTCCAGCCTCCGGTCCCCGTCCTTCCCAGGCCCCCTGGTCCCCGATCGCGGCGCCCGACGGCTTCCCAGGCCCTGGCCGGCTCCCCTGCGTCCTCTTCTCAGCCTCCTTCCCTGGCTTCTGGCACCCGGGCTGCGCGCATGCGCATTAGGGCGCGCGCGCGGTCACTGACCCTTTCTTAAAGGGCCAGCGTCCATTAACAGGTAATGAGGCTAATCAGGTACAGGGTATAAAGGGGTGTATTGTCCAAGGGGGCGGGGCCTGATCTTCGTGTTCCCTAAGCTAGGAGTCAGGTCTCCTGGTGTTTCAGTGCATGTACTCACCTATCTCTCTTTGTAGAGCCGTGCTTGCCTCGCCATCCAGTCTGTCGTATCCTGAAACCCGAACGCTGTCCTTCTGCCATCCTGACAGTCCGCACCATCTCGGATCCCTGCGGTGACCCGTCATCTTGCTCCCAAGGTTCCGGACCCCGCCTGACATCATCTCGGCTTCCGAACCTGAGCTGCGTCACCCGGACTACCACCCATAACTCCGTGGTCCCAGGGACTTCTCCGCTATTCCCGTGTGCAAGGACTGTTCTGCTGTTTCTAGTGTTCCAGCTGCCGGACTCTTTCCTACCATCTAGGAGTTCGGTCCAGTGGATCCACCTCCTGGGCCTGCCCGTACACCTGGCCGTGACAAGTGGCATCCAAAAAGTGGCTGTTGTACTCCATTTGTGCCCCAATGGTGCCAAGCTATTTCTAACACCTATGCATTACGCCCTCATGCTCTGTTTTTAATGAGCTATAATAATAGCAAAAAATGCTGCCAGTTAGTGACATCCAAAAAGTGGCTATTGTACTCCATTTGTGCCCCAATGCTGTCAAACTATTTCTAACACCTCTGCATTACACCCTCCTGCTCTGTTTTTAATAAGCTATAATAATAACATAAAATGCTGGCAGTTAGTGGCATCCAAAAAGTGTCTGTTGTACTCCATTTGTGCCCCAATGGTGCCAAGCTATTTCTATTACCTCTGCATTACGTCCTCATGCTCTGTTTTTAATAAGCTATAATAATAGCAAAAAATGCTGCCAGTTAGTGGCATCCAAAAAGTGACTGTTGTACTCCATTTGTGCCCCAATGGTGCCAAGCTATTTCTAACACCTCTGCATGACACCCTCATGCTCTGTTTTTAATAAGCTATAATAATAGCAAAAAATGCTGCCAGTTAGTGGCATCCAAAAAGTGGCTGTTATACTCCATTTGTGCCCCAATGGTGCCAAGCTATTTCTAACACCTCTGCATTACGCCCTCATGCTCTGTTTTTAATAAGCTATAATAATAGCAAAAAATGCTGCCAGTTAGTGGCATCCAAAAAGTGGCTGTTGTACTCCATTTGTGCCCCAATGGTGCCAAGCTATTTCTATTACCTCTGCATTACGTCCTCATGCTCTGTTTTTAATAAGCTATAATAATAGCAAAAAATGCTGCCAGTTAGTGGCATCCAAAAAGTGACTGTTGTACTCCATTTGTGCCCCAATGGTGCCAAGCTATTTCTAACACCTCTGCATGACACCCTCATGCTCTGTTTTTAATAAGCTATAATAATAGCAAAAAATGCTGCCAGTTAGTGGCATCCAAAAAGTGGCTGTTATACTCCATTTGTGCCCCAATGGTGCCAAGCTATTTCTAACACCTCTGCATTACGCCCTCATGCTCTGTTTTTAATAAGCTATAATAATAGCAAAAAATGCTGCCAGTTAGTGGCATCCAAAAAGTGGCTGTTGTACTCCATTTGTGCCCCAATGGTGCCAAGCTATTTCTAACACCTCTGCATTACGCCCTCATGCTCTGTTTTTAATAAGCTATAATATTAGCAAAAAATGCTGCCAGTTAGTGACATCCAAAAAGTGGCTGTTGTACTCCATTTGTGCCCCAATGGTGCCAAGCTATTTGTAACACCTCTGCATTACACCCTCCTGCTCTGTTTTAAATAAGCTATAATAAAAGAAAAAAATGCTGCCAGTTAGTGGCATCCAAAAAGTGGCTGTTGTACTCCATTTGTGCCCCAATGGTGCCAAGCTATTTCTAACACCTCTGCATGACACCCTCCTGCTCTGTTTTTAATAGGCTATAATAATAGCAAAAATGCTGCCAGTTAGTGGCATCCAAAAAGTGGCTGTTGTACTCCATTTGTGCCCCAATGGTGCCAAGCTATTTCTAACACCTCTGCATGACACCCTCCTGCTCTGTTTTTAATAAGCTATAATAATAGCAAAAAATGCTGCCAGTTAGTGACATCCAAAAAGTGGCTGTTGTACTCCATTTGTGCCCCAATGGTGCCAAGCTATTTCTAACACCTCTGCATTACGCCCTCATGCTCTGTTTTTAATAAGCTATAATAATAGCAAAAAATGCTGCCAGTTAGTGACATCCAAAAAGTGGCTGTTGTACTCCATTTGTGCCCCAATGGTGCCAAGCTATTTCTAACACCTTTACATGACACCCTCCTGCTCTCTTTTTAATAAGCTATAATAATAGCAAAAAATGCTGCCAGTTAGTGGCATCCAAAAAGTGGCTGTTGTACTCCATTTGTGCCCCAATGGTGCCAAAGTATTTCTAACACCGCTGCATTACGCCCTCATTCTCTGTTTTTAATAAGCTATAATAAAAGCAAAAAATGCTGCCAGTTAGTGACATCCAAAAAGTGGCTGTTGTACTCCATTTGTGCCCCAGTGGTGCCAAGCTATTTCTATTACCTCTGCATGACACCCTCCTGCTCTGTTTTTAATAAGCTATAATAATAGCAAAAAATGCTGCCAGTTAGTGGCATCCAAAAAGTGGCTGTTGTACTTCATTTGTGCCCCAATGGTGCCAAGCTTTTTCTAACACCTTTGCATTACGCCCTCATGCTCTGTTTTTAATAAGCTATAATAATAACAAAAAATGCTGCCAGTTAGTGACATCCAAAAAGTGGCTGTTGTACTCAATTTGTGCCCCAATGGTGCCAAGCTATTTCTATTACCTCTGCATTACGCACTCATGCTCTGTTTTTAATAAGCTATAATAATAGCAAAAAATGCTGCCAGTTAGTGGCATCCAAAAAGTGGCTGTTGTACTCCATTTGTGCCACAATGGTGCCAAGCTATTTCTAACACCTCTGCATGACACCCTCCTGCTCTGTTTTTAATAAGCTATAAAAATAGCAAAAAATGCTGCCAGCTAGTGTCATCCAAAAAGTGGCTGTTATACTCCATTTGTACCCCAATGGAGCCAAGTTATTTCTAACACCTCTGCATGACACCCTCCTGCTCTGTTTTTAATAAGCTATAATAATAGCAAAAAATGCTGCCAGTTAGTGGCATCCAAAAAGTGGCTGTTGTACTCCATTTGAGCCCCAATGGTGCCAAGCTATTTCTAACACCTCTGCATTACGCCCTCATGCTCTGTTTTTAATAAGTTATAATAATAGCAAAAAAAGGCTGCCAGTTAGTGGCATCCAAAAAGTGGCTGTTGTACTCCATTTGTGCCCCAATGGTGCCAAGCTATTTCTAACACCTCTGCATTACGCCCTCATGCTCTGTTTTTAATAAGCTATAACAATAGCAAAAAATGCTGCCAGTTAGTGACATCCAAAAAGTGGCTGTTGTACTTCATTTGTGCCTCAATAGTGCCAAGGAATTTCTAACACCTCTGCATTACACCCTCCTGCTCTGTTTTTAATAAGCTATAATAATAGCAAAAAATGCTGCCAGTTAGTGGCATCCAAAAAGTGGCTGTTGTACTCCATCTGTGCCCCAATGGTGCCAAGCTATTTCTAACACCTCTGCATTACGCCCTCATGCTCTGTTTTTAATAAGCTATAATAATAGCAAAAAATGCTGCCAGTTAGTGACATCCAAAAAGTGGCTGTTGTACTCCATTTGTGCCCCAATGGTGCCAAGCTATTTCTAACACCTTTGCATTACACCCTCCTGCTCTGTTTTAAATAAGCTATAATAAAAGAAAAAAATGCTGCCAGTTAGTGTCATCCATAAAGTGGCTGTTGTACTCCATTTGTGCCCCAATGGTGCCAAGATATTTCTAACACCTCTGCATGACACCCTCCTGCTCTGTTTTAATAAGCTATAATAATAGCAAAAAATTCTGCCAGTTAGTGGCATCCAAAAAGTGGCTGTTGTACTCCATTTGTGCCCCAATGGTGCCAAGCTATTTCTAACACCTCTGCATTACGCCCTCATGCTCTGTTTTTAATAAGCTATAATAATAGCGAAAAATGCTGCCAGTTAGTGGCATCCAAAAAGTGGCTGTTGTACTCCATTTGTGCCCCAATGGTGCCAAGCTATTTCTATTACCTCTGCATTACGCCCTCTTGCTCTGTTTTTAATAAGCTATAATAATAGCAAAAAATGCTGCCAGTTAGTGGCATCCAAAAAGTGGCTGTTGTACTCCATTTGTGCCCCAATGGTGCCAAGCTATTTCTAACACCTCTGCATGACACCCTCCTGCTCTGTTGTTAATAAGCTATAATAATAGCAAAAAATGCTGCCAGTTAGTGGCATCCAAAAAGTGGCTGTTGTACTCTATTTGTGCCCCAATGGTGCCAAGCTATTTCTAACACCTCTGCATGACACCCTCCTGCTCTGTTTTTAATAAGCTATAATAATAGCAAAAAATGCTGCCAGTTAGTGGCATCCAAAAAGTGGCTGTTGTACTCCATTTGTGCCCCAATGGAGCCAAGCTATTTCTAACACCTCTGCATGACACCCTCCTGCTCTGTTTTTAATAAGCTATAATAATAGCAAAAAATGCTGCCAGTTAGTGGCATCCAAAAAGTGGCTGTTGTACTCCATATGTGCCCCAATGGTGCCAAGCTATTTCTAACACCTCTGCATTACGCCCTCATGCTCTGTTTTTAATGAGCTATAATAATAGCAAAAAATGCTGCCAGTTAGTGACATCCAAAAAGTGGCTGTTGTACTCCATTTGTGCCCCAATGGTGCCAAGCTTTTTCTATTACCTCGGCATTACGCCCTCATGCTCTGTTTTTAATAAGCTATAATAATAGCAAAAAATGCTGCCAGTTAGTGACATCCAAAAAGTGGCTGTTGTACTCCATTTGTGCCCCAATGGTGCCAAGCTATTTCTATTACCTCTGCATTACGCCCTCATGCTCTGTTTTTATTAAGCTATAATAATAGCAAAAAATGCTGCCAGTTAGTGGCATCCAAAAAGTGGCTATTGTACTCCATTTGTGCACCAATGGTGCCAAGCTATTTCTAACACCTCTGCATGACACCCTCCTGCTCTGTTTTTAATAGGCTATAATAATAGAAAAAAATGCTGCCAGTTAGTGGCATCCAAAAAGTGGCTGTTGTATTCCATTTGTGCCCCAATGGTGCCAAGCTATTTCTAACACCTCTGCATTACGCCCTCATGCTCTGTTTTTAATAAGGTATAATAATAGCAAAAAATGCTGCCAGTTACTGACATCTTAAAAGTGGCTGTTGTACTCCATTTGTGCCCCAATGGTGTCAAGCTATTTCTAACACCTCTGCATGACACCCTCCTGCTCTGTTTTTAATAAGCTATAATAATAACAAAAAATGCTGCCAGTTAGTGGTATGCAAAAAGTGGCTGTTGTACTCCATTTGTGCACCAATGGTGCCAAGCTATTTCTAACACCTCTGCATGACACCCTCCTGCTCTGTTTTTAATAGGCTATAATAATAGCAAAAAATGCTGCCAGTTAGTGGCATCCAAAAAGTGGCTGTTGTACTCTATTTGTGCCCCAATGGTGTCAAGTTATTTCTAACACCTCTGCATGACACCCTCCTGCTCTGTTTTTAATAAGCTATAATAATAGCAAAAAATGCTGCCAGTTAGTGGCATCCAAAAAGTGGCTGTTGTACTCCATTTGTGCCCCAATGGTGCCAAGCTATTTCTAACACCTCTGCATTACGCCCTCATACTCTGTTTTTATTAAGCTATAATAATAGCAAAAAATGCTGCCAGTTAGTGGCATCCAAAAAGTGGCTGTTGTACTCCATTTGTGCCCCAATGGTGCCAAGCTATTTCTAACACCTCTGCATTACGCCCTCATGCTCTGTTTTTAATAAGCTACAATAATATCAAAAAATGCTGCCAGTTAGTGGCATCCAAAAAGTGGCTGTTGTACTCCATTTGTGCCCCAATGGTGCCAAGCTATTTCTATTACCTCTGCATTACGCCCTCATGCTCTGTTTTTATTAAGCTATAATAATAGCAAAAAATGCTGCCAGTTAGTGGCATCCAAAAAGTGGCTATTGTACTCCATTTGTGCACCAATGGTGCCAAGCTATTTCTAACACCTCTGCATGACACCCTCCTGCTCTGTTTTTAATAGGCTATAATAATAGAAAAAAATGCTGCCAGTTAGTGGCATCCAAAAAGTGGCTGTTGTATTCCATTTGTGCCCCAATGGTGCCAAGCTATTTCTAACACCTCTGCATTACGCCCTCATGCTCTGTTTTTAATAAGGTATAATAATAGCAAAAAATGCTGCCAGTTACTGACATCTTAAAAGTGGCTGTTGTACTCCATTTGTGCCCCAATGGTGTCAAGCTATTTCTAACACCTCTGCATGACACCCTCCTGCTCTGTTTTTAATAAGCTATAATAATAACAAAAAATGCTGCCAGTTAGTGGTATGCAAAAAGTGGCTGTTGTACTCCATTTGTGCACCAATGGTGCCAAGCTATTTCTAACACCTCTGCATGACACCCTCCTGCTCTGTTTTTAATAGGCTATAATAATAGCAAAAAATGCTGCCAGTTAGTGGCATCCAAAAAGTGGCTGTTGTACTCTATTTGTGCCCCAATGGTGTCAAGTTATTTCTAACACCTCTGCATGACACTCTCCTGCTCTGTTTTTAATAAGCTATAATAATAGCAAAAAATGCTGCCAGTTAGTGGCATCCAAAAAGTGGCTGTTGTACTCCATTTGTGCCCCAATGGTGCCAAGCTATTTCTAACACCTCTGCATTACGCCCTCATACTCTGTTTTTATTAAGCTATAATAATAGCAAAAAATGCTGCCAGTTAGTGGCATCCAAAAAGTGGCTGTTGTACTCCATTTGTGCCCCAATGGTGCCAAGCTATTTCTAACACCTCTGCATTACGCCCTCATGCTCTGTTTTTAATAAGCTACAATAATATCAAAAAATGCTGCCAGTTAGTGGCATCCAAAAAGTGGCTGTTGTACTCCATTTGTGCCCCAATGGTGCCAAGCTATTTCTAACACCTATGCATTACGCCCTCATGCTCTCTTTTTAATGAGCTATAATAATAGCAAAAAATGCTGCCAGTTAGTGACATCCAAAAAGTGGCTATTGTACTCCATTTGTGCCCCAATGCTGCCAAACTATTTCTAACACCTCTGCATTACACCCTCCTGCTCTGTTTTTAATAAGCTATAATAATAACATAAAAGGCTGGCAGTTAGTGGCATCCAAAAAGTGTCTGTTCTACTCCATTTGTGCCCCAATGGTGCCAAGCTATTTCTATTACCTCTGCATTACGTCCTCATGCTCTGTTTTTAATAAGCTATAATAATAGCAAAAAATGCTGCCAGTTAGTGGCATCCAAAAAGTGACTGTTGTACTCCATTTGTGCCCCAATGGTGCCAAGCTATTTCTAACACCTCTGCATGACACCCTCCTGCTCTGTTTTTAATAAGCTATAATAATAGCAAAAAATGCTGCCAGTTAGTGGCATCCAAAAAGTGGCTGTTATACTCCATTTGTGCCCCAATGGTGCAAAGCTATTTCTAACACCTCTGCATTACGCCCTCATGCTCTGTTTTTAATAAGCTATAATAATAGCAAAAAATGCTGCCAGTTAGTGGCATCCAAAAAGTGGCTGTTGTACTCCATTTGTGCCCCAATGGTGCCAAGCTATTTCTAACACCTCTGCATTACGCCCTCATGCTCTGTTTTTAATAAGCTATAATATTAGCAAAAAATGCTGCCAGTTAGTGACATCCAAAAAGTGGCTGTTGTACTCCATTTGTGCCCCAATGGTGCCAAGCTATTTGTAACACCTCTGCATTACACCCTCCTGCTCTGTTTTAAATAAGCTATAATAAAAGAAAAAAATGCTGCCAGTTAGTGGCATCCAAAAAGTGGCTGTTGTACTCCATTTGTGCCCCAATGGTGCCAAGCTATTTCTAACACCTCTGCATGACACCCTCCTGCTCTGTTTTTAATAGGCTATAATAATAGCAAAAAATGCTGCCAGTTAGTGGCATCCAAAAAGTGGCTGTTGTACTCCATTTGTGCCCCAATGGTGCCAAGCCATTTCTAACACCTCTGCATGACACCCTCCTGCTCTGTTTTTAATAGGCTATAATATTAGCAAAAAATGCTGCCAGTTAGTGGCATCCAAAAAGTGGCTGTTGTACTCCATTTGTGCCCCAATGGTGCCAAGCTATTTCTAACACCTCTGCATTACGCCCTCATGCTCTGTTTTTAATAAGCTATAATAATAGCAAAAAATGCTGCCAGTTAGTGACATCCAAAAAGTGGCTGTTGTACTCCATTTGTGCCCCAATGGAGCCAAGTTATTTCTAACACCTCTGCATGACACCCTCCTGCTCTGTTTTTAATAAGCTATAATAATAGCAAAAAATGCTCCCAGTTAGTGGCATCCAAAAAGTGGCTGTTGTACTCCATTTGAGCCCCAATGGTGCCAAGCTATTTCTAACACCTCTGCATTACGCCCTCATGCTCTGTTTTTAATAAGCTATAATAATAGCAAAAAATGCTGCCAGTTAGTGACATCCAAAAAGTGGCTGTTGTACTCCATTTGTGCCCCAATGGTGCCAAGCTATTTCTAACACCTTTGCATTACACCCTCCTGCTCTGTTTTAAATAAGCTATAATAAAAGAAAAAAATGCTGCCAGTTAGTGTCATCCATAAAGTGGCTGTTGTACTCCATTTGTGCCCCAATGGTGCCAAGATATTTCTAACACCTCTGCATGACACCCTCCTGCTCTGTTTTAATAAGCTATAATAATAGCAAAAAATTCTGCCAGTTAGTGGCATCCAAAAAGTGGCTGTTGTACTCCATTTGTGCCCCAATGGTGCCAAGCTATTTCTAACACCTCTGCATTACGCCCTCATGCTCTGTTTTTAATAAGCTATAATAATAGCGAAAAATGCTGCCAGTTAGTGGCATCCAAAAAGTGGCTGTTGTACTCCATTTGTGCCCCAATGGTGCCAAGCTATTTCTATTACCTCTGCATTACGCCCTCTTGCTCTGTTTTTAATAAGCTATAATAATAGCAAAAAATGCTGCCAGTTAGTGGCATCCAAAAAGTGGCTGTTGTATTCCATTTGTGCCCCAATGGTGCCAAGCTATTTCTAACACCTCTGCATGACACCCTCCTGCTCTGTTGTTAATAAGCTATAATAATAGCAAAAAATGCTGCCAGTTAGTGGCATCCAAAAAGTGGCTGTTGTACTCTATTTGTGCCCCAATGGTGCCAAGCTATTTCTAACACCTCTGCATGACACCCTCCTGCTCTGTTTTTAATAAGCTATAATAATAGCAAAAAATGCTGCCAGTTAGTGGCATCCAAAAAGTGGCTGTTGTACTCCATTTGTGCCCCAATGGAGCCAAGCTATTTCTAACACCTCTGCATGACACCCTCCTGCTCTGTTTTTAATAAGCTATAATAATAGCAAAAAATGCTGCCAGTTAGTGGCATCCAAAAAGTGGCTGTTGTACTCCATATGTGCCCCAATGGTGCCAAGCTATTTCTAACACCTCTGCATTACGCCATCATGCTCTGTTTTTAATGAGCTATAATAATAGCAAAAAATGCTGCCAGTTAGTGACATCCAAAAAGTGGCTGTTGTACTCCATTTGTGCCCCAATGGTGCCAAGCTTTTTCTATTACCTCGGCATTACGCCCTCATGCTCTGTTTTTAATAAGCTATAATAATAGCAAAAAATGCTGCCAGTTAGTGACATCCAAAAAGTGGCTGTTGTACTCCATTTGTGCCCCAATGGTGCCAAGCTATTTCTATTACCTCTGCATTACGCCCTCATGCTCTGTTTTTATTAAGCTATAATAATAGCAAAAAATGCTGCCAGTTAGTGGCATCCAAAAAGTGGCTATTGTACTCCATTTGTGCACCAATGGTGCCAAGCTATTTCTAACACCTCTGCATGACACCCTCCTGCTCTGTTTTTAATAAGCTATAATAATAGCAAAAAATGCTGCCAGTTAGTGGCATCCAAAAAGTGGCTGTTGTATTCCATTTGTGCCCCAATGGTGCCAAGCTATTTCTAACACCTCTGCATTACGCCCTCATGCTCTGTTTTTAATAAGGTATAATAATAGCAAAAAATGCTGCCAGTTACTGACATCTTAAAAGTGGCTGTTGTACTCCATTTGTGCCCCAATGGTGTCAAGCTATTTCTAACACCTCTGCATGACACCCTCCTGCTCTGTTTTTAATAAGCTATAATAATAACAAAAAATGCTGCCAGTTAGTGGTTTGCAAAAAGTGGCTGTTGTACTCCATTTGTGCACCAATGGTGCCAAGCTATTTCTAACACCTCTGCATGACACCCTCCTGCTCTGTTTTTAATAGGCTATAATAATAGCAAAAAATGCTGCCAGTTAGTGGCATCCAAAAAGTGGCTGTTGTACTCTATTTGTGCCCCAATGGTGTCAAGTTATTTCTAACACCTCTGCATGACACCCTCCTGCTCTGTTTTTAATAAGCTATAATAATAGCAAAAAATGCTGCCAGTTAGTGGCATCCAAAAAGTGGCTGTTGTACTCCATTTGTGCCCCAATGGTGCCAAGCTATTTCTAACACCTCTGCATTACGCCCTCATACTCTGTTTTTATTAAGCTATAATAATAGCAAAAAATGCTGCCAGTTAGTGGCATCCAAAAAGTGGCTGTTGTACTCCATTTGTGCCCCAATGGTGCCAAGCTATTTCTAACACCTCTGCATTACGCCCTCATGCTCTGTTTTTAATAAGCTACAATAATATCAAAAAATGCTGCCAGTTAGTGGCATCCAAAAAGTGGCTGTTGTACTCCATTTGTGCCCCAATGGTGCCAAGCTATTTCTAACACCTATGCATTACGCCCTCATGCTCTCTTTTTAATGAGCTATAATAATAGCAAAAAATGCTGCCAGTTAGTGACATCCAAAAAGTGGCTATTGTACTCCATTTGTGCCCCAATGCTGCCAAACTATTTCTAACACCTCTGCATTACACCCTCCTGCTCTGTTTTTAATAAGCTATAATAATAACATAAAAGGCTGGCAGTTAGTGGCATCCAAAAAGTGTCTGTTCTACTCCATTTGTGCCCCAATGGTGCCAAGCTATTTCTATTACCTCTGCATTACGTCCTCATGCTCTGTTTTTAATAAGCTATAATAATAGCAAAAAATGCTGCCAGTTAGTGGCATCCAAAAAGTGACTGTTGTACTCCATTTGTGCCCCAATGGTGCCAAGCTATTTCTAACACCTCTGCATGACACCCTCCTGCTCTGTTTTTAATAAGCTATAATAATAGCAAAAAATGCTGCCAGTTAGTGGCATCCAAAAAGTGGCTGTTATACTCCATTTGTGCCCCAATGGTGCAAAGCTATTTCTAACACCTCTGCATTACGCCCTCATGCTCTGTTTTTAATAAGCTATAATAATAGCAGAAAATGCTGCCAGTTAGTGGCATCCAAAAAGTGGCTGTTGTACTCCATTTGTGCCCCAATGGTGCCAAGCTATTTCTAACACCTCTGCATTACGCCCTCATGCTCTGTTTTTAATAAGCTATAATATTAGCAAAAAATGCTGCCAGTTAGTGACATCCAAAAAGTGGCTGTTGTACTCCATTTGTGCCCCAATGGTGCCAAGCTATTTGTAACACCTCTGCATTACACCCTCCTGCTCTGTTTTTAATAGGCTATAATATTAGCAAAAAATGCTGCCAGTTAGTGGCATCCAAAAAGTGGCTGTTGTACTCCATTTGTGCCCCAATGGTGCCAAGCTATTTCTAACACCTCTGCATTACGCCCTCATGCTCTGTTTTTAATAAGCTATAATAATAGCAAAAAATGCTGCCAGTTAGTGACATCCAAAAAGTGGCTGTTGTACTCCATTTGTGCCCCAATGGAGCCAAGTTATTTCTAACACCTCTGCATGACACCCTCCTGCTCTGTTTTTAATAAGCTATAATAATAGCAAAAAATGCTCCCAGTTAGTGGCATCCAAAAAGTGGCTGTTGTACTCCATTTGAGCCCCAATGGTGCCAAGCTATTTCTAACACCTCTGCATTACGCCCTCATGCTCTGTTTTTAATAAGCTATAATAATAGCAAAAAATGCTGCCAGTTAGTGGCATCCAAAAAGTGGCTGTTGTACTCCATTTGTGCCCCAATGGTGCCAAGCTATTTCTAACACCTCTGCATTACGCCCTCATGCGCTGTTTTTAATAAGCTATAATAATAGCAAAAAATGCTGCCAGTTAGTGACATCCAAAAAGTGGCTGTTGTACTCCATTTGTGCCCCAATGGTGCCAAGCTATTTCTAACACCTTTGAATTACACCCTCCTGCTCTGTTTTAAATAAGCTATAATAAAAGAAAAAAATGCTGCCAGTTAGTGTCATCCATAAAGTGGCTGTTGTACTCCATTTGTGCCCCAATGGTGCCAAGATATTTCTAACACCTCTGCATGACACCCTCCTGCTCTGTTTTAATAAGCTATAATAATAGCAAAAAATTCTGCCAGTTAGTGGCATCCAAAAAGTGGCTGTTGTACTCCATTTGTGCCACAATGGTGCCAAGCTATTTCTAACACCTCTGCATTACGCCCTCATGCTCTGTTTTTAATAAGCTATAATAATAGCAAAAAATGCTGCCAGTTAGTGGCATCCAAAAAGTGGCTGTTGTACTCCATTTGTGCCCCAATGGTGCCAAGCTATTTCTATTACCTCTGCATTACGCCCTCTTGCTCTGTTTTTAATAAGCTATAATAATAGCAAAAAATGCTGCCAGTTAGTGGCATCCAAAAAGTGGCTGTTGTACTCCATTTGTGCCCCAATGGTGCCAAGCTATTTCTAACACCTCTGCATGACACCCTCCTGCTCTGTTGTTAATAAGCTATAATAATAGCAAAAAATGCTGCCAGTTAGTGGCATCCAAAAAGTGGCTGTTGTATTCTATTTGTGCCCCAATGGTGCCAAGCTATTTCTAACACCTCTGCATGACACCCTCCTGCTCTGTTTTTAATAAGCTATAATAATAGCAAAAAATGCTGCCAGTTAGTGGCATCCAAAATGTGGCTGTTGTACTCCATTTGTGCCCCAATGGAGCCAAGCTATTTCTAACACCTCTGCATGACACCCTCCTGCTCTGTTTTTAATAAGCTATAATAATAGCAAAAAATGCTGCCAGTTAGTGGCATCCAAAAAGTGGCTGTTGTACTCCATATGTGCCCCAATGGTGCCAAGCTATTTCTAACACCTCTGCATTACGCCCTCATGCTCTGTTTTTAATGAGCTATAATAATAGCAAAAAATGCTGCCAGTTAGTGACATCCAAAAAGTGGCTGTTGTACTCCATTTGTGCCCCAATGGTGCCAAGCTTTTTCTATTACCTCGGCATTACGCCCTCATGCTCTGTTTTTAATAAGCTATAATAATAGCAAAAAATGCTGCCAGTTAGTGACATCCAAAAAGTGGCTGTTGTACTCCATTTGTGCCCCAATGGTGCCAAGCTATTTCTATTACCTCTGCATTACGCCCTCATGCTCTGTTTTTATTAAGCTATAATAATAGCAAAAAATGCTGCCAGTTAGTGGCATCCAAAAAGTGGCTGTTGTACTCCATTTGTGCCCCAATGGTGCCAAGATATTTCTAACACCTCTGCATGACACCCTCCTGCTCTGTTTTTAATAAGCTATAATAATAGCAAAAAATGCTGCCAGTTGATGACATGCAAAAAGTGGCTGTTGTACTCCATTTGTGCCCCAATGGTGCCAAGCTATTTCTAACACCTCTGCATGACACCCTCCTGCTCTGTTTTTAATAGGCTATAATAATAACAAAAAATGATGCCAGTTAGTGGCATCCAAAAAGTCTCTTTTGTACTCCATTTGTGCCCCAATGGTGCCAAGCTATTTCTATTACCTCTGCATTACGCCCTCATGCTCTGTTTTTAATAAGCTATAATAATAGCAAAATATGCTGCCAGTTAGTGACATCCAAAAAGTGGCTGTTGTACTCCATTTGTGCCCCAATGGTGCCAAGCT
Organism: Anomaloglossus baeobatrachus; assembly: GCF_048569485.1. NCBI lineage: Eukaryota > Metazoa > Chordata > Amphibia > Anura > Aromobatidae > Anomaloglossus > Anomaloglossus baeobatrachus. Next base: position 219,654,651 of record NC_134357.1, read on the forward strand.
TTTTCTATTACCTCTGCATTACGCCCTCATGCTCTGTTTTTAATCAGCTATAATGATAGCAAAAAATGCTGCCAGTTAGTGGCATCCAAAAAGTGGCTGTTGTACTCCATTTGTGCCCAATGGTGCCAAGCTATTTCTAACACCTCTGCATGACACCCTCCTGCTCTGTTTTTAATAAGCTATAATAATAGCAAAAAATGCTGCCAGTTAGTTTCTTCCAAAAAGTGGCTGTTGTACTCCATTTGTGCCCCAATGGTGCCAAGTTATTTCTAACACCTCTGCATGACACCCTCCTGCTCTGTTTTTAATAAGCTATAATAATAGCAAAAAATGCTGCCAGTTATTGGCATCCAAAAAGTGGCTGTTGTACTCCATTTGAGCCCCAATGGTGCCAAGCTATTTCTAACACCTCTGCATTACGCCCTCATGCTCTGTTTTTAATAAGCTATAATAATAGCAAAAAATGCTGCCAGTTAGTTGCATCCAAAAAGTGGCTGTTAAACTCCATCTGTGCCCCAATGGTGCCAAGCTATTTCTAACACCTCTGCATTACGCCCTCATGCTCTGTTTTTAATAAGCTATAATAATAGCAAAAAATGCTGCCAGTTAGTGGCATCCAAAAAGAGGCTGTTGTACTCCATTTGTGCCCCAATGGTGCCAAGCTATTTCTATTACCTCTGCATTACGCCCTCTTGCTCTGTTTTTAATAAGCTATAATAATAGCAAAAAATGCTGCCAGTTAGTGGCATCCAAAAAGTGGCTGTTGTACTCCATTTGTGCCCCAATGGTGCCAAGCTATTTCTAACACCTCTGCATGACACCCTCCTGCTCTGTTTTTAATAAGCTATAATAATAGCAAAAAAAGCTGCCAGTTAGTGGCATCCAAAAAGTGGCTGTTGTACTCTATTTGTGCCCCAATGGTGCCAAGCTAATTCTAACACCTCTGCATGACACCCTCCTGCTCTGTTTTTAATAAGCTATAATAATAGCAAAAAATGCTGCCAGTTAGTGGCATCCAAAAAGTGGCTGTTGTACTCCATTTGTGCCCCAATTGTGCCAAGCTATTTCTAACACCTCTGCATGACACCCTCCTGCTCTGTTTTTAATTAGCTATAATAATAGCAAAAAATGCTGCCAGTTAGTGGCATCCAAAAAGTGGCTGTTGTACTCCATATGTGCCCCAATGGTGCCAAGCTATTTCTAACACCTCTGCATTACGCCCTCATGCTCTGTTTTTAATGAGCTATAATAATAGCAAAAAATGCTGCCAGTTAGTGACATCCAAAAAGTGGCTGTTGTACTCCATTTGTGCCCCAATGGTGCCAAGCTTTTTCTATTACCTCGGCATTACGCCCTCATGCTCTGTTTTTAATAAGCTATAATAATAGCAAAAAATGCTGCCAGTTAGTGACATCCAAAAAGTGGCTGTTGTACTCCATTTGTGCCCCAATGGTGCCAAGATATTTCTAACACCTCTGCATGACACCCTCCTGCTCTGTTTTTAATAAGCTATAATAATAGCAAAAAATGCTGCCAGTTGATGACATGCAAAAAGTGGCTGTTGTACTCCATTTGTGCCCCAATGGTGCCAAGCTATTTCTAACACCTCTGCATGACACCCTCCTGCTCTGTTTTTAATAAGCTATAATAATAACAAAAAATGCTGCCAGTTAGTGGCATCCAAAAAGTGTCTGTTGTACTCCATTTGTGCCCCAATGGTGCCAAGCTATTTCTATTACCTCTGCAGTACGCCCTCATGCTCTGTTTTTAATAAGCTATAATAATAGCAAAAAATGCTGCCAGTTAGTGACATCCAAAAAGTGGCTGTTGTACTCCATTTGTGCCCCAATGGTGCCAAGCTTTTTCTATTACCTCTGCATTACGCCCTCATGCTCTGTTTTTAATAAGCTATAATAATAGCAAAAAATGCTGCCAGTTAGTGGCATACAAAAAGTGGCTGTTGTACTCCATTTGTGCCCCAATGGTGCCAAGCTTTTTCTAACACCTCTGCATTACGCCCTCATGCTCTGTTTTTAATAAGCTATAATAATAGAAAAAAATGCTGCCAGTTAGTTGCATCCAAAAAGTGGCTGTTGAACTCCATTTGTGCCCCAATGGTGCCAAGCTATTTCTATTACCTCTGCAGTACGCCCTCATGCTCTGTTTTTAATAAGCTATAATAATAGCAAAAAATGCTGCCAGTTAGTGACATCCAAAAAGTGGCTGTTGTACTCCATTTGTGCCCCAATGGTGCCAAGCTTTTTCTATTACCTCTGCATTACGCCCTCATGCTCTGTTTTTAATAAGCTATAATAATAGCAAAAAATGCTGCCAGTTAGTGGCATCCAAAAAGTGGCTGTTGTACTCCATTTGTGCCCCAATGGTGCCAAGCTTTTTCTAACACCTCTGCATTACGCCCTCATGCTCTGTTTTTAATAAGCTATAATAATAGAAAAAAATGCTGCCAGTTAGTTGCATCCAAAAAGTGGCTGTTGAACTCCATCTGTGCCCCAATGGTGCCAAGCTATTTCTAACACCTCTGCATTACGCCCTCATGCTCTGTTTTTAATAAGCTATAATAATAGCAAAAAATGCTGCCAGTTAGTGACATCCAAAAAGTGGCTCCATTTGTGCCCCAATGGTGCCAAGCTATTTCTGACACCTCTGCATTACACCCTCCTGCTCTGTTTTAAATAAGCTATAATAAAAGAAAAAAATGCTGCCAGTTAGTGGCATCCAAAAAGTGGCTGTTGAACTCCATTTGTGCCCCAATGGTGCCAAGATATTTCTAACACCTCTGCATAGCACCCTCCTGCTCTTTTTTTAATAAGCTATAATAATAGCAAAAAATGCTGCCAGTTAGTGGCATCCAAAAATTGGCTGTTGTACTCCATTTGTGCCCCAATGGTGCCAAGCTATTTCTAACACCTCTGCATTACGCCCTCATGCTCTGTTTTTAATAAGCTACAATAATATCAAAAAATGCTGCCAGTTAGTGGCATCCAAAAAGTGGCTGTTGTACTCCATTTGTGCCCCAATGGTGCCAAGCTATTTCTAACACCTATGCATTACGCCCTCATGCTCTGTTTTTAATGAGCTATAATAATAGCAAAAAATGCTGCCAGTTAGTGACATCCAAAAAGTGGCTATTGTACTCCATTTGTGCCCCAATGCTGTCAAACTATTTCTAACACCTCTGCATTACACCCTCCTGCTCTGTTTTTAATAAGCTATAATATTAACATAAAATGCTGGCAGTTAGTGGCATCCAAAAAGTGTCTGTTGTACTCCATTTGTGCCCCAATGGTGCCAAGCTATTTCTATTACCTCTGCATTACGTCCTCATGCTCTGTTTTTAATAAGCTATAATAATAGCAAAAAATGCTGCCAGTTAGTGGCATCCAAAAAGTGACTGTTGTACTCCATTTGTGCCCCAATGGTGCCAAGCTATTTCTAACACCTCTGCATGAAACCTTCATGCTCTGTTTTTAATAAGCTATAATAATAGCAAAAAATGCTGCCAGTTAGTGGCATCCAAAAAGTGGCTGTTATACTCCATTTGTGCCCCAATGGTGCCAAGGTATTTCTAACACCTCTGCATTACGCCCTCATGCTCTGTTTTTAATAAGCTATAATAATAGCAAAAAATGCTGCCAGTTAGTGGCATCCAAAAAGTGGCTGTTGTACTCCATTTGTGCCCCAATGGTGCCAAGCTATTTCTAACACCTCTGCATTACGCCCTCATGCTCTGTTTTTAATAAGCTATAATATTAGCAAAAAATGCTGCCAGTTAGTGACATCCAAAAAGTGGCTGTTGTACTCCATTTGTGCCCCAATGGTGCCAAGCTATTTGTAACACCTCTGCATTACACCCTCCTGCTCTGTTTTAAATAAGCTATAATAAAAGAAAAAAATGCTGCCAGTTAGTGGCATCCAAAAAGTGGCTGTTGTACTCCATTTGTGCCCCAATGGTGCCAAGCTATTTCTAACACCTCTGCATGACACCCTCCTGCTCTGTTTTTAATAAGCTATAATAATAGCAAAAAATGCTGCCAGTTAGTGACATCCAAAAAGTGGCTGTTGTACTCCATTTGTGCCCCAATGGTGCCAAGCTATTTCTAACACCTCTGCATTACGCCCTCATGCTCTGTTTTTAATAAGCTATAATAATAGCAAAAAATGCTGCCAGTTAGTGACATCCAAAAAGTGGCTGTTGTACTCCATTTGTGCCCCAATGGTGCCAAGCTATTTCTAACACCTTTACATGACACCCTCCTGCTCTCTTTTTTATAAGCTATAATAATAGCAAAAAATGCTGCCAGTTAGTGGCATCCAAAAAGTGGCTGTTGTACTCCATTTGTGCCCCAATGGTGCCAAAGTATTTCTAACATCGCTGCATTACGCCCTCATTCTCTGTTTTTAATAAGCTATAATAAAAGCAAAAAATGCTGCCAGTTAGTGACATCCAAAAAGTGGCTGTTGTACTCCATTTGTGCCCCAGTGGTGCCAAGCTATTTCTATTACCTCTGCATGACACCCTCCTGCTCTGTTTTTAATAAGCTATAATAATAGCAAAAAATGCTGCCAGTTAGTGGCATCCAAAAAGTGGCTGTTGTACTCCATTTGTGCCCCAATGGTGCCAAGCTATTTCTAACACCTCTGCATGACACCCTCCTGCTCTGTTGTTAATAAGCTATAATAATAGCAAAAAATGCTGCCAGTTAGTGGCATCCAAAAAGTGGCTGTTGTATTCTATTTGTGCCCCAATGGTGCCAAGCTATTTCTAACACCTCTGCATGACACCCTCCTGCTCTGTTTTTAATAAGCTATAATAATAGCAAAAAATGCTGCCAGTTAGTGGCATCCAAAAAGTGGCTGTTGTACTCCATTTGCGCCCCAATGGAGCCAAGCTATTTCTAACACCTCTGCATGACACCCTCCTGCTCTGTTTTTAATAAGCTATAATAATAGCAAAAAATGCTGCCAGTTAGTGGCATCCAAAAAGTGGCTGTTGTACTCCATATGTGCCCCAATGGTGCCAAGCTATTTCTAACACCTCTGCATTACGCCCTCATGCTCTGTTTTTAATGAGCTATAATAATAGCAAAAAATGCTGCCAGTTAGTGACATCCAAAAAGTGGCTGTTGTACTCCATTTGTGCCCCAATGGTGCCAAGCTTTTTCTATTACCTCGGCATTACGCCCTCATGCTCTGTTTTTAATAAGCTATAATAATAGCAAAAAATGCTGCCAGTTAGTGACATCCAAAAAGTGGCTGTTGTACTCCATTTGTGCCCCAATGGTGCCAAGCTATTTCTATTACCTCTGCATTACGCCCTCATGCTCTGTTTTTATTAAGCTATAATAATAGCAAAAAATGCTGCCAGTTAGTGGCATCCAAAAAGTGGCTGTTGTACTCCATTTGTGCCCCAATGGTGCCAAGATATTTCTAACACCTCTGCATGACACCCTCCTGCTCTGTTTTTAATAAGCTATAATAATAGCAAAAAATGCTGCCAGTTGATGACATGCAAAAAGTGGCTGTTGTACTCCATTTGTGCCCCAATGGTGCCAAGCTATTTCTAACACCTCTGCATTACGCCCTCATGCTCTGTTTTTAATAAGCTATAATAATAGCAAAAAATGCTGCCAGTTAGTGACATCCAAAAAGTGGCTGTTGTACTCCATTTGTGCCCCAATGGTGCCAAGCTATTTCTAACACCTTTACATGACACCCTCCTGCTCTCTTTTTTATAAGCTATAATAATAGCAAAAAATGCTGCCAGTTAGTGGCATCCAAAAAGTGGCTGTTGTACTCCATTTGTGCCCCAATGGTGCCAAAGTATTTCTAACATCGCTGCATTACGCCCTCATTCTCTGTTTTTAATAAGCTATAATAAAAGCAAAAAATGCTGCCAGTTAGTGACATCCAAAAAGTGGCTGTTGTACTCCATTTGTGCCCCAGTGGTGCCAAGCTATTTCTATTACCTCTGCATGACACCCTCCTGCTCTGTTTTTAATAAGCTATAATAATAGCAAAAAATGCTGCCAGTTAGTGGCATCCAAAAAGTGGCTGTTGTACTCCATTTGTGCCCCAATGGTGCCAAGCTATTTCTAACACCTCTGCATGACACCCTCCTGCTCTGTTGTTAATAAGCTATAATAATAGCAAAAAATGCTGCCAGTTAGTGGCATCCAAAAAGTGGCTGTTGTATTCTATTTGTGCCCCAATGGTGCCAAGCTATTTCTAACACCTCTGCATGACACCCTCCTGCTCTGTTTTTAATAAGCTATAATAATAGCAAAAAATGCTGCCAGTTAGTGGCATCCAAAAAGTGGCTGTTGTACTCCATTTGCGCCCCAATGGAGCCAAGCTATTTCTAACACCTCTGCATGACACCCTCCTGCTCTGTTTTTAATAAGCTATAATAATAGCAAAAAATGCTGCCAGTTAGTGGCATCCAAAAAGTGGCTGTTGTACTCCATATGTGCCCCAATGGTGCCAAGCTATTTCTAACACCTCTGCATTACGCCCTCATGCTCTGTTTTTAATGAGCTATAATAATAGCAAAAAATGCTGCCAGTTAGTGACATCCAAAAAGTGGCTGTTGTACTCCATTTGTGCCCCAATGGTGCCAAGCTTTTTCTATTACCTCGGCATTATGCCCTCATGCTCTGTTTTTAATAAGCTATAATAATAGCAAAAAATGCTGCCAGTTAGTGACATCCAAAAAGTGGCTGTTGTACTCCATTTGTGCCCCAATGGTGCCAAGCTATTTCTATTACCTCTGCATTACGCCCTCATGCTCTGTTTTTATTAAGCTATAATAATAGCAAAAAATGCTGCCAGTTAGTGGCATCCAAAAAGTGGCTGTTGTACTCCATTTGTGCCCCAATGGTGCCAAGATATTTCTAACACCTCTGCATGACACCCTCCTGCTCTGTTTTTAATAAGCTATAATAATAGCAAAAAATGCTGCCAGTTGATGACATGCAAAAAGTGGCTGTTGTACTCCATTTGTGCCCCAATGGTGCCAAGCTATTTCTAACACCTCTGCATGACACCCTCCTGCTCTGTTTTTAATAGGCTATAATAATAACAAAAAATGATGCCAGTTAGTGGCATCCAAAAAGTCTCTTTTGTACTCCATTTGTGCCCCAATGGTGCCAAGCTATTTCTATTACCTCTGCATTACGCCCTCATGCTCTGTTTTTAATAAGCTATAATAATAGCAAAATATGCTGCCAGTTAGTGACATCCAAAAAGTGGCTGTTGTACTCCATTTGTGCCCCAATGGTGCCAAGCTTTTTCTATTACCTCTGCATTACGCCCTCATGCTCTGTTTTTAATAAGCTATAATGATAGCAAAAAATGCTGCCAGTTAGTGGCATCCAAAAAGTGGCTGTTGTACTCCATTTGTGCCCAATGGTGCCAAGCTATTTCTAACACCTCTGCATGACACCCTCCTGCTCTGTTTTTAATAAGCTATAATAATAGCAAAAAATGCTGCCAGTTAGTGTCTTCCAAAAAGTGGCTGTTGTACTCCATTTGTGCCCCAATGGTGCCAAGTTATTTCTAACACCTCTGCATGACACCCTCCTGCTCTGTTTTTAATAAGCTATAATAATAGCAAAAAATGCTGCCAGTTAGTGGCATCCAAAAAGTGGCTGTTGTACTCCATTTGAGCCCCAATGGTGCCAAGCTATTTCTAACACCTCTGCATTACGCCCTCATGCTCTGTTTTTAATAAGCTATAATAATAGCAAAAAATGCTGCCAGTTAGTTGCATCCAAAAAGTGGCTGTTAAACTCCATCTGTGCCCCAATGGTGCCAAGCTATTTCTAACACCTCTGCATTACGCCCTCATGCTCTGTTTTTAATAAGCTATAATAATAGCAAAAAATGCTGCCAGTTAGTGGCATCCAAAAAGAGGCTGTTGTACTCCATTTGTGCCCCAATGGTGCCAAGCTATTTCTATTACCTCTGCATTACGCCCTCTTGCTCTGTTTTTAATAAGCTATAATAATAGCAAAAAATGCTGCCAGTTAGTGGCATCCAAAAAGTGGCTGTTGTACTCCATTTGTGCCCCAATGGTGCCAAGCTATTTCTAACACCTCTGCATGACACCCTCCTGCTCTGTTTTTAATAAGCTATAATAATAGCAAAAAAAGCTGCCAGTTAGTGGCATCCAAAAAGTGGCTGTTGTACTCTATTTGTGCCCCAATGGTGCCAAGCTAATTCTAACACCTCTGCATGACACCCTCCTGCTCTGTTTTTAATAAGCTATAATAATAGCAAAAAATGCTGCCAGTTAGTGGCATCCAAAAAGTGGCTGTTGTACTCCATTTGTGCCCCAATTGTGCCAAGCTATTTCTAACACCTCTGCATGACACCCTCCTGCTCTGTTTTTAATAAGCTATAATAATAGCAAAAAATGCTGCCAGTTAGTGGCATCCAAAAAGTGGCTGTTGTACTCCATATGTGCCCCAATGGTGCCAAGCTATTTCTAACACCTCTGCATTACGCCCTCATGCTCTGTTTTTAATGAGCTATAATAATAGCAAAAAATGCTGCCAGTTAGTGACATCCAAAAAGTGGCTGTTGTACTCCATTTGTGCCCCAATGGTGCCAAGCTTTTTCTATTACCTCGGCATTACGCCCTCATGCTCTGTTTTTAATAAGCTATAATAATAGCAAAAAATGCTGCCAGTTAGTGACATCCAAAAAGTGGCTGTTGTACTCCATTTGTGCCCCAATGGTGCCAAGATATTTCTAACACCTCTGCATGACACCCTCCTGCTCTGTTTTTAATAAGCTATAATAATAGCAAAAAATGCTGCCAGTTGATGACATGCAAAAAGTGGCTGTTGTACTCCATTTGTGCCCCAATGGTGCCAAGCTATTTCTAACACCTCTGCATGACACCCTCCTGCTCTGTTTTTAATAAGCTATAATAATAACAAAAAATGCTGCCAGTTAGTGGCATCCAAAAAGTGTCTGTTGTACTCCATTTGTGCCCCAATGGTGCCAAGCTATTTCTATTACCTCTGCAGTACGCCCTCATGCTCTGTTTTTAATAAGCTATAATAATAGCAAAAAATGCTGCCAGTTAGTGACATCCAAAAAGTGGCTGTTGTACTCCATTTGTGCCCCAATGGTGCCAAGCTTTTTCTATTACCTCTGCATTACGCCCTCATGCTCTGTTTTTAATAAGCTATAATAATAGCAAAAAATGCTGCCAGTTAGTGGCATCCAAAAAGTGGCTGTTGTACTCCATTTGTGCCCCAATGGTGCCAAGCTTTTTCTAACACCTCTGCATTACGCCCTCATGCTCTGTTTTTAATAAGCTATAATAATAGAAAAAAATGCTGCCAGTTAGTTGCATCCAAAAAGTGGCTGTTGAACTCCATTTGTGCCCCAATGGTGCCAAGCTATTTCTATTACCTCTGCAGTACGCCCTCATGCTCTGTTTTTAATAAGCTATAATAATAGCAAAAAATGCTGCCAGTTAGTGACATCCAAAAAGTGGCTGTTGTACTCCATTTGTGCCCCAATGGTGCCAAGCTTTTTCTATTACCTCTGCATTACGCCCTCATGCTCTGTTTTTAATAAGCTATAATAATAGCAAAAAATGCTGCCAGTTAGTGGCATCCAAAAAGTGGCTGTTGTACTCCATTTGTGCCCCAATGGTGCCAAGCTTTTTCTAACACCTCTGCATTACGCCCTCATGCTCTGTTTTTAATAAGCTATAATAATAGAAAAAAATGCTGCCAGTTAGTTGCATCCAAAAAGTGGCTGTTGAACTCCATCTGTGCCCCAATGGTGCCAAGCTATTTCTAACACCTCTGCATTACGCCCTCATGCTCTGTTTTTAATAAGCTATAATAATAGCAAAAAATGCTGCCAGTTAGTGACATCCAAAAAGTGGCTCCATTTGTGCCCCAATGGTGCCAAGCTATTTCTGACACCTCTGCATTACACCCTCCTGCTCTGTTTTAAATAAGCTATAATAAAAGAAAAAAATGCTGCCAGTTAGTGGCATCCAAAAAGTGGCTGTTGAACTCCATTTGTGCCCCAATGGTGCCAAGATATTTCTAACACCTCTGCATAGCACCCTCCTGCTCTTTTTTTAATAAGCTATAATAATAGCAAAAAATGCTGCCAGTTAGTGGCATCCAAAAATTGGCTGTTGTACTCCATTTGTGCCCCAATGGTGCCAAGCTATTTCTAACACCTCTGCATTACGCCCTCATGCTCTGTTTTTAATAAGCTACAATAATATCAAAAAATGCTGCCAGTTAGTGGCATCCAAAAAGTGGCTGTTGTACTCCATTTGTGCCCCAATGGTGCCAAGCTATTTCTAACACCTATGCATTACGCCCTCATGCTCTGTTTTTAATGAGCTATAATAATAGCAAAAAATGCTGCCAGTTAGTGACATCCAAAAAGTGGCTATTGTACTCCATTTGTGCCCCAATGCTGTCAAACTATTTCTAACACCTCTGCATTACACCCTCCTGCTCTGTTTTTAATAAGCTATAATATTAACATAAAATGCTGGCAGTTAGTGGCATCCAAAAAGTGTCTGTTGTACTCCATTTGTGCCCCAATGGTGCCAAGCTATTTCTATTACCTCTGCATTACGTCCTCATGCTCTGTTTTTAATAAGCTATAATAATAGCAAAAAATGCTGCCAGTTAGTGGCATCCAAAAAGTGACTGTTGTACTCCATTTGTGCCCCAATGGTGCCAAGCTATTTCTAACACCTCTGCATGAAACCTTCATGCTCTGTTTTTAATAAGCTATAATAATAGCAAAAAATGCTGCCAGTTAGTGGCATCCAAAAAGTGGCTGTTATACTCCATTTGTGCCCCAATGGTGCCAAGGTATTTCTAACACCTCTGCATTACGCCCTCATGCTCTGTTTTTAATAAGCTATAATAATAGCAAAAAATGCTGCCAGTTAGTGGCATCCAAAAAGTGGCTGTTGTACTCCATTTGTGCCCCAATGGTGCCAAGCTATTTCTATTACCTCTGCATTACGCCCTCATGCTCTGTTTTTATTAAGCTATAATAAAAGCAAAAAATGCTGCCAGTTAGTGGCATCCAAAAAGTGGCTATTGTACTCCATTTGTGCACCAATGGTGCCAAGCTATTTCTAACACCTCTGCATGACACCCTCCTGCTCTGTTTTTAATAGGCTATAATAATAGAAAAAAATTCTGCCAGTTAGTGGCATCCAAAAAGTGGCTGTTGTACTCTATTTGTGCCCCAATGGTGTCAAGTTATTTCTAACACCTCTGCATGACACCCTCCTGCTCTGTTTTTAATAAGCTATAATAATAGCAAAAAATGCTGCCAGTTAGTGGCATCCAAAAAGTGGCTGTTGTATTCCATTTGTGCCCCAATGGTGCCAAGCTATTTCTAACACCTCTGCATGACACCCTCCTGCTCTGTTTTTAATAAGCCATAATAATAGCAAAAAATGCTGCCAGTTAGTGGCATCCAAAAAGTGGCTGTTGTACTCCATTTGTGCCCCAATGGTGCCAAGCTATTTCTATCACCTCTGCATTACGCCCTCATGCTCTGTTTTTAATAAAGTATAATAATAGCAAAAAATGCTGCCAGTTAGTGACATCCAAAAAGTGGCTGTTGTACTCCATTTGTGCCTCAATGCTGCCAAGCTATTTCTAACACCTCTTCAATACGCCCTCATGCTCAGTTTCTAATAAGCTATAATAAAAGCAAAAAATGCTGCCAGTTAGTGGCATCCAAAAAGTGGCTGTTGTACTCCATTTGTGCCCCAATGGTGCCAAGCTATTTCTATCACCTCTGCATGACACCCTCCTGCTCTGTTTTTAATAAGCTATAATAATAGTAAAAAATGCTGCCAGTTAGTGACATCCAAAAAGTGGCTGTTGTACTCCATTTGTGCCCCAATGGTGTCAAGCTATTTCTAACACCTCTGCATTACGCCCTCATGCTCTGTTTTTATTAAAGTATAATAATAGCAAAAAATGCTGCCAGTTAGTGACATCCAAAATGTGGCTGTTGTACTCCATTTGTGCCCCAATGGTGTGAAGCTATTTCTATTACCTCTGCATTACGCCCTCCTGCTCTGTTTTTAATAAGCTATAATAATAGCAAAAAATGCTGCCAGTTAGTGGCATCCAAAAAGTGGCTGTTGTACTCCATTTGTGCCCCAATGGTGCCAAGCTATTTCTAACACCTCTGCATTACGCCCTCATGCTCTGTTTTTAATAAAGTATAATAATAGCAAAAAATGCTGCCAGTTAGTGACATCCAAAAAGTGGCTGTTGTACTCCATTTGTGCCTCAATGGTGCCAAGCTATTTCTAACACCTCTGCATGACACCCTCCTGCTCTGTTTTTAATAAGCCATAATAATAGCAAAAAATGCTGCCAGTTAGTGGCATCCAAAAAGTGGCTGTTGTACTCCATTTGTGCCCCAATGGTGCCAAGCTATTTCTAACAACTCTGCATTACGCCCTCATGCTCTGTTTTTAATAAGCTATAATAATAGCAAAAAATGCTGCCAGTTAATGTGATCCAAAAAGTGGCTGTTGTACTCCATTTGTGCCCTAATGGTGCCAAGCTATTTCCAACACCTCTGCATTACACCCTCCTGCTCTGTTTTTAATAAGCTATAATAATAGCAAAAAATGCTGCCAGTTGGTGGCTTCCAAAAAGTGGCTGTTGTAATCCATTTGTGCCCCAATGGTGTCAAGCTATTTCTAACACCTCTGCATGACACCCTCCTGCTCTGTTTTTAATAAGCTATAATAATAGCAAAAAATGCTGCCAGTTAGTGGCATCCAAAAAGTGGCTGTTGTACTCCATTTGTGCCCCAATGGTGCCAAGCTATTTCTAACACCTCTGCATGACACCATCCTGCTCTGTTTTTAATAAAGTATAATAATAGCAAAAAATGCTGCCAGTTAGTGACATCCAAAAAGTGGCTGTTGTACTCCATTTGTGCCTCAATGCTGCCAAGTTATTTCTAACACCTCTGCATTACGCCCTCATGCTCAGTTTCTAATAAGCTATAATAAAAGCAAAAAATGCTGCCAGTTAGTGGCATCCAAAAAGTGGCTGTTGTACTCCATTTGTGCCCCAATGGTGCCAAGCTATTTCTAACACCTCTGCTTTACTCCCACATGCTCTGTTTTTATTAAAGTATAATAATAGCAAAAAATGCTGCTAGTTAGTGACATCCAAAAAGTGGCTGTTGTACTCCATTTGTGCCCCAATGGTGCCAAGCTATTTCTAACACCTCTGCATTACACCCTTCTGCTCTGTTTTTAATAAGCTAGAATAATAGCAAAAAATGCTGCCAGTTAGTGGCATCCAAAAAGTGGCTGTTGTACTCCATTTGTGCCCCAATGGTTCCAAGCTATTTCTAACACCTCTGCATTACGCCCTTATGCTTTATTTTTAATAAGCTATAATAATAGCAAAAAATGCTGGCAGTTAGTGGCATCCAAAAAGTGGCTGTTGTACTCCATTTGTGCCCCAATGGTGCCAAGTTATTTCTAACTCCTCTGCATGACACCCTCCTGCTCTGTTTTTAATAAGCTATAATAATAGCAAAAAATGCTGCCAGTTAGTGGCATCCAAAAAGTGGCTGTTGTACTCTATTTGAACCGCAATGGTGCCAAGCTATTTCTTACACCTCTACATTACGCCCTCATACTCTGTTTTTAATAAAGTATAATAATAGCAAAAAATGCTGCCAGTTAGTGACATCCAAAAAGTGGCTGTTGTACTCCATTTGTGCCCCAATGGTGCCAAGGTATTTCTAACACCTCTGCATTACACCCTCCTGCTCTGTTTTTAATAAGCTATAATAATAGCAAAAAATGCTGCCAGTTAGTGGCATCCAAAAAGTGGCTGTTGTACTCCATTTATGCCTCAATGCTGCCAAGCTATTTCTAACACCTCTGCATTACGCCCTCCTGTTCTGTTTTTAATAAGCTATAATAATAGTAAAAAATGCTGACAGTTAGTGGCATCCAAAAAGTGGCTGTTGTAGTCCATTTGTGCCCCAATGGTGTCAAGCTATTTCTAACACCTCTGCATTACGCCCTCCTGCTCTGTTTTTAATAAGCTATAATAATATTAAAAAATGCTGCCGGTTAGTGGCATCGAAAAAGTGGCTGTTGTAGTCCATTTGTGCCCAATGGTGCCAAGCTATTTCTAACACCTCTGCATTACGCCCTCATGCTCTGTTTTTATTAAAGTATAATAATAGCAAAAAATGCTGCCAGTTAGTGACATCCAAAAAGTGGCTGTTGTACTCTATTTGTGCCCCAATGGTGCCAAGCTATTTCTAACATCTCTCCATTACACCCTTCTGCTCTGTTTTTAATAAGCTATAATAATAGCAAAAATGCTGCCAGTTAGTGGCATCCAAAAAGTGGCTGTTGTACTCCATTTGTGCCCCAATGGTTCCAAGCTATTTCTAGCACCTCTGCATGACACCCTTCTGCTCTGTTTTTAACAAGCTATAATAAAAGCAAAAAATGCTGCCAGTTAGTGGCATCCAAAAAGTGGCTGTTGTACTCCATTTGTGCCCCAATGGTGCCAAGCTATTTCTAGCACCTCTGCATGACACCCTTCTGCTCTGTTTTTAACAAGCTATAATAAAAGCAAAAAATGCTGCCAGTTAGTGGCATCCAAAAAGTGGCTGTTGTACTCCATTTGTGCCCCAATGGTGCCAAGCTATTTCTAACACCTCTGCATGACACCCTCCTGCTCTGTTTTTAATAAGCTATAATAATAGCAAAAAATGCTGCCAGTTAGTGGCATCCAAAAAGTGGCTGTTGTACTCCATTTGTGCCCCAATGGTGCCAAGCTATTTCTAGCACCTCTGCATGTCACCCTTCTGCTCTGTTTTTAACAAGCTATAATAAAAGCAAAAAATGCTGCCAGTTAGTGGCATCCAAAAAGTGGCTGTTGTACTCCATTTGTGCCCCAATGGTGCCAAGCTATTTCTAACACCTCTGCATGACACCCTCCTGCTCTGTTTTTAATAAGCTATAATAATAGCAAAAAATGCTGCCAGTTAGTGGCATCCAAAAAGTGGCTGTTGTACTCCATTTGTGCCCCAATGGTGCCAAGCTATTTCTATCACCTCTGCATTACGCCCTCATGCTCTGTTTTTAATAAAGTATAATAATAGCAAAAAATGCTGCCAGTTAGTGGCATCCAAAAAGTGGCTGTTGTACTCCATTTATGCCTCAATGCTGCCAAGCTATTTCTAACACTTCTGCATTACGCCCTCCTGTTCTGTTTTTAATAAGCTATAATAATAGTAAAAAATGCTGCCAGTTGATGACATCCAAAAAGTGGCTGTTGTACTCCATTTGTGCCCAATGGTGCCAAGCTATTTCTAACACCTCTGCATTACGCCCTCATGCTCTGTTTTTATTAAAGTATAATAATAGCAAAAAATGCTGCCAGTTAGTGACATCCAAAAAGTGGCTGTTGTACTCCATTTGTGCCTCAATGCTGCCAAGCTATTTCTAACACCTCTGCATTACGCCCTCATGCTCAGTTTCTAATAAGCTATAATAAAAGCAAAAAATGCTGCCAGTTAGTGGCATCCAAAAAGTGGCTGTTGTACTCCATTTGTGCCCCAATGGTGCCAAGCTATTTCTAACATCTCTGCTTTACTCCCTCATGCTCTGTTTTTATTAAAGTATAATAATAGCAAAAAATGCTGCTAGTTAGTGACATCCAAAAAGTGGCTGTTGTACTCCATTTGTGCCCCAATGGTGCCAAGCTATTTCTAATACCTCTGCATTACACCCTCCTGCTCTGTTTTTAATAAGCTATAATAATAGCAAAAAATGCTGCCAGTTAGTGTCATCCAAAAAGTGGCTGTTGTACTCCATTTGTGCCCCAATGGTGCCAAGCTATTTCTAACACCTCTGCATTACACCCCCCTGCTCTGTTTTTAATAAGCTATAATAATAGCAAAAAATGCTGCCAGTTAGTGACATCCAAAAAGTGGCTGTTGTACTCCATTTGAGCCCCAATGGTGTCAAGCTATTTCTAACACCTCTGCATTATGCCCTCCTGCTCTGTTTTTAATAAGCTATAATAATAGCAAAAAATGCTGCCAGTTAGTGGCATCCAAAAAGTGGCTGTTGTACTCCATTTGTGCCCCAATGGTGCCAAGTTATTTCTAACACCTCTGCATGACACCCTCCTGCTCTGTTTTTAATAAGCTATAATAGTAGCAAAAAATGCTGCCAGTTAGCGGCATCCAAAAAGTGGCTGTTGTCCTCCATTTGTGCCCCAATGGTGCCAAGCTATTTCTAACACCTCTGCATTACGCCCTCATGCTCTGTTTTTAATAAGCTATAATAATAACAAAAAATGCTGCCAGTTAGTGGCATCCAAAAAGTGACTGTTGTACTCCATTTGTGCCCCAATGGTGCCAAGTTATTTCTAACACCTCTGCATGACACCCTCCTGCTCTGTTTTTAATAAGCTATAATAATAACAACAAAAAATGCTGCCAGTTAGTGGCATCCAAAAAGTGTCTGTTGTACTCCATTTGTGCCCCAATGGTGCCAAGCTATTTCTATTACCTCTGCATTACGCCCTCATGCTCTGTTTTTAATAAGCTATAATAATAGCAAAAAATGCTGCCAGTAAGAGACATCCAAAAAGTGGCTGTTGTACTCCATTTGTGCCCCAATGGTGCCAAGCTATTTCTAACACCTCTGCATTACACCCTCCTGCTCTGTGTTTAATAAGCTATAATAAAAGAAAAAAATGCTGCCAGTTAGTGGCATCCAAAAAGTGGCTGTTGTACTCCATTTGTGATCCAATGGTGCCAAGCTATTTCTAACAACTCTGCATGACACCCTCCTGCTCTGTTTTTAATAAGCTATAATAATAGCAAAAAATGCTGCTAGTTTGTGTCATCCAAAAAGTGGCTGTTGTACTCCATTTGTGCCCCAATGGTGCCAAGCTATTTCTAACACCTCAGCATTACGCCCTCATGCTCTATTTTTAATAAGTTATAATAATAGCAAAAAATGCTGCCAGTTAGTGACATACAAAAAGTGGCTGTTGTACTCCATTTGTGCCCCAATGGTGTCAAGCTATTTCTAACACCTCTGCATTATGCCCTCCTGCTCTGTTTTTAATAAGCTATAATAATAGCAAAAAATGCTACCAGTTAGTGGCATCCAAAAAGTGGCTGTTGTACTCCATTTGTGCCCCAATGGTGCCAAGCTATTTCTAACACCTCTGCATTACACCCTCCTGCTCTGTTTTTAATAAGCTATAATAAAAGAAAAAAATACTGCCAGTTAGTGGCATCCAAAAAGTGGCTGTTGTACTCCATTTGTGCCCCAATGGTGCCAAGCTATTTCTAACACCTCTGCATGACACCCTCCTGCTCTGTTTTTAATAAGCTATAATAATAGCAAAAAATGCTGCCAGTTAGTGGCATCCAAAAAGTGGCTGTTGTACTCCATTTGTGCCCCAATGGTGCCAAGCTATTTCTAACACCTTTGCATTACACCCTCCTGCTCTGTTTTTAATAAGCTATAATAAAAGAAAAAAATGCTGCCAGTTAATGGCATCCAAAAAGTGGCTGTTGTACTCCATTTGTGCCCCAATGGTGCCAAGCTATTTCTAACAACTCTGCATGACACCCTCATGCTCTGTTTTTAATAAGTTATAATAATAGCAAAAAATGGTGCCAGTTAGTGTCATCCAAAAAGTGGCTGTTGTACTTCATTTGTGCCCCAATGGTGCCAAGCTATTTCTAACACCTCAGCATTACGCCCTCATGCTCTGTTTTTAATAAGTTATAATAATAGCAAAAAATGCTGCCAGTTAGTGACATACAAAAAGTGGCTGTTGTACTCCATTTGTGCCCCAATGGTGCCAAGCTATTTCTAACACCTCTGCATGACACCCTCCTGCTCTGTTTTTATTAAGCTATAATAATAGCAAAAAAATGCTGCCAGTTAGTGGCATCCAAAAAGTGGCTGTTTTACTCCATTTGTGCCCCAATGGTGTCAAGCTATTTCTAACACCTCTGCATTATGCCCTCCTGCTCTGTTTTTAATAAGCTATTATAATAGCAAAAAATGCTACCAGTTAGTGGCATCCAAAAAGTGGCTGTTGTACACCATTTGTGCCCCAATGGTGCCAAGCTATTTCTAACACCTCTGCATTACACCCTCCTGCTCTGTTTTTAATAAGCTATAATAAAAGCAAAAAATGCTGCCAGTTAGTGGCATCCAAAAAGTGGCTGTTGTACTCCATTTGTGCCCCAATGGTGCCAAGCTATTTCTAACCTCTCTGCATGTCAACCTCCTGCTCTGTTTTTAATAAGCTATAATAATAGCAAAAAATGCTGCCAGTTAGTGGCATCCAAAAAGTGGCTGTTGTACTCCATTTGTGCCCCAATGGTGCCAAGCTATTTCTAACACCTCTGCATGACACCCTCCTGCTCTGTTTTTAATAAGCTATAATAATAGCAAAAAATGCTGCCAGTTAGTGGCATCAAGAAAGTAACTGTTGTACTCCATTTGTCCCCAATGGTGCCAAGCGATTTCTAACACCTCTGCATGACACCATCCTGCTCTGTTTTTAATAAGCTATAATAATAGCAAAAAGTGCTGCCAGTTACTGGCATCCAAAAAGTGGCTGTTGTATTCCATTTGTGCCCCAATGGTGCCAAGCTATTTCTAACACCTCTGCATTACACCCTCCTGCTCTGTTTTTAATAAGCTATAAAAATAGCAAAAAATGCTGCCAGTTAGTGGCATCCAAAAAGTGGCTGTTGTACTCCATTTGTGCCCCAATGGTGCCAAGCTATTTCTAACACCTCTGCATGACACCCTACTGCTCTGTTTTTAATAAGCTATAATAATAGCAAAAAATGCTGCCAGTTAGTGTCATCCAAAAAGTGGCTGTTGTACTCCATTTGTGCCCCAATGGTGCCAAGTTATTTCTAACACCTCTGCATCACGCCCTCATGCTCTGTTTTTAATAAGCTATAATAAATGCAAAAAATGCTGCCAGTGAGTGACATCCAAAAAGAGGCTGTTGTACTCCATTTGAGCCCCAATGGTGCCAAGGTATTTCTAACACTTCTGCATGACACCCTCCTGCTCTGTTTTTAATAAGCTATAATAAAAGCAAAAAATGCTGCCAGTTAGTGGCATCCCAAAAGTGGCTGTTGTACTCCATTTGTGCCCCAATGGTTCCAAGCTATTTCTAACACCTCTGCATGACAACCTCCTGCTCTGTTTTTAATAAGCTATAATAATAGCAAAAAATGCTGCCAGTTAGTGGCATCCAAAAAGTGGCTGTTGTACACCATTTGTGCCCCAATGGTGCCAAGCTATTTCTAACGCCTCTGCATTACACCCTCCTGCTCTGTTTTTAATAAGCTATAATAAAAGCAAAAAATGCTGCCAGTTAGTGGCATCCAAAAAGTGGCTGTTGTACTCCATTTGTGCCCCAATGGTGCCAAGCTATTTCTAACCTCTCTGCATGACAACCTCCTGCTCTGTTTTTAATAAGCTATAATAATAGCAAAAAATGCTGCCAGTTAGTGGCATCCAAAAAGTGGCTGTTTTACTCCATTTGTGCCCCAATGGTGTCAAGCTATTTCTAACACCTCTGCATGACACCCTCCTGCTCTGTTTTTAATAAGCTATAATAATAGCAAAAAATGCTGCCAGTTAGTGGCATCAAGAAAGTGGCTGTTGTACTCCATTTGTCCCCAATGGTGCCAAGCGATTTCTAACACCTCTGCATGACACCATCCTGTTCTGTTTTTAATAAGCTATAATAATAGCAAAAAGTGCTGCCAGTTACTGGCATCCAAAAAGTGGCTGTTGTATTCCATTTGTGCCCCAATGGTGCCAAGCTATTTCTAACACCTCTGCATTACACCCTCCTGCTCTGTTTTTAATAAGCTATAAAAATAGCAAAAAATGCTGCCAGTTAGTGGCATCCAAAAAGTGGCTGTTGTACTCCATTTGTGCCCCAATGGTGCCAAGCTATTTCTAACACCTCTGCATGACACCCTACTGCTCTGTTTTTAATAAGCTATAATAATAGCAAAAAATGCTGCCAGTTAGTGACATCTTAAAAGTGGCTGTTGTACACCATTTGTGCCCCAATGGTTCCAAGCTATTTCTAACACCTCTGCATGACACCCTCCTGCTCTGTTTTTAATAGGCTATAATAATAGCAAAAAATGCTGCCAGTTAGTGTCATCCAAAAAGTGGTTGTTGTACTCCATTTGTGCCCCAATGGTGCCAAGTTATTTCTAACACCTCTGCATCACGCCCTCATGCTCTGTTTTTAATAAGCTATAATAATTGCAAAAAATGCTGCCAGTTAGTGGCATCCAAAAAGTGGTTGTTGTACTCCATTTGTGCCCCAATGGTGCCAAGCTATTTCTAACACCTCTGCATTACGCCCTTATGCTCTGTTTTTAATAAGCTATAATAATATCAAAAAATGCTGCCAGTGAGTGACATCCAAAAAGAGGCTGTTGTACTCCATTTGAGCCCCAATGGTGCCAAGGTATTTCTAACACTTCTGCATGACACCCTCCTGCTCTGTTTTTAATAAGCTATAATAAAAGCAAAAAATGCTGCCAGTTAGTGGCATCCCAAAAGTGGCTGTTGTACTCCATTTGTGCCCCAATGGTGCCAAGCTACTTCTAACACGTCTGCATGACACCCTCCTGCTCTGTTTTTAATAAGCTATAATAATAGCAAAAAATGCTGCCAGTTAGTGGCATCCAAAAAGTGGCTGTTGTACTCCATTTGTGCCCCAATGGTGTCAAGCTATTTCTAACACCTCTGCATTACACCCTCCTGCTCTGTTTTTAATAAGCTATAATAAAAGCACAAAATGCTGCCAGTTAGTGGCATCCAAAAAGTGGCTGTTGTACTCCATTTGTGCCCCAATGGTGCCAAGCTATTTCTAGCCCCTCTGCATTACGCCCTCCTGCTCTGTTTTTAATAAGCTATAATAATAGCAAAAAATGCTGCCAGTTAATGGCATCCAAAAAGTGGCTGTTGTACTCCATTTGTGCCCCAATGGTGCCAAGCTATTTCTAACACCTCTGCATTACGCCCTCATGCTCTGTTTTTAATAAAGTATAATAATAGCAAAAAATGCTGCCAGTTAGTGTCATCCAAAAAGTGGCTGTTGTACTCCATTTGTGCCCCAATGGTGCCAAGTTATTTCTAACACCTCTGCATTACACCCTCCTGCTCTGTTATTAATAAGCTATAATAATAGCAAAAAATGCTGCCAGTTAGTGGCATCCAAAAAGTGGCTGTTGTACGCCATTTGTGCCCCAATGGTGCCAAGGTATTTCTTACACCTCTGCATGACACCCTCCTGCTCTGTTTTTAATAAGCTATAATAATAGCAAAAAATGCTGCCAGTTAGTGGCATCCAAAAAGTGGCTGTTGTACTCCATTTGAGCCCCAATGGTGCCAAGCTATTTCTAACACCTCTGCATCACGCCCTCATGCTCTGTTTTTAATAAGCTATAATAATAGCAAAAAATGCTGCCAGTTAGTGGCATCCAAAAAGTGGCTGTTGTACTCCATTTGTGCCCCAATGGTGCCAAGCTATTTCTAACACCTCTGCATTACGCCCTTATGCTCTGTTTTTAATAAGCTATAATAATATCGAAAAATGCTGCCAGTGGGTGACATCCAAAAAATGGCTGTTGTATTCCATTTCTACCCCACTGATGCCAAGCTATTTCTAGCACCTCTGAATTACACCCTCCTGCTCTGTTTTTAATAAGCTATAATAAAAGCAAAAAATGCTGCCAGTTAGTGGCATGCAAAAAGTGGCTGTTGTACTCCATTTGTGCACCAATGGTGCCAAGCTATTTCTAACACCTCTGCATGACACCCTCCTGCTCTGTTTTTAATAGGCTATAATAATATCAAAAAATGCTGCCAGTTAGTGGCATCCAAAAAGTGGCTGTTGTACTCTATTTGTGCCCCAATGGTGTCAAGTTATTTCTAACACCTCTGCATGACACCTTCCTGCTCTGTTTTTAATAAGCTATAATAATAGCAAAAAATGCTGCCAGTTAGTGGCATCCAAAAAGTGGCTGTTGTACTCCATTTGTGCCCCAATGGTGCCAAGCTTTTTCTAACACCTCTGCATGACACCCTCCTGCTCTGTTTTTAATAACCTATAATAATAGCAAAAAATGCTGCCAGTTAGTGGCATCCAAAAAGTGGCTGTTGTACTCCATTTGTGCCCCAATGGTGTCAAGTTATTTCTAACACCTCTGCATTACGCCCTCCTTCTCTGTTTTTAATAAGCTATAATAATAGCAAAAAATGCTGCCAGTTAGTGGCATCCAAAAAGTGGCTGTTGTACTCCATTTGTGCCCCAATGGTGCCAAGGTATTTCTAACACCTCTGCATTACACCCTCGTGCTCTGTTTTTAATAAGCTATAATAAAAGCAAAAAATGCTGCCAGTTAGTGGCATCCCAAAAGTGGCTGTTGTACTCCATTTGTGCCCCAATGGTGCCAAGCTATTTCTAACACCTCTGCATGACACCCTCCTGCTCTGTTTTTAATAAGCTATAATAATAGCAAAAAATGATGCCAGTTAATGGCATCCAAAAAGTGGCTGTTGTACTCCATTTGTGCCCCAATGGTGCCAAGCTATTTCTAATACCTCTGCATTACGCCCTCATGCTCTGTTTTTAATAAGGTATAATAATAGCAAAAATGCTGCCAGTTACTGACATCTTAAAAGTGGCTGTTGTACTCCATTTGTGCCCCAATGGTGTCAAGCTATTTCTAACACCTCTGCATGACACCCTCCTGCTCTGTTTTTAATAAGCTATAATAATAACAAAAAATGCTGCCAGTTAGTGGTATGCAAAAAGTGGCTGTTGTACTCCATTTGTGCACCAATGGTGCCAAGCTATTTCTAACACCTCTGCATGACACCCTCCTGCTCTGTTTTTAATAGGCTATAATAATAGCAAAAAATGCTGCCAGTTAGTGGCATCCAAAAAGTGGCTGTTGTACTCCATTTGTGCCCCAATGGTGCCAAGCTATTTCTAACACCTCTGCATTACGCCCTCATACTCTGTTTTTAATAAGCTACAATAATATCAAAAAATGCTGCCAGTTAGTGGCATCCAAAAAGTGGCTGTTGTACTCCATTTGTGCCCCAATGGTGCCAAGCTATTTCTAACACCTATGCATTATGCCCTCATGCTCTGTTTTTAATGAGCTATAATAATAGCAAAAAATGCTGCCAGTTAGTGACATCCAAAAAGTGGCTATTGTACTCCATTTGTGCCCCAATGCTGCCAAACTATTTCTAACACCTCTGCATTACACCCTCCTGCTCTGTTTTTAATAAGCTATAATAATAACATAAAATGCTGCCAATTAGTGGCATCCAAAAAGTGTCTGTTGTACTCCATTTGTGCCCCAATGGTGCCAAGCTATTTCTATTACCTCTGCATTACGTCCTCATGCTCTGTTTTTAATAAGCTATAATAATAGCAAAAAATGCTGCCAGTTAGTGGCATCCAAAAAGTGACTGTTGTACTCCATTTGTGCCCCAATGGTGCCAAGCTATTTCTAACACCTCTGCATGACACCCTCATGCTCTGTTTTTAATAAGCTATAATAATAGCAAAAAATGCTGCCAGTTAGTGGCATCCAAAAAGTGGCTGTTATACTCCATTTGTGCCCCAATGGTGCCAAGCTATTTCTAACACCTCTGCATTACGCCCTCATGCTCTGTTTTTAATAAGCTATAATAATAGCAAAAAATGCTGCCAGTTAGTGGCATCCAAAAAGTGGCTGTTGTACTCCATTTGTGCACCAATGGTGCCAAGCTATTTCTAACACCTCTGCATTATGCCCTCATGCTCTGTTTTTAATAAGCTATAATATTAGCAAAAAATGCTGCCAGTTAGTGACATCCAAAAAGTGGCTGTTGTACTCCATTTGTGCCCCAATGGTGCCAAGCTATTTGTAACACCTCTGCATTACACCCTCCTGCTCTGTTTTAAATAAGCTATAATAAAAGTAAAAAATGCTGCCAGTTAGTGGCATCCAAAAAGTGGCTGTTGTACTCCATTTGTGCCCCAATGGTGCCAAGCTATTTCTAACACCTCTGCATGACACCCTCCTGCTCTGTTTTAATAGGCTATAATAATAGCAAAAAATGCTGCCAGTTAGTGGCATCCAAAAAGTGGCTGTTGTACTCCATTTGTGCCCCAATGGTGCCAAGCTATTTCTAACACCTCTGCATGACACCCTCCTGCTCTGTTTTTAATAGGCTATAATATTAGCAAAAAATGCTGCCAGTGGGTGATATCCAAAAAATGGCTGTTGTATTCCATTTCTACCCCACTGATGCCAAGCTATTTCTAGCACCTCTGAATTACACCCTCCTGCTCTGTTTTTAATAAGCTATAATAAAAGCAAAAAATGCTGCCAGTTAGTGGCATCCCAAAAGTGGCTGTTGTACTCCATTTGTGCCCCAATGGTGCAAAGCTATTTCTAACACCTCTGCATGACACCCTCCTGCTCTGTTTTAATAGGCTATAATAATAGCAAAAAATGCTGCCAGTTAATGGCATCCAAAAAGTGGCTGTTGTACTCCATTTGTGCCCCAATGGTGTCAAGCTATTTCTAACACCTCTGCATTACGCCTCCTGCTCTGTTTTTAATAAGCTATAATAATAGCAAAAAATGCTGCCAGTTAGTGGCATCCAAAAAGTGGCTGTTGTACTCCATTTGTGCCCCAATGGTGCCAAGCTTTTTCTAACACCTCTGCATGACACCCTCCTGCTCTGTTTTTAATAACCTATAATAATAGCAAAAAATGCTGCCAGTTAGTGGCATCCAAAAAGTGGCTGTTGTACTCCATTTGTGCCCCAATGGTGTCAAGCTATTTCTAACACCTCTGCATTACGCCCTCCTTCTCTGTTTTTAATAAGCTATAATAATAGCAAAAAATGCTGCCAGTTAGTGGCATCCAAAAAGTGGCTGTTCTACTCCATTTGTGCCCCAATGGTGCCAAGGTATTTCTAACACCTCTGCATTACACCCTCGTGCTCTGTTTTTAATAAGCTATAATAAAAGCAAAAAATTCTGCCAGTTAGTGGCATCCCAAAAGTGGCTGTTGTACTCCATTTGTGCCCCAATGGTGCCAAGCTATTTCTAACACCTCTGCATGACACCCTCCTGCTCTGTTTTTAATAAGCTATTAATAGCAAAAAATGATGCCAGTTAATGGCATCCAAAAAGTGGCTGTTGTACTCCATTTGTGCCCCAATGGTGCCAAGCTATTTCTAACACCTCTGCATTACGCCCTCATGCTCTGTTTTTAATAAGGTATAATAATAGCAAAAAATGCTGCCAGTTACTGACATCTTAAAAGTGGCTGTTGTACTCCATTTGTGCCCCAATGGTGTCAAGCTATTTCTAACACCTCTGCATTACACCCTCCTGCTCTGTTTTTAATAAGCTATAATAATAACAAAAAATGCTGCCAGTTAGTGGTATGCAAAAAGTGGCTGTTGTACTCCATTTGTGCACCAATGGTGCCAAGCTATTTCTAACACCTCTGCATGACACCCTCCTGCTCTGTTTTTAATAGGCTATAATAATAGAAAAAAATTCTGCCAGTTAGTGGCATCCAAAAAGTGGCTGTTGTACTCTATTTGTGCCCCAATGGTGTCAAGTTATTTCTAACACCTCTGCATGACACCCTCCTGCTCTGTTTTTAATAAGCTATAATAATAGCAAAAAATGCTGCCAGTTAGTGGCATCCAAAAAGTGGCTGTTGTACTCCATTTGTGCCCCAATGGTGCCAAGGTATTTCTAACACCTCTGCATTACGCCCTCATGCTCTGTTTTTAATAAGGTATAATAATAGCAAAAAATGCTGCCAGTTACTGACATCTTAAAAGTGGCTGTTGTACTCCATTTGTGCCCCAATGGTGTCAAGCTATTTCTAACACCTCTGCATTACACCCTCGTGCTCTGTTTTTAATAAGCTATAATAAAAGCAAAAAATTCTGCCAGTTAGTGGCATCCCAAAAGTGGCTGTTGTACTCCATTTGTGCCCCAATGGTGCCAAGCTATTTCTAACACCTCTGCATGACACCCTCCTGCTCTGTTTTTAATAAGCTATAGTAATAGCAAAAAATGATGCCAGTTAATGGCATCCAAAAAGTGGCTGTTGTACTCCATTTGTGCCCCAATGGTGCCAAGCTATTTCTAACACCTCTGCATTACGCCCTCATGCTCTGTTTTTAATAAGGTATAATAATAGCAAAAAATGCTGTCAGTTACTGACATCTTAAAAGTGGCTGTTGTACTCCATTTGTGCCCCAATGGTGTCAAGCTATTTCTAACACCTCTGCATTACACCCTCCTGCTCTGTTTTTAATAAGCTATAATAATAACAAAAAATGCTGCCAGTTAGTGGTATGCAAAAAGTGGCTGTTGTACTCCATTTGTGCACCAATGGTGCCAAGCTATTTCTAACACCTCTGCATGACACCCTCCTGCTCTGTTTTTAATAGGCTATAATAATAGAAAAAAATTCTGCCAGTTAGTGGCATCCAAAAAGTGGCTGTTGTACTCTATTTGTGCCCCAATGGTGTCAAGTTATTTCTAACACCTCTGCATGACACCCTCCTGCTCTGTTTTTAATAAGCTATAATAATAGCAAAAAATGCTGCCAGTTAGTGGCATCCAAAAAGTGGCTGTTGTACTCCATTTGTGCCCCAATGGTGCCAAGGTATTTCTAACACCTCTGCATTACGCCCTCATGCTCTGTTTTTAATAAGGTATAATAATAGCAAAAAATGCTGCCAGTTACTGACATCTTAAAAGTGGCTGTTGTACTCCATTTGTGCCCCAATGGTGTCAAGCTATTTCTAACACCTCTGCATGACACCCTCCTGCTCTGTTTTTAATAAGCTATAATAATAACAAAAAATGCTGCCAGTTAGTGGTATGCAAAAAGTGGCTGTTGTACTCCATTTGTGCACCAATGGTGCCAAGCTATTTCTAACACCTCTGCATGACACCCTCCTGCTCTGTTTTTAATAGGCTATAATAATAGCAAAAAATGCTGCCAGTTAGTGGCATCCAAAAAGTGGCTGTTGTACTATATTTGTGCCCCAATGGTGTCAAGTTATTTCTAACACCTCTGCATGACACCCTCCTGCTCTGTTTTTAATAAGCTATAATAATAGCAAAAAATGCTGCCAGTTAGTGGCATCCAAAAAGTGGCTGTTGTACTCCATTTGTGCCCCAATGGTGCCAAGCTATTTCTAACACCTCTGCATTACGCCCTCATACTCTGTTTTTAATAAGCTATAATAATAGCAAAAAATGCTGCCAGTTAGTGGCATCCAAAAAGTGGCTGTTGTACTCCATTTGTGCCCCAATGGTGCCAAGCTATTTCTAACACCTCTGCATTACGCCCTCATGCTCTGTTTTTAATAAGCTACAATAATATCAAAAAATGCTGCCAGTTAGTGGCATCCAAAAAGTGGCTGTTGTACTCCATTTGTGCCCCAATGGTGCCAAGCTATTTCAAACACCTATGCATTACGCCCTCATGCTCTGTTTTTAATGAGCTATAATAATAGCAAAAAATGCTGCCAGTTAGTGACATCCAAAAAGTGGCTATTGTACTCCATTTGAGAAAGCCATGGACCCCATAGGGGGGAGGGGCGACATGACCAGAGGGAAGGGAGGGAGTGAGGGGTTAATAAAGTGAATTAAAGGGCATTATGGGCCCTTATAGGGGATTGGTGGAATGGGGTCACTGTAGGGTGGGGAGGGGGCTAGTATATAAACTATAGGGGAGGGGTCTTACCTTCCTTGTGACTCCGGACAGTAAAGGATTCCGACCTGTCCAACGGCATGGCGGACCTCCAGGAACGGGACAGGACGATCCGATCAGCGATGGCGGTGCACGGGGCCCAGGCAGTGCAGTCCCACTTCAGGGCTGCCTGGGTTTCCCCGTCGGCACTGCCCCTTGTCTCCCCCTCGGCCGCGGGCGGCGTTCCAGGCCCCCCCCCCCATCTTCAGGTATTCTCCGGCCGCAGGGGGGGCAAGGAGGCCCAGTGAGAGCCCCCCTCGGGACCCTCCGCGGCGGGGCAGGCAGCGGCTGCTTCCAGCGTCTGCCCCGGCCGCAGGGAGGAATCTCCGGCGAGGCCGCGGCGGCCGCAAAGGGGGCGTGGCCAGCCCGGGGCCTTCTCCTGATGTCGGGCCTCGGGCTGGAGTGAGGAGCCCAGCGGCGTCTCCCCCCGGCGACGATCTGAGGCCAGCGGCGGCCTGGACGAAGGCGGGCCCGGCCTGGGGCCTACTTCCGGTCCCAGGCCTCGGGCTCAAATTACCAGGCCAGCGGCAGCCCGGGACCGGGGGCGTGCCCAGCGGTGATCGGAGGTTTGAGCAGGGGGCGTGCCCAGCCTGGGGGGCCTGCTCCTGGTGACGGGCACCCTGCGGAGTGACACGGCCCTGCGGCAGCTTCCAAATGGGAGCGGGCCCTGCAATTGAATGAGGCCAGCAGTACCCCCCGTGGGTGGCGGGGGGGGCTGGGCACAGGCAGCCAGCGGGGGGACCGGTTTGTGCAGGCGGCACCCGGATACCCGTGAGGCTGCGGGGAGCAGGGGGGACGGCAGGAGCCCTGCGGTTCCCGCCAGGTCCCTCAGGTCATCAGTACTGCGCCCGGCAGCAGCGGTCTCCCCCTCCCGGGGAGGACCCGGCGGGATGCCACGGTTGGGGCCCCTGGAGGGCTGGAGGCGACGGTGGGGAGCCCCCTGAGCTCAGGGAGAGGCTCCTCCAAGAAGAGGATTCGGTCAGCGGCGGCCCGGGTGACAGGACGGTCTCGCGGGCTGTCGCCGCACAGGAAGAGACGGATGCCCACCGCCAGTGCCCACGCGGCAGCCCAGGAGGGCGGCCGTGGTGGAGGGGATGCATCGGCTACGTCCCCTGGAGCTGGAATGGTGGAGGACGACTACAGCGAGGAAGAAGAGGGAGCCCTCGGGTCGGGGGGACGAATCTGACGAGCAGATGGCGGAGGACGTCGCGGTTCCAATTTCCATTTCTGCGCCACGGTCGGGTGAGCTAGCCGTGGATTCGGCATTGCTTGCGGCGCGGGGTGCTAGTTTTGGGGAGGTGGCTGCGGGCACGGCAGCGCCAAGGGGGGTCAGCATTGCTTAGTCAGTTGCTGGGCTTGTTGCAGGGTTTAACGCGCGCGCCGGCGGCAGCAGCGGCCTGGACGGGTCGACGGTGGAGGGCGCAGCGTCGGTCAGCAGCGAGGCGGCGCCGGTAGGGACGGGTGCGGTTGGTGGAGTAGTGGAGCCCGCGGGTTAAACAGCGGTAGAACAGGAAAATGGGGATGAGGTGGTGCGTTTGGCGGATAGGGCTAAGTTTACGTGTGCTTTGAGGGACCGTTAGGGGCTCACCTCCAGAGGGAGGTGAGGGACAAGATTGGAAAGGGGGAGTATGTGAAGATAATTTCCCTGTTACCCCTGTAAAAAAAAAAAAAAAAAAAATTTAATCTGGACAAGGTGAAGCCGAACGACTCCCAAGAAGGAAGGGGAAGAGGAAGAAAAACGCCGTTATGTGCTCATTCCTCGCCCCCCTTTTTTCCAATTGGCTGCAGGCGTTTGCAATTTGGCAAGTGTCATAGGGGAAAAGGAGCCGGAGCACTGCTCGGCTCTGTTTGACTATCGGGATGCAATGGGGGAGGCGTATCGCACGGACAGGGGCTTGCCATGGCTGCGGTATGATGTGCAGTTTAGGCGGCGGAAGGCGTTGCGGCCCGGCATGCGGTGGGACCGTGAGGACATTGAATGGCGGGCCGCGTTGAATGGCGGCCCCGAGCCAACCCCCCCCCCTTCCTTTCATGGCGGCGCCGGGGGGAACGGGAGCCAGGCCCTCGGGTACCCAGAAAAAGGGATTGTGCTGGCAAGTTGGCGACGGCCGGTGCAAATTTGGGGCAGCATGCAGGTTCGAGCATGAGTGCTCCGGCTGAGGGGGGACGGGTTTTGGTAAAAGGGAGGACGCCAGTGAAAATAGGGGCGATGGCGCCATCTTTTAAATAGGTATCCGGGCGGGGCAGCGGCGTCCATTTTGCGGTTTGGTTTTTTATACGGTTTTCAGATTCCGTCGGCGGTCGAGGCATGGCCTCTGGTTTGTCGTACTTTACGGTCGGCAAGGGACCACCCTATGGTTGTGGGTGGGAAGTTGGGGACAGAGGTTGAGTTGGGCAGGATGGGGGGGTCCATTTGAGAGCCCGCCGTGCAGTAATCTGGTGGTGTCCCGGTTGGGGGTGGTGCCAAAGAAGGAGCCGGATAAATTTCGGCTCATCCAGCATCTTTCATTTCCGGGGGGGTCGTCAGTGAATGATGGCATCGCGCTAGAATTGTCGGCAGTGTACTACGTCTCGTTTGACAGCGCTGGCCTTGGTGCGGGCGGCGGGATGCGGTGCATTGATGGCAAAGGTGGATGTAGAATCGGCGTTTTCGTTTGCTGCCGTGCATCCGGAGAGCCAGCACCTTCTGGGTTGCTGGTGGGGTGATGAGTTTATGTTGATCATTGTTTGCCTATGGGCTGTTTCAATTTCTGGTTTGTATTTTGAGGCGTTTAGTTCCTTTGCTGAGTGGGTGGTGCGGGACGTGTCTGGGTTGTCCTCCATTATCCTCTATCTAGATGATTTTCTTGGTGTCGGTCCGGCGGGATCCATGGTTTGCGCTGGCTCGTTGTTCGCCTTACAGAGAGTGGCGGATAGCTTTGGGTTCCCTTTAGCACAGGATAAGTCGGAGGGGGCCGGCGACGGTTATGCGGTAATTTTTTGTTTTCTTTGGGGACTGAGATTGACTCTTTGGCTATGGAATGCAGGCTGCCGGAGGGGAAGATGGTGGCCTTGGGGTGAGTGGTAGCAGCAATGCTGGCAGCACGGAAAGGGCGGCTGAAGGTGGTGCAATCTTTGCTCGGGAAGTTTGAACTTTGCGTGCAGGATTTTGCCAATGGGGCGGGTGTTCGCCAAGATTTTGGCGGCAGATAGGGTAGGCGTACGGTCCCCGGCGCATTTTGTGCGGGTCACGCGGGAGATCAAGGAGGATTTTCTGGTTTGGGATGTTTTTTCTTGCAATGTTTTAACGGCCGAGCCTTGTGGTTGAAGAAGGTGGTGCCCAATGGTGTGCTAGAACTGTACAGGGACGCGGCCGGGTCGGCAGGTTTCGTCACCACTTTTTCAGGGACATTGGTACGTTGGGAGGTGGCCTGAGGAATGGCGGCAGGTTGGTCTGGTTGGGAATCTGGCGTTGCTGTGGTTATTTTCGATCGTGGTGACGGTGGAATTGTGGGGGGTCGCAATTTTCGGGATGTAAGTGTGCGATCACTGCGATAATCAGGCGGTGGTGCATGCGAGAAACAGCTTGTCAGCAGAGTCCGGACCGGTAGTGGCTTATCTGCGGCAGTTGGTGCTCAAGTGTTTACGGTGGAACGTTCATGTGGTTGCGAAACACGTGGTGGGGGTTGATAACGGGGTGGCGGACGCTTTATCTCATTTTCAGTCCACAGGTTGTGGGAGTTCATGCCGGGGGGCAGACGAGATCGGAGCAGTGTCCAGAGGACTTGTGGAGCCTGGTGAGGCATTGATTGCGGGTTTCATTAGGAATTCGGTGAGTGGCAGGAGATGCTGGGAGTTATGTTTGGTGACGGGCGAGCAAATTACTTGTTGGCGCTACTGGCACTAGTGAGCGAGGATTTCAGGGCTGGGAAGTCGGCATCAGCAATGATACTTAGGGTGGCGGCTGTGGCCTTTTTGGTTGAAGGTCAGGGGTGAGTGGGGCGTGTCGCGAATTTTGG
Source organism: Anomaloglossus baeobatrachus (assembly GCF_048569485.1). NCBI lineage: Eukaryota > Metazoa > Chordata > Amphibia > Anura > Aromobatidae > Anomaloglossus > Anomaloglossus baeobatrachus. The sequence goes on from NC_134357.1 coordinate 219,686,583, forward strand.
GTGCGGCAGGCCTTGAAGGGTTTTTTCGAAAAAAGGGCGAAGGAGCGGGACACTAGGTGGCCCATTTCTTTGGTTTTGTTACGGCAATTGGTGGACGGTTTGCGGGAAATTTGTGTCTCAGTTTATGAGAGGGTGCTTTTGAAACGGCTTTTGTGTTGGCCTTTTGGGGCGTTGTGAGCCCTTCCAGGTTTAGGGGGGGTGGTCTGATGTCCGAGGTTGTGGCATTGGTGGGACGGAGAGTAGAGTGTCAGCTTAGGCGGTCCAAAAAACAGACCTGATGGGTCGAGGCAGGTTGGTTGTGATGGATGCGTTGTGCCCGGGGCAGTTGGTGAGGAAGTTTTTCGGCTTGGGGGCGGTCCTCCGGGCCTGCTGTTATGGCACGTGGATGGGTCATTGGTTTGTCTCGTTACCAGTTTGTGGCCGTACTGAGGAGTTGTTTGCGCTGTGCGGGGGAATGCTCGGGAGATTATGGGCCTCATTCCTTCAGGATCGGGGCGGCTGTGGAGGCTTCGCGTTGTGGCCTGGGTGATGACATGGTGGGACGAATCGGTTGGTGGGAGTCTTATCGTTTTTCGGGGTTTATGTGCGCCCACAGTTGTTGTCCCAGTGAGGGCTTTATGGAGTAGTTGGTTGTGACTTTGTCGGGGTTTCATGCTATAAAAATGGTGTTGGTGGGGTTTTGTTTTGGTAAAGTTTTTGTGGTTGTAGGAATCTGCCTGATATGGATTCTGGGGCTCTCCTTCGTGTTCTGGGGGGCCCGTCGGGCCGATGCTCGCCTGCATGGTCGGCAGTTGGGTGGACAGATCGCTTGCGTTGGTCAAGTGGTTCGGTGTGCGGGGCATGGAATGGAGCAGGGTCGTGACGGAGTTTGAATACTATTGCAGGGGGATAGACCTCCGAACGTGTTGGTTTTGCACGTGGGGGGGGGAAATGACTTGGGAGTGCGGGTATCACGTGATTTGATCTGGGACATCAAGATAGATCTATTGCGTTTATGAACCAGGTATCCGGGTTTGATAGTGGTATGGTCGGATTGTGGCCACATTGGTGTGGAGGGGGGCTCGGTCAGTTGAGAAGCTGAATCGCGCCCGGGCTCATGTGAACAGGGTGGTTGCGCGTTTTGTGCGGAGAAACGGCGGTATTGTAGTGTGACGTGTGGATCTGGAGTCGCCAAAGTGGCAGTTTCGAAGGGGTGATGGGGTTCACCTTACTGAGATTGGTTCTGATCTATGGGCCTTGGGTTTGCGTGATGGTGGAGCAAGCCTTGGGTGTGTGGCGGGTCCAGGCCACGTAAGGTGTCACGTGTCCTGTCCTGTGGCGGGGGTAGGTCTGGTCCAGAGGCGGTTGTAAGGGATTGGTGGCTGGACTGAGAGGCACTGTCTTGGTATGGTGTCTCCGGGTTCCGGTAAATTGCAGGCACGGGGTTCTGCAAGGTTTGGGGGGTATTAATCCACGGGGTGATTAATACCTCATCTCTGGGTCGGAGTGTTGCGGCCAGGGATATTGGTGGAGGAAGTGGTTTCTGGACCGGGCCTACATGGGGTTACATGTACAGTTATTATTTATGTGTTACCTATTATTTGTTTGGGGTCGCCCGTTGGACGGCGCCCCCTTGTGTTAGTATGTTAATAATAGGTAATAAAGGCTGCTGTGGCCAATTTGTTTAACCAAGTCACATGCAGTCGGTGTGTTATTTATTAGGTTAAGTGGGTATACTAACCATCACGACCTGAGAATCCTTCCTCAGTGGTCAAGAAAGCCATGGACCCCATAGGGGGGAGGGGCGACATGACCAGAGGGAAGGGAGGGAGTGAGGGGTTAATAAAGTGAATTAAAGGGCATTATGGGCCCTTATAGGGGATTGGTGGAATGGGGTCACTGTAGGGTGGGGAGGGGGCTAGTATATAAACTATAGAGGAGGGGTCTTACCTTCCTTGTGACTCCGGACAGTAAAGGATTCCCGCCCACCCGCCCTTGTGTTTTGCGAGTTCGTTTGGCTATGTTTGTTTTTTTTTAAAAAAAAAAAAAAAGAAGAAAACAAAATGAGAAAATGGAATGATGCGGTTTTAAAAAAAAAAAAAAAAAATGGGGGAATACAGGTTAAGAGTCGTATGTTCTGTCGCAGCAGCGGGGGTAGGTCTGGTCCAGAGGCGGTTGTAAGGGATTGGTGGCTGGACTGAGAGGCACTGTCTTGGTATGGTGTCTCCGGGTTCCGGTAAATTGCAGGCACGGGGTTCTGCAAGGTTTGGGGGGTATTAATCCACGGGGTGATTAATACCTCATCTCTGGGTCGGAGTGTTGCGGCCAGGGATATTGGTGGAGGAAGTGGTTTCTGGACCGGGCCTACATGGGGTTACATGTACAGTTATTATTTATGTGTTACCTATTATTTGTTTGGGGTCGCCCGTTGGACGGCGCCCCCTTGTGTTAGTATGTTAATAATAGGTAATAAAGGCTGCTGTGGCCAATTTGTTTAACCAAGTCACATGCAGTCGGTGTGTTATTTATTAGGTTAAGTGGGTATACTAACCATCACGACCGGAGAATCCTTCCTCAGTGGTCATGCCCCAATGCTGCCAAACTATTTCTAACACCTCTGCATTACACCCTCCTGCTCTGTTTTTAATAAGCTATAATAATAACATAAAATGCTGGCAGTTAGTGGCATCCAAAAAGTGTCTGTTGTACTCCATTTGTGCCCCAATGGTGCCAAGCTATTTCTATTACCTCTGCATTACGTCCTCATGCTCTGTTTTTAATAAGCTATAATAATAGCAAAAAATGCTGCCAGTTAGTGGCATCCAAAAAGTGACTGTTGTACTCCATTTGTGCCCCAATGGTGCCAAGCTATTTCTAACACCTCTGCATGACACCCTCATGCTCTGTTTTTAATAAGCTATAATAATAGCAAAAAAATGCTGCCAGTTAGTGGCATCCAAAAAGTGGCTGTTATACTCCATTTGTGCCGCAATGGTGCCAAGCTATTTCTAACACCTCTGCATTACGCCCTCATGCTCTGTTTTTAATAAGCTATAATAATAGCAAAAAATGCTGCCAGTTAGTGGCATCCAAAAAGTGGCTGTTGTACTCCATTTGTGCCCCAATGGTGCCAAGCTATTTCTAACACCTCTGCATTACGCCCTCATGCTCTGTTTTTAATAAGCTATAATATTAGCAAAAAATGCTGCCAGTTAGTGGCATCCAAAAAGTGGCTGGTGTACTCCATTTGTGCCCCAATGGTGCCAAGCTATTTCTAACACCTCTGCATTACGCCCTCATGCTCTGTTTTTAATAAGGTATAATAATAGCAAAAAATGCTGCCAGTTACTGACATCTTAAAAGTGGCTGTTGTACTCCATTTGTGCCCCAATGGTGTCAAGCTATTTCTAACACCTCTGCATTACACCCTCCTGCTCTGTTTTTAATAAGCTATAATAATAACAAAAAATGCTGCCAGTTAGTGGTATGCAAAAAGTGGCTGTTGTACTCCATTTGTGCACCAATGGTGCCAAGCTATTTCCAACACCTTTGCATGACACCCTCCTGCTCTGTTTTTAATAGGCTATAATAATAGAAAAAAATTCTGCCAGTTAGTGGCATCCAAAAAGTGGCTGTTGTACTCTATTTGTGCCCCAATGGTGTCAAGTTATTTCTAACACCTCTGCATGACACCCTCCTGCTCTGTTTTTAATAAGCTATAATAATAGCAAAAAATGCTGCCAGTTAGTGGCATCCAAAAAGTGGCTGTTGTACTCCATTTGTGCCCCAATGGTGCCAAGCTATTTCTAACACCTCTGCATTACGCCCTCATGCTCTGTTTTTAATAAGGTATAATAATAGCAAAAAATGCTGCCAGTTAGTGACATCTTAAAAGTGGCTGTTGTACTCCATTTGTGCCCCAATGGTGTCAAGCTATTTCTAACACCTCTGCATGACACCCTCCTGCTCTGTTTTTAATAAGCTATAATAATAACAAAAAATGCTGCCAGTTAGTGGTATGCAAAAAGTGGCTGTTGTACTCCATTTGTGAACCAATGGTGCCAAGCTATTTCTAACACCTCTGCATGACACCCTCCTGCTCTGTTTTTAATAAGCTATAATAATAGCAAAAAATGCTGCCAGTTAGTGACATCCAAAAAGTGGCTGTTGTACTCCATTTGTGCCCCAATGGTGCCAAGCTATTTCTAACACCTCTGCATGACACCCTCCTGCTCTGTTTTTAATAGGCTATAATATTAGCAAAAAATGCTGCCAGTGGGTGATATCCAAAAAATGGCTGTTGTATTCCATTTCTACCCCACTGATGCCAAGCTATTTCTAGCACCTCTGAATTACACCCTCCTGCTCTGTTTTTAATAAGCTATAATAAAAGCAAAAAATGCTGCCAGTTAGTGGCATCCCAAAAGTGGCTGTTGTACTCCATTTGTGCCCCAATGGTGCAAAGCTATTTCTAACACCTCTGCATGACACCCTCCTGCTCTGTTTTTAATAGGCTATAATAATAGCAAAAAATGCTGCCAGTTAATGGCATCCAAAAAGTGGCTGTTGTACTCCATTTGTGCCCCAATGGTGTCAAGCTATTTCTAACACCTCTGCATTACGCCCTCCTGCTCTGTTTTTAATAAGCTATAATAATAGCAAAAAATGCTGCCAGTTAGTGGCATGCAAAAAGTGGCTGTTGTACTCCATTTGTGCACCAATGGTGCCAAGCTATTTCTAACACCTCTGCATGACACCCTCCTGCTCTGTTTTTAAAAGGCTATAATAATAGCAAAAAATGCTGCCAGTTAGTGGCATCCAAAAAGTGGCTGTTGTACTCCATTTGTGCCCCAATGGGGCCAAGCTATTTCTAACACCTCTGCATGACACCCTCCTGCTCTGTTTTTAATAAGCTATAATAATAGCAAAAAATGCTGCCAGTTAGTGGCATCCAAAAAGTGGCTGTTGTACTCCATTTGTGCCCCAATGGTGCCAAGCTTTTTCTAACACCTCTGCATGACACCCTCCTGCTCTGTTTTTAATAACCTATAATAATAGCAAAAAATGCTGCCAGTTAGTGGCATCCAAAAAGTGGCTGTTGTACTCCATTTGTGCCCCAATGGTGTCAAGCTATTTCTAACACCTCTGCATTACGCCCTCCTTCTCTGTTTTTAATAAGCTATAATAATAGCAAAAAATGCTGCCAGTTAGTGGCATCCAAAAAGTGGCTGTTCTACTCCATTTGTGCCCCAATGGTGCCAAGGTATTTCAAACACCTCTGCATTACACCCTCGTGCTCTGTTTTTAATAAGCTATAATAAAAGCAAAAAATTCTGCCAGTTAATGGCATCCCAAAAGTGGCTGTTGTACTCCATTTGTGCCCCAATGGTGTCAAGCTATTTCTAACACCTCTGCATGACACCCTCCTGCTCTGTTTTTAATAAGCTATAATAATAGCAAAAAATGATGCCAGTTAATGGCATCCAAAAAGTGGCTGTTGTACTCCATTTGTGCCCCAATGGTGCCAAGCTATTTCTAACACCTCTGCATTACGCCCTCATGCTCTGTTTTTAATAAGGTATAATAATAGCAAAAAATGCTGCCAGTTACTGACATCTTAAAAGTGGCTGTTGTACTCCATTTGTGCCTCAATGGTGTCAAGCTATTTCTAACACCTCTGCATTACACCCTCCTGCTCTGTTTTTAATAAGCTATAATAATAACAAAAAATGCTGCCAGTTAGTGGTATGCAAAAAGTGGCTGTTGTACTCCATTTGTGCACCAATGGTGCCAAGCTATTTCTAACACCTCTGCATTACACCCTCCTGCTCTGTTTTTAATAAGCTATAATAATAACAAAAAATGCTGCCAGTTAGTGGTATGCAAAAAGTGGCTGTTGTACTCCATTTGTGCACCAATGGTGCCAAGCTATTTCTAACACCTCTGCATGACACCCTCCTGCTCTGTTTTTAATAGGCTATAATAATAGAAAAAAATTCTGCCAGTTAGTGGCATCCAAAAAGTGGCTGTTGTACTCTATTTGTGCCCCAATGGTGTCAAGTTATTTCTAACACCTCTGCATGACACCCTCCTGCTCTGTTTTTAATAAGCTATAATAATAGCAAAAAATACTGCCAGTTAGTGGCATCCAAAAAGTGTCTGTTGTACTCCATTTGTGCCCCAATGGTGCCAAGCTATTTCTATTACCTCTGCATTACGTCCTCATGCTCTGTTTTTAATAAGCTATAATAATAGCAAAAAATGCTGCCAGTTAGTGGCATCCAAAAAGTGACTGTTGTACTCCATTTGTGCCCCAATGGTGCCAAGCTATTTCTAACACCTCTGCATGACACCCTCATGCTCTGTTTTTAATAAGCTATAATAATAGCAAAAATGCTGCCAGTTAGTGGCATCCAAAAAGTGGCTGTTGTACTCCATTTGTGCCCCAATGGTGCCAAGCTATTTCTAACACCTCTGCATTACGCCCTCATGCTCTGTTTTTAATAAGCTATAATATTAGCAAAAAATGCTGCCAGTTAGTGTCATCCAAAAAGTGGCTGTTGTACTCCATTTGTGCCCCAAATGGTGCCAAGGTATTTCTAACACCTCTGCATTACGTCCTCATGCTCTGTTTTTAATAAGCTATAATAAAAGCAAAAAATGCTGCCAGTTAGTGGCATCCAAAAAGTGGCTGTTGTACTCCATTTGTGCCCCAATGGTGCCAAGCTATTTCTAACACCTCTGCATTACGCCCTCATACTCTGTTTTTAATAAGCTATAATAATAGCAAAAAATGCTGCCAGTTAGTGGCATCCAAAAAGTGGCTGTTGTACTCCATTTGTGCCCCAATGGTGCCAAGCTATTTCTAACACCTCTGCATTACGCCCTCATGCTCTGTTTTTAATAAGCTACAATAATATCAAAAAATGCTGCCAGTTAGTGGCATCCAAAAAGTGGCTGTTGTACTCCATTTGTGCCCCAATGGTGCCAAGCTATTTCAAACACCTATGCATTACGCCCTCATGCTCTGTTTTTAATGAGCTATAATAATAGCAAAAAATGCTGCCAGTTAGTGACATCCAAAAAGTGGCTATTGTACTCCATTTGTGCCCCAATGCTGCCAAACTATTTCTAACACCTCTGCATTACACCCTCCTGCTCTGTTTTTAATAAGCTATAATAATAACATAAAATGCTGGCAGTTAGTGGCATCCAAAAAGTGTCTGTTGTACTCCATTTGTGCCCCAATGGTGCCAAGCTATTTCTATTACCTCTGCATTACGTCCTCATGCTCTGTTTTTAATAAGCTATAATAATAGCAAAAAATGCTGCCAGTTAGTGGCATCCAAAAAGTGACTGTTGTACTCCATTTGTGCCCCAATGGTGCCAAGCTATTTCTAACACCTCTGCATGACACCCTCATGCTCTGTTTTTAATAAGCTATAATAATAGCAAAAAATGCTGCCAGTTAGTGGCATCCAAAAAGTGGCTGTTGTACTCCATTTGTGCCCCAATGGTGCCAAGCTATTTCTAACACCTCTGCATTACGCCCTCATGCTCTGTTTTTAATAAGCTATAATATTAGCAAAAAATGCTGCCAGTTAGTGGCATCCAAAAAGTGGCTGTTGTACTCCATTTGTGCCCCAATGGTGCCAAGGTATTTCTAACACCTCTGCATTACGTCCTCATGCTCTGTTTTTAATAAGCTATAATAAAAGCAAAAAATGCTGCCAGTTAGTGGCATCCCAAAAGTGGCTGTTGTACTCCATTTGTGCCCCAATGGTGCCAAGCTATTTCTAACACCTCTGCATGACACCCTCCTGCTCTGTTTTTAATAAGCTATAATAATAACAAAAAATGCTGCCAGTTAGTGGTATGCAAAAAGTGGCTGTTGTACTCCATTTGTGCACCAATGGTGCCAAGCTATTTCTAACACCTCTGCATGACACCCTCCTGCTCTGTTTTTAATAGGCTATAATAATAGAAAAAAATTCTGCCAGTTAGTGGCATCCAAAAAGTGGCTGTTGTACTCTATTTGTGCCCCAATGGTGTCAAGTTATTTCTAACACCTCTGCATGACACCCTCCTGCTCTGTTTTTAATAAGCTATAATAATAGCAAAAAATGCTGCCAGTTAGTGGCATCCAAAAAGTGTCTGTTGTACTCCATTTGTGCCCCAATGGTGCCAAGCTATTTCTATTACCTCTGCATTACGTCCTCATGCTCTGTTTTTAATAAGCTATAATAATAGCAAAAAATGCTGCCAGTTAGTGGCATCCAAAAAGTGACTGTTGTACTCCATTTGTGCCCCAATGGTGCCAAGCTATTTCTAACACCTCTGCATGACACCCTCATGCTCTGTTTTTAATAAGCTATAATAATAGCAAAAATGCTGCCAGTTAGTGGCATCCAAAAAGTGGCTGTTGTACTCCATTTGTGCCCCAATGGTGCCAAGCTATTTCTAACACCTCTGCATTACGCCCTCATGCTCTGTTTTTAATAAGCTATAATATTAGCAAAAAATGCTGCCAGTTAGTGGCATCCAAAAAGTGGCTGTTGTACTCCATTTGTGCCCCAATGGTGCCAAGGTATTTCTAACACCTCTGCATTACGCCCTCATACTCTGTTTTTAATAAGCTATAATAATAGCAAAAAATGCTGCCAGTTAGTGGCATCCAAAAAGTGGCTGTTGTACTCCATTTGTGCCCCAATGGTGCCAAGCTATTTCTAACACCTCTGCATTACGCCCTCATGCTCTGTTTTTAATAAGCTACAATAATATCAAAAAATGCTGCCAGTTAGTGGCATCCAAAAAGTGGCTGTTGTACTCCATTTGTGCCCCAATGGTGCCAAGCTATTTCAAACACCTATGCATTACGCCCTCATGCTCTGTTTTTAATGAGCTATAATAATAGCAAAAAATGCTGCCAGTTAGTGACATCCAAAAAGTGGCTATTGTACTCCATTTGTGCCCCAATGCTGCCAAACTATTTCTAACACCTCTGCATTACACCCTCCTGCTCTGTTTTTAATAAGCTATAATAATAACATAAAATGCTGGCAGTTAGTGGCATCCAAAAAGTGTCTGTTGTACTCCATTTGTGCCCCAATGGTGCCAAGCTATTTCTATTACCTCTGCATTACGTCCTCATGCTCTGTTTTTAATAAGCTATAATAATAGCAAAAAATGCTGCCAGTTAGTGGCATCCAAAAAGTGACTGTTGTACTCCATTTGTGCCCCAATGGTGCCAAGCTATTTCTAACACCTCTGCATGACACCCTCATGCTCTGTTTTTAATAAGCTATAATAATAGCAAAAAATGCTGCCAGTTAGTGGCATCCAAAAAGTGGCTGTTGTACTCCATTTGTGCCCCAATGGTGCCAAGCTATTTCTAACACCTCTGCATTACGCCCTCATGCTCTGTTTTTAATAAGCTATAATATTAGCAAAAAATGCTGCCAGTTAGTGGCATCCAAAAAGTGGCTGTTGTACTCCATTTGTGCCCCAATGGTGCCAAGGTATTTCTAACACCTCTGCATTACGTCCTCATGCTCTGTTTTTAATAAGCTATAATAAAAGCAAAAAATGCTGCCAGTTAGTGGCATCCCAAAAGTGGCTGTTGTACTCCATTTGTGCCCCAATGGTGCCAAGCTATTTCTAACACCTCTGCATGACACCCTCCTGCTCTGTTTTTAATAAGCTATAATAATAACAAAAAATGCTGCCAGTTAGTGGTATGCAAAAAGTGGCTGTTGTACTCCATTTGTGCACCAATGGTGCCAAGCTATTTCTAACACCTCTGCATGACACCCTCCTGCTCTGTTTTTAATAGGCTATAATAATAGAAAAAAATTCTGCCAGTTAGTGGCATCCAAAAAGTGGCTGTTGTACTCTATTTGTGCCCCAATGGTGTCAAGTTATTTCTAACACCTCTGCATGACACCCTCCTGCTCTGTTTTTAATAAGCTATTATAATAGCAAAAAATGCTGCCAGTTAGTGGCATCCAAAAAGTGGCTGTTGTACTCCATTTGTGCCCCAATGGTGCCAAGCTATTTCTAACACCTCTGCATTACGCCCTCATGCTCTGTTTTTAATAAGGTATAATAATAGCAAAAAATGCTGCCAGTTACTGACATCCTCAAAGTGGCTGTTGTACTCCATTTGTGCCCCAATGGTGTCAAGCTATTTCTAACACCTCTGCATGACACCCTCCTGCTCTGTTTTTAATAAGCTATAATAAAAGCAAAAAATGCTGCCAGTTAGTGGCATCCCAAAAGTGGCTGTTGTACTCCATTTGTGCCCCAATGGTGCCAAGCTATTTCTAACACCTCTGCATGACACCCTCCTGCTCTGTTTTTAATAAGCTATAATAATAGCAAAAAATGATGCCAGTTAATGGCATCCAAAAAGTGGCTGTTGTACTCCATTTGTGCCCCAATGGTGCCAAGCTATTTCTAACACCTCTGCATTACGCCCTCATGCTCTGTTTTTAATAAGGTATAATAATAGCAAAAAATGCTGCCAGTTACTGACATCTTAAAAGTGGCTGTTGTACTCAATTTGTGCCCCAATGGTGTCAAGCTTTTTCTAACACCTCTGCATTACACCCTCCTGCTCTGTTTTTAATAAGCTATAATAATAACAAAAAATGCTGCCAGTTAGTGGTATGCAAAAAGTGGCTGTTGTACTCCATTTGTGCACCAATGGTGCCAAGCTATTTCTATCACCTCTGCATGACACCCTCCTGCTCTGTTTTTAATAGGCTATAATAATAGAAAAAAATTCTGCCAGTTAGTGGCATCCAAAAAGTGGCTGTTGTACTCTATTTGTGCCCCAATGGTGTCAAGTTATTTCTAACACCTCTGCATGACACCCTCCTGCTCTGTTTTTAATAAGCTATAATAATAGCAAAAAATGCTGCCAGTTAGTGGCATCCATAAAGTGGCTGTTGTACTCCATTTGTGCCCCAATGGTGCCAAGCTATTTCTAACACCACTGCATTACGCCCTCATGCTCTGTTTTTAATAAGGTATAATAATAGCAAAAAATGCTGCCAGTTACTGACATCTTAAAAGTGGCTGTTGTACTCCATTTGTGCCCCAATGGTGTCAAGCTATTTCTAACACCTCTGCATGACACCCTCCTGCTCTGTTTTTAATAAGCTATAATAATAACAAAAAATGCTGCCAGTTAGTGGTATGCAAAAAGTGGCTGTTGTACTCCATTTGTGCACCAATGGTGCCAAGCTATTTCTAACACCTCTGCATGACACCCTCCTGCTCTGTTTTTAATAGGCTATAATAATAGCAAAAAATGCTGCCAGTTAGTGGCATCCAAAAAGTGGCTGTTGTACTCTATTTGTGCCCCAATGGTGTCAAGTTATTTCTAACACCTCTGCATGACACCCTCCTGCTCTGTTTTTAATAAGCTATAATAATAGCAAAAAATGCTGCCAGTTAGTGGCATCCAAAAAGTGGCTGTTGTACTCCATTTGTGCCCCAATGGTGCCAAGCTATTTCTAACACCTCTGCATTACGCCCTCATACTCTGTTTTTAATAAGCTATAATAATAGCAAAAAATGCTGCCAGTTAGTGGCATCCAAAAAGTGGCTGTTGTACTCCATTTGTGCCCCAATGGTGCCAAGCTATTTCTAACACCTCTGCATTACGCCCTCATGCTCTGTTTTTAATAAGCTACAATAATATCAAAAAATGCTGCCAGTTAGTGGCATCCAAAAAGTGGCTGTTGTACTCCATTTGTGCCCCAATGGTGCCAAGCTATTTCTAACACCTATGCATTACGCCCTCATGCTCTGTTTTTAATGAGCTATAATAATAGCAAAAAATGCTGCCAGTTAGTGACATCCAAAAAGTGGCTATTGTACTCCATTTGTGCCCCAATGCTGTCAAACTATTTCTAACACCTCTGCATTACACCCTCCTGCTCTGTTTTTAATAAGCTATAATAATAACATAAAATGCTGGCAGTTAGTGGCATCCAAAAAGTGTCTGTTGTACTCCATTTGTGCCCCAATGGTGCCAAGCTATTTCTATTACCTCTGCATTACGTCCTCATGCTCTGTTTTTAATAAGCTATAATAATAGCAAAAAATGCTGCCAGTTAGTGGCATCCAAAAAGTGACTGTTGTACTCCATTTGTGCCCCAATGGTGCCAAGCTATTTCTAACACCTCTGCATGACACCCTCATGCTCTGTTTTTAATAAGCTATAATAATAGCAAAAAATGCTGCCAGTTAGTGGCATCCAAAAAGTGGCTGTTATACTCCATTTGTGCCCCAATGGTGCCAAGCTATTTCTAACACCTCTGCATTACGCCCTCATGCTCTGTTTTTAATAAGCTATAATAATAGCAAAAAATGCTGCCAGTTAGTGGCATCCAAAAAGTGGCTGTTGTACTCCATTTGTGCCCCAATGGTGCCAAGCTATTTCTATTACCTCTGCATTACGTCCTCATGCTCTGTTTTTAATAAGCTATAATAATAGCAAAAAATGCTGCCAGTTAGTGGCATCCAAAAAGTGACTGTTGTACTCCATTTGTGCCCCAATGGTGCCAAGCTATTTCTAACACCTCTGCATGACACCCTCATGCTCTGTTTTTAATAAGCTATAATAATAGCAAAAAATGCTGCCAGTTAGTGGCATCCAAAAAGTGGCTGTTATACTCCATTTGTGCCCCAATGGTGCCAAGCTATTTCTAACACCTCTGCATTACGCCCTCATGCTCTGTTTTTAATAAGCTATAATAATAGCAAAAAATGCTGCCAGTTAGTGGCATCCAAAAAGTGGCTGTTGTACTCCATTTGTGCCCCAATGGTGCCAAGCTATTTCTAACACCTCTGCATTACGCCCTCATGCTCTGTTTTTAATAAGCTATAATATTAGCAAAAAATGCTGCCAGTTAGTGACATCCAAAAAGTGGCTGTTGTACTCCATTTGTGCCCCAATGGTGCCAAGCTATTTGTAACACCTCTGCATTACACCCTCCTGCTCTGTTTTAAATAAGCTATAATAAAAGAAAAAAATGCTGCCAGTTAGTGGCATCCAAAAAGTGGCTGTTGTACTCCATTTGTGCCCCAATGGTGCCAAGCTATTTCTAACACCTCTGCATGACACCCTCCTGCTCTGTTTTTAATAGGCTATAATAATAGCAAAAATGCTGCCAGTTAGTGGCATCCAAAAAGTGGCTGTTGTACTCCATTTGTGCCCCAATGGTGCCAAGCTATTTCTAACACCTCTGCATGACACCCTCCTGCTCTGTTTTTAATAAGCTATAATAATAGCAAAAAATGCTGCCAGTTAGTGACATCCAAAAAGTGGCTGTTGTACTCCATTTGTGCCCCAATGGTGCCAAGCTATTTCTAACACCTCTGCATTACGCCCTCATGCTCTGTTTTTAATAAGCTATAATAATAGCAAAAAATGCTGCCAGTTAGTGACATCCAAAAAGTGGCTGTTGTACTCCATTTGTGCCCCAATGGTGCCAAGCTATTTCTAACACCTTTACATGACACCCTCCTGCTCTCTTTTTAATAAGCTATAATAATAGCAAAAAATGCTGCCAGTTAGTGGCATCCAAAAAGTGGCTGTTGTACTCCATTTGTGCCCCAATGGTGCCAAAGTATTTCTAACACCGCTGCATTACGCCCTCATTCTCTGTTTTTAATAAGCTATAATAAAAGCAAAAAATGCTGCCAGTTAGTGACATCCAAAAAGTGGCTGTTGTACTCCATTTGTGCCCCAGTGGTGTCAAGCTATTTCTATTACCTCTGCATGACACCCTCCTGCTCTGTTTTTAATAAGCTATAATAATAGCAAAAAATGCTGCCAGTTAGTGGCATCCAAAAAGTGGCTGTTGTACTCCATTTGTGCCCCAATGGTGCCAAGCTTTTTCTAACACCTTTGCATTACGCCCTCATGCTCTGTTTTTAATAAGCTATAATAATAACAAAAAATGCTGCCAGTTAGTGACATCCAAAAAGTGGCTGTTGTACTCAATTTGTGCCCCAATGGTGCCAAGCTATTTCTATTACCTCTGCATTACGCCCTCATGCTCTGTTTTTAATAAGCTATAATAATAGCAAAAAATGCTGCCAGTTAGTGGCATCCAAAAAGTGGCTGTTGTACTCCATTTGTGCCACAATGGTGCCAAGCTATTTCTAACACCTCTGCATGACACCCTCCTGCTCTGTTTTTAATAAGCTATAAAAATAGCAAAAAATGCTGCCAGCTAGTGTCATCCAAAAAGTGGCTGTTATACTCCATTTGTACCCCAATGGAGCCAAGTTATTTCTAACACCTCTGCATGACACCCTCCTGCTCTGTTTTTAATAAGCTATAATAATAGCAAAAAATGCTGCCAGTTAGTGGCATCCAAAAAGTGGCTGTTGTACTCCATTTGAGCCCCAATGGTGCCAAGCTATTTCTAACACCTCTGCATTACGCCCTCATGCTCTGTTTTGAATAAGCTATAATAATAGCAAAAAAAGGCTGCCAGTTAGTGGCATCCAAAAAGTGGCTGTTGTACTCCATTTGTGCCCCAATGGTGCCAAGCTATTTCTAACACCTCTGCATTACGCCCTCATGCTCTGTTTTTAATAAGCTATAATAATAGCAAAAAATGCTGCCAGTTAGTGACATCCAAAAAGTGGCTGTTGTACTTCATTTGTGCCTCAATAGTGCCAAGGTATTTCTAACACCTCTGCATTACACCCTCCTGCTCTGTTTTTAATAAGCTATAATAATAGCAAAAAATGCTGCCAGTTAGTGGCATCCAAAAAGTGGCTGTTGTACTCCATCTGTGCCCCAATGGTGCCAAGCTATTTCTAACACCTCTGCATTACGCCCTCATGCTCTGTTTTTAATAAGCTATAATAATAGCAAAAAATGCTGCCAGTTAGTGACATCCAAAAAGTTGCTGTTGTACTCCATTTGTGCCCCAATGGTGCCAAGCTATTTCTAACACCTTTGCATTACACCCTCCTGCTCTGTTTTAAATAAGCTATAATAAAAGAAAAAAATGCTGCCAGTTAGTGTCATCCATAAAGTGGCTGTTGTACTCCATTTGTGCCCCAATGGTGCCAAGATATTTCTAACACCTCTGCATGACACCCTCCTGCTCTGTTTTTAATAAGCTATAATAATAGCAAAAAATGCTGCCAGTTAGTGGCATCCAAAAAGTGGCTGTTGTACTCCATATGTGCCCCAATGGTGCCAAGCTATTTCTAACACCTCTGCATTACGCCCTCATGCTCTGTTTTTAATGAGCTATAATAATAGCAAAAAATGCTGCCAGTTAGTGACATCCAAAAAGTGGCTGTTGTACTCCATTTGTGCCCCAATGGTGCCAAGCTTTTTCTATTACCTCGGCATTACGCCCTCATGCTCTGTTTTTAATAAGCTATAATAATAGCAAAAAATGCTGCCAGTTAGTGACATCCAAAAAGTGGCTGTTGTACTCCATTTGTGCCCCAATGGTGCCAAGCTATTTCTATTACCTCTGCATTACGCCCTCATGCTCTGTTTTTATTAAGCTATAATAATAGCAAAAAATGCTGCCAGTTAGTGGCATCCAAAAAGTGGCTATTGTACTCCATTTGTGCACCAATGGTGCCAAGCTATTTCTAACACCTCTGCATGACACCCTCCTGCTCTGTTTTTAATAGGCTATAATAATAGAAAAAAATTCTGCCAGTTAGTGGCATCCAAAAAGTGGCTGTTGTATTCCATTTGTGCCCCAATGGTGCCAAGCTATTTCTAACACCTCTGCATTACGCCCTCATGCTCTGTTTTTAATAAGGTATAATAATAGCAAAAAATGCTGCCAGTTACTGACATCTTAAAAGTGGCTGTTGTACTCCATTTGTGCCCCAATGGTGTCAAGCTATTTCTAACACCTCTGCATGACACCCTCCTGCTCTGTTTTTAATAGGCTATAATAATAGAAAAAAATTCTGCCAGTTAGTGGCATCCAAAAAGTGGCTGTTGTATTCCATTTGTGCCCCAATGGTGCCAAGCTATTTCTAACACCTCTGCATTACACCCTCCTGCTCTGTTTTTAATAAGCTATAATAATAACAAAAAATGCTGCCAGTTAGTGGTATGCAAAAAGTGGCTGTTGTACTCCATTTGTGCACCAATGGTGCCAAGCTATTTCTAACACCTCTGCATGACACCCTCCTGCTCTGTTTTTAATAAGCTATAATAATAGCAAAAAATGCTGCCAGTTAGTGGCATCCAAAAAGTGGCTGTTGTACTCCATTTGTGCCCCAATGGTGCCAAGCTATTTCTAACACCTCTGCATTACGCCCTCATACTCTGTTTTTAATAAGCTATAATAATAGCAAAAAATGCTGCCAGTTAGTGGCATCCAAAAAGAGGCTGTTGTACTCCATTTGTGCCCCAATGGTGCCAAGCTATTTCTAACACCTCTGCATTACGCCCTCATGCTCTGTTTTTAATAAGCTACAATAATATCAAAAAATGCTGCCAGTTAGTGGCATCCAAAAAGTGGCTGTTGTACTCCATTTGTGCCCCAATGGTGCCAAGCTATTTCTAACACCTATGCATTACGCCCTCATGCTCTCTTTTTAATGAGCTATAATAATAGCAAAAAATGCTGCCAGTTAGTGACATCCAAAAAGTGGCTATTGTACTCCATTTGTGCCCCAATGCTGCCAAACTATTTCTAACACCTCTGCATTACACCCTCCTGCTCTGTTTTTAATAAGCTATAATAATAACATAAAATGCTGGCAGTTAGTGGCATCCAAAAAGTGTCTGTTCTACTCCATTTGTGCCCCAATGGTGCCAAGCTATTTCTATTACCTCTGCATTACGTCCTCATGCTCTGTTTTTAATAAGCTATAATAATAGCAAAAAATGCTGCCAGTTAGTGGCATCCAAAAAGTGACTGTTGTACTCCATTTGTGCCCCAATGGTGCCAAGCTATTTCTAACACCTCTGCATGACACCCTCCTGCTCTGTTTTTAATAAGCTATAATAATAGCAAAAAATGCTGCCAGTTAGTGGCATCCAAAAAGTGGCTGTTATACTCCATTTGTGCCCCAATGGTGCCAAGCTATTTCTAACACCTCTGCATTACGCCCTCATGCTCTGTTTTTAATAAGCTATAATAATAGCAAAAAATGCTGCCAGTTAGTGGCATCCAAAAAGTGGCTGTTGTACTCCATTTGTGCCCCAATGGTGCCAAGCTATTTCTAACAACTATGCATTACGCCCTCATGCTCTGTTTTTAATAAGCTATAATATTAGCAAAAAATGCTGCCAGTTAGTGACATCCAAAAAGTGGCTGTTGTACTCCATTTGTGCCCCAATGGTGCCAAGCTATTTGTAACACCTCTGCATTACACCCTCCTGCTCTGTTTTAAATAAGCTATAATAAAAGAAAAAAATGCTGCCAGTTAGTGGCATCCAAAAAGTGGCTGTTGTACTCCATTTGTGCCCCAATGGTGCCAAGCTATTTCTAACACCTCTGCATGACACCCTCCTGCTCTGTTTTTAATAGGCTATAATAATAGCAAAAAAATGCTGCCAGTTAGTGGCATCCAAAAAGTGGCTGTTGTACTCCATTTGTGCCCCAATGGTGCCAAGCCATTTCTAACACCTCTGCATGACACCCTCCTGCTCTGTTTTTAATAGGCTATAATATTAGCAAAAAATGCTGCCAGTTAGTGGCATCCAAAAAGTGGCTGTTGTACTCCATTTGTGCCCCAATGGTGCCAAGCTATTTCTAACACCTCTGCATTACGCCCTCATGCTCTGTTTTTAATAAGCTATAATAATAGCAAAAAATGCTGCCAGTTAGTGACATCCAAAAAGTGGCTGTTGTACTCCATTTGTGCCCCAATGGAGCCAAGTTATTTCTAACACCTCTGCATGACACCCTCCTGCTCTGTTTTTAATAAGCTATAATAATAGCAAAAAATGCTCCCAGTTAGTGGCATCCAAAAAGTGGCTGTTGTACTCCATTTGAGCCCCAATGGTGCCAAGCTATTTCTAACACCTCTGCATTACGCCCTCATGCTCTGTTTTTAATAAGCTATAATAATAGCAAAAAATGCTGCCAGTTAGTGGCATCCAAAAAGTGGCTGTTGTACTCCATTTGTGCCCCAATGGTGCCAAGCTATTTCTAACACCTCTGCCTTACGCCCTCATGCTCTGTTTTTAATAAGCTATAATAATAGCAAAAAATGCTGCCAGTTAGTGACATCCAAAAAGTGGCTGTTGTACTTCATTTGTGCCTCAATAGTGCCAAGGTATTTCTAACACCTCTGCATTACACCCTCCTGCTCTGTTTTTAATAAGCTATAATAATAGCAAAAAATGCTGCCAGTTAGTGGCATCCAAAAAGTGGCTGTTGTACTCCATCTGTGCCCCAATGGTGCCAAGCTATTTCTAACACCTCTGTATTACGCCCTCATGCTCTGTTTTTAATAAGCTATAATAATAGCAAAAAATGCTGCCAGTTAGTGACATCCAAAAAGTGGCTGTTGTACTCCATTTGTGCCCCAATGGTGCCAAGCTATTTCTAACACCTTTGCATTACACCCTCCTGCTCTGTTTTAAATAAGCTATAATAAAAGAAAAAAATGCTGCCAGTTAGTGTCATCCATAAAGTGGCTGTTGTACTCCATTTGTGCCCCAATGGAGCCAAGATATTTCTAACACCTCTGCATGACACCCTCCTGCTCTGTTTTAATAAGCTATAATAATAGCAAAAAATTCTGCCAGTTAGTGGCATCCAAAAAGTGGCTGTTGTACTCCATTTGTGCCACAATGGTGCCAAGCTATTTCTAACACCTCTGCATTACACCCTCATGCTCTGTTTTTAATAAGCTATAATAATAGCAAAAAATGCTGCCAGTTAGTGGCATCCAAAAAGTGGCTGTTGTACTCCATTTGTGCCCCAATGGTGCCAAGCTATTTCTATTACCTCTGCATTACGCCCTCTTGCTCTGTTTTTAATAAGCTATAATAATAGCAAAAAATGCTGCCAGTTAGTGGCATCCAAAAAGTGGCTGTTGTACTCCATTTGTGCCCCAATGGTGCCAAGCTATTTCTAACACCTCTGCATGACACCCTCCTGCTCTGTTGTTAATAAGCTATAATAATAGCAAAAAATGCTGCCAGTTAGTGGCATCCAAAAAGTGGCTGTTGTATTCTATTTGTGCCCCAATGGTGCCAAGCTATTTCTAACACCTCTGCATGACACCCTCCTGCTCTGTTTTTAATAAGCTATAATAATAGCAAAAAATGCTGCCAGTTAGTGGCATCCAAAAAGTGGCTGTTGTACTCCATTTGTGCCCCAATGGAGCCAAGCTATTTCTAACACCTCTGCATGACACCCTCCTGCTCTGTTTTTAATAAGCTATAATAATAGCAAAAAATGCTGCCAGTTAGTGGCATCCAAAAAGTGGCTGTTGTACTCCATATGTGACCCAATGGTGCCAAGCTATTTCTAACACCTCTGCATTACGCCCTCATGCTCTGTTTTTAATGAGCTATAATAATAGCAAAAAATGCTGCCAGTTAGTGTCATCCATAAAGTGGCTGTTGTACTCCATTTGTGCCCCAATGGTGCCAAGATATTTCTAACACCTCTGCATGACACCCTCCTGCTCTGTTTTAATAAGCTATAATAATAGCAAAAAATTCTGCCAGTTAGTGGCATCCAAAAAGTGGCTGTTGTACTCCATTTGTGCCCCAATGGTGCCAAGCTATTTCTAACACCTCTGCATTACGCCCTCATGCTCTGTTTTTAATAAGCTATAATAATAGCGAAAAATGCTGCCAGTTAGTGGCATCCAAAAAGTGGCTGTTGTACTCCATTTGTGCCCCAATGGTGCCAAGCTATTTCTATTACCTCTGCATTACGCCCTCTTGCTCTGTTTTTAATAAGCTATAATAATAGCAAAAAATGCTGCCAGTTAGTGACATCCAAAAAGTGGCTGTTGTACTCCATTTGTGCCCCAATGGAGCCAAGCTATTTCTAACACCTCTGCATGACACCCTCCTGCTCTGTTTTTAATAAGCTATAATAATAGCAAAAAATGCTGCCAGTTAGTGGCATCCAAAAAGTGGCTGTTGTACTCCATATGTGCCACAAAGGTGCCAAGCTATTTCTAACACCTCTGCATTACGCCCTCATGATCTGTTTTTACTAAGCTATAATAATAGCAAAAAATGCTGCCAGTTAGTGACATCCAAAAAGTGGCTGTTGTACTCCATTTGTGCCCCAATGGTGCCAAGCTTTTTCTATTACCTCGGCATTACGCCCTCATGCTCTGTTTTTAATAAGCTATAATAATAGCAAAAAATGCTGCCAGTTAGTGACATCCAAAAAGTGGCTGTTGTACTCCATTTGTGCCCCAATGGTGCCAAGCTATTTCTATTACCTCTGCATTATGCCCTCATGCTCTGTTTTTATTAAGCTATAATAATAGCAAAAAATGCTGCCAGTTAGTGGCATCCAAAAAGTGGCTATTGTACTCCATTTGTGCACCAATGGTGCCAAGCTATTTCTAACACCTCTGCATGACACCCTCCTGCTCTGTTTTTAATAGGCTATAATAATAGAAAAAAATTCTGCCAGTTAGTGGCATCCAAAAAGTGGCTGTTGTACTCTATTTGTGCCCCAATGGTGTCAAGTTATTTCTAACACCTCTGCATGACACCCTCCTGCTCTGTTTTTAATAAGCTATAATAATAGCAAAAAATGCTGCCAGTTAGTGGCATCCAAAAAGTGGCTGTTGTATTCCATTTGTGCCCCAATGGTGCCAAGCTATTTCTAACACCTCTGCATTACGCCCTCATGCTCTGTTTTTAATAAGGTATAATAATAGCAAAAAATGCTGCCAGTTACTGACATCTTAAAAGTGGCTGTTGTACTCCATTTGTGCCCCAATGGTGTCAAGCTATTTCTAACACCTCTGCATGACACCCTCCTGCTCTGTTTTTAATAAGCTATAATAATAACAAAAAATGCTGCCAGTTAGTGGTATGCAAAAAGTGGCTGTTGTACTCCATTTGTGCACCAATGGTGCCAAGCTATTTCTAACACCTCTGCATGACACCCTCCTGCTCTGTTTTTAATAGGCTATAATAATAGCAAAAAATGCTGCCAGTTAGTGGCATCCAAAAAGTGGCTGTTGTACTCTATTTGTGCCCCAATGGTGTCAAGTTATTTCTAACACCTCTGCATGACACCCTCCTGCTCTGTTTTTAATAAGCTATAATAATAGCAAAAAATGCTGCCAGTTAGTGGCATCCAAAAAGTGGCTGTTGTACTCCATTTGTGCCCCAATGGTGCCAAGCTATTTCTAACACCTCTGCATTACGCCCTCATACTCTCTTTTTAATGAGCTATAATAATAGCAAAAAATGCTGCCAGTTAGTGACATCCAAAAAGTGGCTATTGTACTCCATTTGTGCCCCAATGCAGCCAAACTATTTCTAACACCTCTGCATTACACCCTCCTGCTCTGTTTTTAATAAGCTATAATAATAACATAAAATGCTGGCAGTTAGTGGCATCCAAAAAGTGTCTGTTCTACTCCATTTGTGCCCCAATGGTGCCAAGCTATTTCTATTACCTCTGCATTACGTCCTCATGCTCTGTTTTTAATAAGCTATAATAATAGCAAAAAATGCTGCCAGTTAGTGGCATCCAAAAAGTGACTGTTGTACTCCATTTGTGCCCCAATGGTGCCAAGCTATTTCTAACACCTCTGCATGACACCCTCCTGCTCTGTTTTTAATAAGCTATAATAATAGCAAAAAATGCTGCCAGTTAGTGGCATCCAAAAAGTGGCTGTTGTACTCCATTTGTGCCCCAATGGTGCCAAGCTATTTCTAACACCTCTGCATTACGCCCTCATGCTCTGTTTTTAATAAGCTATAATAATAGCAAAAAATGCTGCCAGTTAGTGGCATCCAAAAAGTGGCTGTTGTACTCCATTTGTGCCCCAATGGTGCCAAGCTATTTCTAACACCTCTGCATTACGCCCTCATGCTCTGTTTTTAATAAGCTATAATATAAGCAAAAAATGCTGCCAGTTAGTGACATCCAAAAAGTGGCTGTTGTACTCCATTTGTGCCCCAATGGTGCCAAGCTATTTGTAACACCTCTGCATTACACCCTCCTGCTCTGTTTTAAATAAGCTATAATAAAAGAAAAAAATGCTGCCAGTTAGTGGCATCCAAAAAGTGGCTGTTGTACTCCATTTGTGCCCCAATGGTGCCAAGCTATTTCTAACACCTCTGCATGACACCCTCCTGCTCTGTTTTTAATAGGCTATAATAATAGCAAAAAATGCTGCCAGTTAGTGGCATCCAAAAAGTGGCTGTTGTACTCCATTTGTGCCCCAATGGTGCCAAGCCATTTCTAACACCTCTGCATGACACCCTCCTGCTCTGTTTTTAATAGGCTATAATAATAGCAAAAAATGCTGCCAGTTAGTGGCATCCAAAAAGTGGCTGTTGTACTCCATTTGTGCCCCAATGGTGCCAAGCTATTTCTAACACCTCTGCATTACGCCCTCATGCTCTGTTTTTAATAAGCTATAATAATAGCAAAAAATGCTGCCAGTTAGTGACATCTAAAAAGTGGCTGTTGTACTTCATTTGTGCCTCAATAGTGCCAAGGTATTTCTAACACCTCTGCATTACACCCTCCTGCTCTGTTTTTAATAAGCTATAATAATAGCAAAAAATGCTGCCAGTTAGTGGCATCCAAAAAGTGGCTGTTGTACTCCATCTGTGCCCCAATGGTGCCAAGCTATTTCTAACACCTCTGCATTACGCCCTCATGCTCTGTTTTTAATAAGCTATAATAGCAAAAAATGCTGCCAGTTAGTGACATCCAAAAAGTGGCTGTTGTACTCCATTTGTGCCCCAATGGTGCCAAGCTATTTCTAACACCTTTGCATTACACCCTCCTGCTCTGTTTTAAATAAGCTAAAATAAAAGAAAAAAATGCTGCCAGTTAGTGTCATCCATAAAGTGGCTGTTGTACTCCATTTGTGCCCCAATGGTGCCAAGATATTTCTAACACATCTGCATGACACCCTCCTGCTCTGTTTTAATAAGCTATAATAATAGCAAAAAATTCTGCCAGTTAGTGGCATCCAAAAAGTGGCTGTTGTACTCCATTTGTGCCACAATGGTGCCAAGCTATTTCTAACACCTCTGCATTACGCCCTCATGCTCTGTTTTTAATAAGCTATAATAATAGCAAAAAATGCTGCCAGTTAGTGGCATCCAAAAAGTGGCTGTTGTACTCCATTTGTGCCCCAATGGTGCCAAGCTATTTCTATTACCTCTGCATTACGCCCTCATGCTCTGTTTTTAATGAGCTATAATAATAGCAAAAAATGCTGCCAGTTAGTTGCATCCAAAAAGTGGCTGTTAAACACTATCTGTGCCCCAATGGTGCCAAGCTATTTCTAACACCTCTGCATTACGCCCTCATGCTCTGTTTTTAATAAGCTATAATAATAGCAAAAAATGCTGCCAGTTAGTGGCATCCAAAAAGAGGCTGTTGTACTCCATTTGTGCCCCAATGGTGCCAAGCTATTTCTATTACCTCTGCATTACGCCCTCTTGCTCTGTTTTTAATAAGCTATAATAATAGCAAAAAATGCTGCCAGTTAGTGGCATCCAAAAAGTGGCTGTTGTACTCCATTTGTGCCCCAATGGTGCCAAGCTATTTCTAACACCTCTGCATGACACCCTCCTGCTCTGTTTTTAATAAGCTATAATAATAGCAAAAAATGCTGCCAGTTAGTGGCATCCAAAAAGTGGCTGTTGTACTCTATTTGTGCCCCAATGGTGCCAAGCTATTTCTAACACCTCTGCATGACACCCTCCTGCTCTGTTTTTAATAAGCTATAATAATAGCAAAAAATGCTGCCAGTTAGTGGCATCCAAAAAGTGGCTGTTGTACTCCATTTGTGCCCCAATGGTGCCAAGCTATTTCTAACACCTCTGCATGACACCCTCCTGCTCTGTTTTTAATAAGCTATAATAATAGCAAAAAATGCTGCCAGTTAGTGGCATCCAAAAAGTGGCTGTTGTACTCTATTTGTGCCCCAATGGTGCCAAGCTATTTCTAACACCTCTGCATGACACCCTCCTGCTCTGTTTTTAATAAGCTATAATAATAACAAAAAATGCTGCCAGTTAGTGGCATCCAAAAAGTGGCTGTTGTACTCCATTTGTGCCCAATGGTGCCAAGCTATTTCTAACACCTCTGCATGACACCCTCCTGCTCTGTTTTTAATAAGCTATAATAATAGCAAAAAATGCTGCCAGTTAGTGTCTTCCAAAAAGTGGCTGTTGTACTCCATTTGTGCCCCAATGGTGCCAAGTTATTTCTAACACCTCTGCATGACACCCTCCTGCTCTGTTTTTAATAAGCTATAATAATAGCAAAAAATGCTGCCAGTTAGTGGCATCCAAAAAGTGGCTGTTGTACTCCATTTGAGCCCCAATGGTGCCAAGCTATTTCTAACACCTCTGCATTACGCCCTCATGCTCTGTTTTTAATAAGCTATAATAATAGCAAAAAATGCTGCCAGTTAGTGTCTTCCAAAAAGTGGCTGTTGTACTCCATTTGTGCCCCAATGGTGCCAAGTTATTTCTAACACCTCTGCATGACACCCTCCTGCTCTGTTTTTAATAAGCTATAATAATAGCAAAAAATGCTGCCAGTTAGTGGCATCCAAAAAGTGGCTGTTGTACTCCATTTGAGCCCCAATGGTGCCAAGCTATTTCTAACACCTCTGCATTACGCCCTCATGCTCTGTTTTTAATAAGCTATAATAATAGCAAAAAATGCTGCCAGTTAGTGGCATCCAAAAAGAGGCTGTTGTACTCCATTTGTGCCCAATGGTGCCAAGCTATTTCTAACACCTCTGCATGACACCCTCCTGCTCTGTTTTTAATAAGCTATAATAATAGCAAAAAATGCTGCCAGTTAGTGTCTTCCAAAAAGTGGCTGTTGTACTCCATTTGTGCCCCAATGGTGCCAAGTTATTTCTAACACCTCTGCATGACACCCTCCTGCTCTGTTTTTAATAAGCTATAATAATAGCAAAAAATGCTGCCAGTTAGTGGCATCCAAAAAGTGGCTGTTGTACTCCATTTGAGCCCCAATGGTGCCAAGCTATTTCTAACACCTCTGCATTACGCCCTCATGCTCTGTTTTTAATAAGCTATAATAATAGCAAAAAATGCTGCCAGTTAGTTGCATCCAAAAAGTGGCTGTTAAACACTATCTGTGCCCCAATGGTGCCAAGCTATTTCTAACACCTCTGCATTACGCCCTCATGCTCTGTTTTTAATAAGCTATAATAATAGCAAAAAATGCTGCCAGTTAGTGGCATCCAAAAAGAGGCTGTTGTACTCCATTTGTGCCCCAATGGTGCCAAGCTATTTCTATTACCTCTGCATTACGCCCTCTTGCTCTGTTTTTAATAAGCTATAATAATAGCAAAAAATGCTGCCAGTTAGTGGCATCCAAAAAGTGGCTGTTGTACTCCATTTGTGCCCCAATGGTGCCAAGCTATTTCTAACACCTCTGCATGACACCCTCCTGCTCTGTTTTTAATAAGCTATAATAATAGCAAAAAATGCTGCCAGTTAGTGGCATCCAAAAAGTGGCTGTTGTACTCTATTTGTGCCCCAATGGTGCCAAGCTATTTCTAACACCTCTGCATGACACCCTCCTGCTCTGTTTTTAATAAGCTATAATAATAGCAAAAAATGCTGCCAGTTAGTGGCATCCAAAAAGTGGCTGTTGTACTCCATTTGTGCCCCAATGGTGCCAAGCTATTTCTAACACCTCTGCATGACACCCTCCTGCTCTGTTTTTAATAAGCTATAATAATAGCAAAAAATGCTGCCAGTTAGTGGCATCCAAAAAGTGGCTGTTGTACTCTATTTGTGCCCCAATGGTGCCAAGCTATTTCTAACACCTCTGCATGACACCCTCCTGCTCTGTTTTTAATAAGCTATAATAATAACAAAAAATGCTGCCAGTTAGTGGCATCCAAAAAGTGGCTGTTGTACTCCATTTGTGCCCAATGGTGCCAAGCTATTTCTAACACCTCTGCATGACACCCTCCTGCTCTGTTTTTAATAAGCTATAATAATAGCAAAAAATGCTGCCAGTTAGTGTCTTCCAAAAAGTGGCTGTTGTACTCCATTTGTGCCCCAATGGTGCCAAGTTATTTCTAACACCTCTGCATGACACCCTCCTGCTCTGTTTTTAATAAGCTATAATAATAGCAAAAAATGCTGCCAGTTAGTGGCATCCAAAAAGTGGCTGTTGTACTCCATTTGTGCCCAATGGTGCCAAGCTATTTCTAACACCTCTGCATGACACCCTCCTGCTCTGTTTTTACTAAGCTATAATAATAGCAAAAAATGCTGCCAGTTAGTGTCTTCCAAAAAGTGGCTGTTGTACTCCATTTGTGCCCCAATGGTGCCAAGTTATTTCTAACACCTCTGCATGACACCCTCCTGCTCTGTTTTTTAATAAGCTATAATAATAGCAAAAAATGCTGCCAGTTAGTGGCATCCAAAAAGTGGCTGTTGTACTCCATTTGAGCCCCAATGGTGCCAAGCTATTTCTAACACCTCTGCATTACGCCCTCATGCTCTGTTTTTAATAAGCTATAATAATAGCAAAAAATGCTGCCAGTTAGTTGCATCCAAAAAGTGGCTGTTAAACACTATCTGTGCCCCAATGGTGCCAAGCTATTTCTAACACCTCTGCATTACGCCCTCATGCTCTGTTTTTAATAAGCTATAATAATAGCAAAAAATGCTGCCAGTTAGTGGCATCCAAAAAGAGGCTGTTGTACTCCATTTGTGCCCCAATGGTGCCAAGCTATTTCTATTACCTCTGCATTACGCCCTCTTGCTCTGTTTTTAATAAGCTATAATAATAGCAAAAAATGCTGCCAGTTAGTGGCATCCAAAAAGTGGCTGTTGTACTCCATTTGTGCCCCAATGGTGCCAAGCTATTTCTAACACCTCTGCATGACACCCTCCTGCTCTGTTTTTAATAAGCTATAATAATAGCAAAAAATGCTGCCAGTTAGTGGCATCCAAAAAGTGGCTGTTGTACTCTATTTGTGCCCCAATGGTGCCAAGCTATTTCTAACACCTCTGCATGACACCCTCCTGCTCTGTTTTTAATAAGCTATAATAATAGCAAAAAATGCTGCCAGTTAGTGGCATCCAAAAAGTGGCTGTTGTACTCCATTTGTGCCCCAATTGTGCCAAGCTATTTCTAACACCTCTGCATGACTCCCTCCTGCTCTGTTTTTAATAAGCTATAATAATAGCAAAAAATGCTGCCAGTTAGTGGCATCCAAAAAGTGGCTGTTGTACTCCATATGTGCCCCAATGGTGCCAAGCTATTTCTAACACCTCTGCATTACGCCCTCATGCTCTGTTTTTAATGAGCTATAATAATAGCAAAAAATGCTGCCAGTTAGTGACATCCAAAAAGTGGCTGTTGTACTCCATTTGTGCCCCAATGGTGCCAAGCTTTTTCTATTACCTCGGCATTACGCCCTCATGCTCTGTTTTTAATAAGCTATAATAATAGCAAAAAATGCTGCCAGTTAGTGACATCCAAAAAGTGGCTGTTGTACTCCATTTGTGCCCCAATGGTGCCAAGATATTTCTAACACCTCTGCATGACACCCTCCTGCTCTGTTTTTAATAAGCTATAATAATAGCAAAAAATGCTGCCAGTTGATGACATGCAAAAAGTGGCTGTTGTACTCCATTTGTGCCCCAATGGTGCCAAGCTATTTCTAACACCTCTGCATGACACCCTCCTGCTCTGTTTTTAATAAGCTATAATAATAACAAAAAATGCTGCCAGTTAGTGGCATCCAAAAAGTGTCTGTTGTACTCCATTTGTGCCCCAATGGTGCCAAGCTATTTCTATTACCTCTGCAGTACGCCCTCATGCTCTGTTTTTAATAAGCTATAATAATAGCAAAAAATGCTGCCAGTTAGTGACATCCAAAAAGTGGCTGTTGTACTCCATTTGTGCCCCAATGGTGCCAAGCTTTTTCTATTACCTCTGCATTACGCCCTCATGCTCTGTTTTTAATAAGCTATAATAATAGCAAAAAATGCTGCCAGTTAGTGGCATCCAAAAAGTGGCTGTTGTACTCCATTTGTGCCCCAATGGTGCCAAGCTTTTTCTAACACCTCTGCATTACGCCCTCATGCTCTGTTTTTAATAAGCTATAATAATAGAAAAAAATGCTGCCAGTTAGTTGCATCCAAAAAGTGGCTGTTGAACTCCATCTGTGCCCCAATGGTGCCAAGCTATTTCTAACACCTCTGCATTACGCCCTCATGCTCTGTTTTTAATAAGCTATAATAATAGCAAAAAATGCTGCCAGTTAGTGACATCCAAAAAGTGGCTCCATTTGTGCCCCAATGGTGCCAAGCTATTTCTGGCACCTCTGCATTACACCCTCCTGCTCTGTTTTAAATAAGCTATAATAAAAGAAAAAAATGCTGCCAGTTAGTGGCATCCAAAAAGTGGCTGTTGAACTCCATTTGTGCCCCAATGGTGCCAAGATATTTCTAACACCTCTGCATAGCACCCTCCTGCTCTTTTTTTAATAAGCTATAATAATAGCAAAAAATGCTGCCAGTTAGTGGCATCCAAAAATTGGCTGTTGTACTCCATTTGTGCCCCAATGGTGCCAAGCTATTTCTAACACCTCTGCATTACGCCCTCATGCTCTGTTTTTAATAAGCTACAATAATATCAAAAAATGCTGCCAGTTAGTGGCATCCAAAAAGTGGCTGTTGTACTCCATTTGTGCCCCAATGGTGCCAAGCTATTTCTAACACCTCTGCATGACACCCTCCTGCTCTGTTTTTAATAGGCTATAATAATAGCAAAAAATGCTGCCAGTTAGTGGCATCCAAAAAGTGGCTGTTGTACTCCATTTGTGCCCCAATGGTGCCAAGCTATTTCTAACACCTCTGCATGACACCCTCCTGCTCTGTTTTTAATAAGCTATAATAATAGCAAAAAATGCTGCCAGTTAGTGACATCCAAAAAGTGGCTGTTGTACTCCATTTGTGCCCCAATGGTGCCAAGCTATTTCTAACACCTCTGCATTACGCCCTCATGCTCTGTTTTTAATAAGCTATAATAATAGCAAAAAATGCTGCCAGTTAGTGACATCCAAAAAGTGGCTGTTGTACTCCATTTGTGCCCCAATGGTGCCAAGCTATTTCTAACACCTTTACATGACACCCTCCTGCTCTCTTTTTAATAAGCTATAATAATAGCAAAAAATGCTGCCAGTTAGTGGCATCCAAAAAGTGGCTGTTGTACTCCATTTGTGCCCCAATGGTGCCAAAGTATTTCTAACACCGCTGCATTACGCCCTCATTCTCTGTTTTTAATAAGCTATAATAAAAGCAAAAAATGCTGCCAGTTAGTGACATCCAAAAAGTGGCTGTTGTACTCCATTTGTGCCCCAGTGGTGCCAAGGTATTTCTATTACCTCTGCATGACACCCTCCTGCTCTGTTTTTAATAAGCTATAATAATAGCAAAAAACGCTGCCAGTTAGTGGCATCCAAAAAATGGCTGTTGTACTCCATTTGTGCCCCAATGGTGCCAAGCTTTTTCTAACACCTTTGCATTACGCCCTCATGCTCTGTTTTTAATAAGTTATAATAATAACAAAAAATGCTGCCAGTTAGTGACATCCAAAAAGTGGCTGTTGTACTCAATTTGTGCCCCAATGGTGCCAAGCTATTTCTATTACCTCTGCATTACGCCCTCATGCTCTGTTTTTAATAAGCTATAATAATAGCAAAAAATGCTGCCAGTTAGTGGCATCCAAAAAGTGGCTGTTGTACTCCATTTGTGCCCCAATGGTGCCAAGCTATTTCTAACACCTCTGCATGACACCCTCCTGCTCTGTTTTTAATAAGCTATAAAAATACCAAAAAATGCTGCCAGCTAGTGTCATCCAAAAAGTGGCTGTTATACTCCATTTGTACCCCAATGGAGCCAAGTTATTTCTAACACCTCTGCATGACACCCTCCTGCTCTGTTTTTAATAAGCTATAATAATAGCAAAAAATGCTGCCAGTTAGTGGCATCCAAAAAGTGGCTGTTGTACTCTATTTGAGCCCCAATGGTGCCAAGCTATTTCTAACACCTCTGCATTACGCCCTCATGCTCTGTTTTTAATAAGCTATAATAATAGCAAAAAATGCGGCCAGTTAGTGACATCCAAAAAGTGGCTGTTGTACTTCATTTGTGCCTCAATAGTGCCAAGGTATTTCTAACACCTCTGCATTACACCCTCCTGCTCTGTTTTTAATAAGCTATAATAATAGCAAAAAATGCTGCCAGTTAGTGGCATCCAAAAAGTGGCTGTTGTACTCCATCTGTGCCCCAATGGTGCCAAGCTATTTCTAACACCTCTGCATTACGCCCTCATGCTCTGTTTTTAATAAGCTATAATAATAGCAAAAAATGCTGCCAGTTAGTGACATCCAAAAAGTGGCTGTTGTACTCCATTTGTGCCCCAATGGTGCCAAGCTATTTCTAACACCTTTGCATTACACCCTCCTGCTCTGTTTTAAATAAGCTATAATAAAAGAAAAAAATGCTGCCAGTTAGTGTCATCCATAAAGTGGCTGTTGTACTCCATTTGTGCCCCAATGGTGCCAAGATATTTCTAACACCTCTGCATGACACCCTCCTGCTCTGTTTTAATAAGCTATAATAATAGCAAAAAATTCTGCCAGTTAGTGGCATCCAAAAAGTGGCTGTTGTACTCCATTTGTGCCCCAATGGTGCAAAGCTATTTCTAACACCTCTGCATTACGCCCTCATGCTCTGTTTTTAATAAGCTATAATAATAGCGAAAAATGCTGCCAGTTAGTGGCATCCAAAAAGTGGCTGTTGTACTCCATTTGTGCCCCAATGGTGCCAAGCTATTTCTATTACCTCTGCATGACACCCTCCTGCTCTGTTTTTAATAGGCTATAATAATAGAAAAAAATTCTGCCAGTTAGTGGCATCCAAAAAGTGGCTGTTGTACTCTATTTGTGCCCCAATGGTGTCAAGTTATTTCTAACACCTCTGCATGACACCCTCCTGCTCTGTTTTTAATAAGCTATAATAATAGCAAAAAATGCTGCCAGTTAGTGGCATCCAAAAAGTGGCTGTTGTATTCCATTTGTGCCCCAATGGTGCCAAGCTATTTCTAACACCTCTGCATTACGCCCTCATGCTCTGTTTTTAATAAGGTATAATAATAGCAAAAAATGCTGCCAGTTACTGACATCTTAAAAGTGGCTGTTGTACTCCATTTGTGCCCCAATGGTGTCAAGCTATTTCTAACACCTCTGCATGACACCCTCCTGCTCTGTTTTTAATAAGCTATAATAATAACAAAAAATGCTGCCAGTTAGTGGTATGCAAAAAGTGGCTGTTGTACTCCATTTGTGCCCCAATGGTGCCAAGCTATTTCTAACACCTCTGCATTACGCCCTCATACTCTGTTTTTAATAAGCTATAATAATAGCAAAAAATGCTGCCAGTTAGTGGCATCCAAAAAGTGGCTGTTGTACTCCATTTGTGCCCCAATGGTGCCAAGCTATTTCTAACACCTCTGCATTACGCCCTCATGCTCTGTTTTTAATAAGCTACAATAATATCAAAAAATGCTGCCAGTTAGTGGCATCCAAAAAGTGGCTGTTGTACTCTATTTGTGCCCCAATGGTGCCAAGCTATTTCTAACACCTATGCATTACGCCCTCATGCTCTCTTTTTAATGAGCTATAATAATAGCAAAAAATGCTGCCAGTTAGTGACATCCAAAAAGTGGCTATTGTACTCCATTTGTGCCCCAATGCTGCCAAACTATTTCTAACACCTCTGCATTACACCCTCCTGCTCTGTTTTTAATAAGCTATAATAATAACATAAAATGCTGGCAGTTAGTGGCATCCAAAAAGTGTCTGTTCTACTCCATTTGTGCCCCAATGGTGCCAAGCTATTTCTATTACCTCTGCATTACGTCCTCATGCTCTGTTTTTAATAAGCTATAATATTAGCAAAAAATGCTGCCAGTTAGTGGCATCCAAAAAGTGACTGTTGTACTCCATTTGTGCCCCAATGGTGCCAAGCTATTTCTAACACCTCTGCATGACACCCTCATGCTCTGTTTTTAAAAAGCTATAATAATAGCAAAAAATGCTGCCAGTTAGTGGCATCCAAAAAGTGGCTGTTATACTCCATTTGTGCCCCAATGGTGCCAAGCTATTTCTAACACCTCTACATTACGCCCTCATGCTCTGTTTTTAATAAGCTATAATAATAGCAAAAAATGCTGCCAGTTAGTGGCATCCAAAAAGTGGCTGTTGTACTCCATTTGTGCCCCAATGGTGCCAAGCTATTTCTAACACCTCTGCATTACGCCCTCATGCTCTGTTTTTAATAAGCTATAATATTAGCAAAAAATGCTGCCAGTTAGTGACATCCAAAAAGTGGCTGTTGTACTCCATTTGTGCCCCAATGGTGCCAAGCTATTTGTAACACCTCTGCATTACACCCTCCTGCTCTGTTTTAAATAAGCTATAATAAAAGAAAAAAATGCTGCCAGTTAGTGGCATCCAAAAAGTGGCTGTTGTACTCCATTTGTGCCCCAATGGTGCCAAGCTATTTCTAACACCTCTGCATGACACCCTCCTGCTCTGTTTTTAATAGGCTATAATAATAGCAAAAAATGCTGCCAGTTAGTGGCATCCAAAAAGTGGCTGTTGTACTCCATTTGTGCCCCAATGGTGCCAAGCCATTTCTAACACCTCTGCATGACACCCTCCTGCTCTGTTTTTAATAGGCTATAATATTAGCAAAAAATGCTGCCAGTTAGTGGCATCCAAAAAGTGGCTGTTGTACTCCATTTGTGCCCCAATGGTGCCAAGCTATTTCTAACACCTCTGCATTACGCCCTCATGCTCTGTTTTTAATAAGCTATAATAATAGCAAAAAATGCTGCCAGTTAGTGACATCCAAAAAGTGGCTGTTGTACTCCATTTGTGCCCCAATGGAGCCAAGTTATTTCTAACACCGCTGCATGACACCCTCCTGCTCTGTTTTTAATAAGCTATAATAATAGCAAAAAATGCTCCCAGTTAGTGGCATCCAAAAAGTGGCTGTTGTACTCCATTTGAGCCCCAATGGTGCCAAGCTATTTCTAACACCTCTGCATTACACCCTCATGCTCTGTTTTTAATAAGCTATAATAATAGCAAAAAATGCTGCCAGTTAGTGGCATCCAAAAAGTGGCTGTTTTACTCCGTTTGTGCCCCAATGGTGCCAAGCTATTTCTAACACCTCTGCATTACGCCCTTATGCTCTGTTTTTAATAAGCTATAATAATAGCAAAAAATGCTGCCAGTTAGTGACATCCAAAAAGTGGCTGTTGTACTTCATTTGTGCCTCAATAGTGCCAAGGTATTTCTAACACCTCTGCATTACACCCTCCTGCTCTGTTTTTAATAAGCTATAATAATAGCAAAAAATGCTGCCAGTTAGTGGCATCCAAAAAGTGGCTGTTGTACGCCATCTGTGCCCCAATGGTGCCAAGCTATTTCTAACACCTCTGCATTACGCCCTCATGCTCTGTTTTTAATAAGCTATAATAATAGCAAAAAATGCTGCCAGTTAGTGACATCCAAAAAGTGGCTGTTGTACTCCATTTGTGCCCCAATGGTGCCAAGCTATTTCTAACACCTTTGCATTACACCCTCCTGCTCTGTTTTAAATAAGCTATAATAAAAGAAAAAAATGCTGCCAGTTAGTGTCATCCATAAAGTGGCTGTTGTACTCCATTTGTGCCCCAATGGTGCCAAGATATTTCTAACACCTCTGCATGACACCCTCCTGCTCTGTTTTAATAAGCTATAATAATAGCAAAAAATTCTGCCAGTTAGTGGCATCCAAAAAGTGGCTGTTGTACTCCATTTGTGCCACAATGGTGCCAAGCTATTTCTAACACCTCTGCATTACGCCCTCATGCTCTGTTTTTAATAAGCTATAATAATAGCAAAAAATGCTGCCAGTTAGTGGCATCCAAAAAGTGGCTGTTGTACTCCATTTGTGCCCCAATGGTGCCAAGCTATTTCTAACACCTCTGCATGACACCCTCCTGCTCTGTTGTTAATAAGCTATAATAATAGCAAAAAATGCTGCCAGTTAGTGGCATCCAAAAAGTGGCTGTTGTATTCTATTTGTGCCCCAATGGTGACAAGCTATTTCTAACACCTCTGCATGACACCCTCCTGCTCTGTTTTTAATAAGCTATAATAATAGCAAAAAATGCTGCCAGTTAGTGGCATCCAAAAAGTGGCTGTTGTACTCCATTTGTGCCCCAATGGAGCCAAGCTATTTCTAACACCTCTGCATGACACCCTCCTGCTCTGTTTTTAATAAGCTATAATAATAGCAAAAAATGCTGCCAGTTAGTGGCATCCAAAAAGTGGCTGTTGTACTCCATATGTGCCCCAATGGTGCCAAGCTATTTCTAGCACCTCTGCATTACGCCCTCATGCTCTGTTTTTAATGAGCTATAATAATAGCAAAAAATGCTGCCAGTTAGTGACATCCAAAAAGTGGCTGTTGTACTCCATTTGTGCCCCAATGGTGCCAAGCTTTTACTATTACCTCGGCATTACGCCCTCATGCTCTGTTTTTAATAAGCTATAATAATAACAAAAAAAAGCTGCCAGTTAGTGACATCCAAAAAGTGGCTGTTGTACTCCATTTGTGCCCCAATGGTGCCAAGCTATTTCTATTACCTCTGCATTACGCCCTCATGCTCTGTTTTTATTAAGCTATAATAATAGCAAAAAATGCTGCCAGTTAGTGGCATCCAAAAAGTAGCTGTTGTACTCCATTTGTGCCCCAATGGTGCCAAGATATTTCTAACACCTCTGCATGACACCCTCCTGCTCTGTTTTTAATAAGCTATAATAATAGCAAAAAATGCTGCCAGTTGATGACATGCAAAAAGTGGCTGTTGTACTCCATTTGTGCCCCAATGGTGCCAAGCTATTTCTAACACCTCTGCATGACACCCTCCTGCTCTGTTTTTAATAAGCTATAATAATAACAAAAAATGATGCCAGTTAGTGGCATCCAAAAAGTGTCTTTTGTACTCCATTTGTGCCCCAATGGTGCCAAGCTATTTCTATTACCTCTGCATTACGCCCTCATGCTCTGTTTTTAATAAGCTATAATAATAGCAAAATATGCTGCCAGTTAGTGACATCCAAAAAGTGGCTGTTGTACTCCATTTGTGCCCCAATGGTGCCAAGCTTTTTCTATTACCTCTGCATTACGCCCTCATGCTCTGTTTTTAATAAGCTATAATGATAGCAAAAAATGCTGCCAGTTA
The DNA here is from genome assembly GCF_048569485.1 of Anomaloglossus baeobatrachus. Taxonomy (NCBI): domain Eukaryota; kingdom Metazoa; phylum Chordata; class Amphibia; order Anura; family Aromobatidae; genus Anomaloglossus; species Anomaloglossus baeobatrachus. Next base: position 219,722,078 of record NC_134357.1, read on the forward strand.
GTGGCATCCAAAAAGTGGCTGTTGTACTCCATTTGTGCCCAATGGTGCCAAGCTATTTCTAACACCTCTGCATGACACCCTCCTGCTCTGTTTTTAATAAGCTATAATAATAGCAAAAAATGCTGCCAGTTAGTGGCATCCAAAAAGTGGCTGTTGTACTCCATTTGTGCCCCAATGGTGCCAAGCTATTTCTAACACCTCTGCATGACACCCTCCTGCTCTGTTGTTAATAAGCTATAATAATAGCAAAAAATGCTGCCAGTTAGTGGCATCCAAAAAGTGGCTGTTGTATTCTATTTGTGCCCCAATGGTGCCAAGCTATTTCTAACACCTCTGCATGACACCCTCCTGCTCTGTTTTTAATAAGCTATAATAATAGCAAAAAATGCTGCCAGTTAGTGGCATCCAAAAAGTGGCTGTTGTACTCCATTTGTGCCCCAATGGAGCCAAGCTATTTCTAACACCTCTGCATGACACCCTCCTGCTCTGTTTTTAATAAGCTATAATAATAGCAAAAAATGCTGCCAGTTAGTGGCATCCAAAAAGTGGCTGTTGTACTCCATATGTGCCCCAATGGTGCCAAGCTATTTCTAGCACCTCTGCATTACGCCCTCATGCTCTGTTTTTAATGAGCTATAATAATAGCAAAAAATGCTGCCAGTTAGTGACATCCAAAAAGTGGCTGTTGTACTCCATTTGTGCCCCAATGGTGCCAAGCTTTTACTATTACCTCGGCATTACGCCCTCATGCTCTGTTTTTAATAAGCTATAATAATAGCAAAAAATGCTGCCAGTTAGTGGCATCCAAAAAGTGGCTGTTGTACTCCATTTGTGCCCTAATGGTGCCAAGATATTTCTAACACCTCTGCATGACACCCTCCTGCTCTGTTTTTAATAAGCTATAATAATAGCAAAAAATGCTGCCAGTTGATGACATGCAAAAAGTGGCTGTTGTACTCCATTTGTGCCCCAATGGTGCCAAGCTATTTCTAACACCTCTGCATGACACCCTCCTGCTCTGTTTTTAATAAGCTATAATAATAACAAAAAATGATGCCAGTTAGTGGCATCCAAAAAGTGTCTTTTGTACTCCATTTGTGCCCCAATGGTGCCAAGCTATTTCTATTACCTCTGCATTACGCCCTCATGCTCTGTTTTTAATAAGCTATAATAATAGCAAAATATGCTGCCAGTTAGTGACATCCAAAAAGTGGCTGTTGTACTCCATTTGTGCCCCAATGGTGCCAAGCTTTTTCTATTACCTCTGCATTACGCCCTCATGCTCTGTTTTTAATAAGCTATAATGATAGCAAAAAATGCTGCCAGTTAGTGGCATCCAAAAAGTGGCTGTTGTACTCCATTTGTGCCCAATGGTGCCAAGCTATTTCTAACACCTCTGCATGACACCCTCCTGCTCTGTTTTTAATAAGCTATAATAATAGCAAAAAATGCTGCCAGTTAGTGTCTTCCAAAAAGTGGCTGTTGTACTCCATTTGTGCCCCAATGGTGCCAAGCTATTTCTAACACCTCTGCATGACACCCTCCTGCTCTGTTTTTAATAAGCTATAATAATAGCAAAAAATGCTGCCAGTTAGTGGCATCCAAAAAGTGGCTGTTGTACTCTATTTGTGCCCCAATGGTGCCAAGCTATTTCTAACACCTCTGCATGACACCCTCCTGCTCTGTTTTTAATAAGCTATAATAATAGCAAAAAATGCTGCCAGTTAGTGGCATCCAAAAAGTGGCTGTTGTACTCCATTTGTGCCCCAATTGTGCCAAGCTATTTCTAACACCTCTGCATGACACCCTCCTGCTCTGTTTTTAATAAGCTATAATAATAGCAAAAAATGCTGCCAGTTAGTGGCATCCAAAAAGTGGCTGTTGTACTCCATATGTGCCCCAATGGTGCCAAGCTATTTCTAACACCTCTGCATTACGCCCTCATGCTCTGTTTTTAATGAGCTATAATAATAGCAAAAAATGCTGCCAGTTAGTGACATCCAAAAAGTGGCTGTTGTACTCCATTTTTGCCCCAATGGTGCCAAGCTTTTTCTATTACCTCGGCATTACGCCCTCATGCTCTGTTTTTAATAAGCTATAATAATAGCAAAAAATGCTGCCAGTTAGTGACATCCAAAAAGTGGCTGTTGTACTCCATTTGTGCCCCAATGGTGCCAAGATATTTCTAACACCTCTGCATGACACCCTCCTGCTCTGTTTTTAATAAGCTATAATAATAGCAAAAAATGCTGCCAGTTGATGACATGCAAAAAGTGGCTGTTGTACTCCATTTGTGCCCCAATGGTGCCAAGCTATTTCTAACACCTCTGCATGACACCCTCCTGCTCTGTTTTTAATAAGCTATAATAATAACAAAAAATGCTGCCAGTTAGTGGCATCCAAAAAGTGGCTGTTGTACTCCATTTGAGCCCCAATGGTGCCAAGCTTTTTCTAACACCTCTGCATTACGCCCTCATGCTCTGTTTTTAATAAGCTATAATAATAGAAAAAAATGCTGCCAGTTAGTTGCATCCAAAAAGTGGCTGTTGAACTCCATCTGTGCCCCAATGGTGCCAAGCTATTTCTAACACCTCTGCATTACGCCCTCATGCTCTGTTTTAAATAAGCTATAATAATAGCAAAAAATGCTGCCAGTTAGTGACATCCAAAAAGTGGCTCCATTTGTGCCCCAATGGTGCCAAGCTATTTCTAACACCTCTGCATTACGCCCTCATGCTCTGTTTTTAATAAGCTATAATAATAGCAAAAAATGCTGCCAGTTAGTGACATCCAAAGAGTGGCTGTTGTACTCCATTTGTGCTTCAATGGTGCCAAGCTATTTCTAACACCTCTGCATTACACCCTCCTGCTCTGTTTTTAATAAGCTATAATAAAAGCAAAAAATGCTGCCAGTTAGTGGCATCCAAAAAGTGGCTGTTGTACTACATTTGTGCCCCAAAGGTGCCAAGCTATTTCTACCACCTCTGCATTACACCCTCCTGCTCTGTTTTTAATAAGCTATAATAATAGCAAAAAATGCTGCCAGTTAGTGGCATCCAAAAAGTGGCTGTTGTACTCCATTTGTGCCCCAATGGTGCCAAGCTATTTCTAATACCTCTGCATTACGCCCTCATGCTCTGTTTTTAATAAGCTATAATAATAGCAAAAAATGCTGCCAGTTAGTGACATCCAAAAATTGGCTGTTGTACTCCATTTGTGCCCCAATGGTGCCAAGCTATTTCTAACACCTCTGCATTACACCCTCCTGCTCAGTTTTAAATAAGCTATAATAAAAGCAAAAAATGCTGCCAGTTAGTGGCATCCAAAAAGTGGCTGTTGTACTCCATTTGTGCCCCAATGGTGGCAAGCTATTTCTAACACCTGTGCATGACACCCTCCTGCTCTGTTTTTAATAAGCTATAATAATAGCAAAAAATGCTGCCAGTTAGTGGCATCCAAAAAGTGGCTGTTGTACTCTATTTGTGCCCCAATGGTGCCAAGCTATTTCTAACACCTCTGCATGACACCCTCCTGCTCTGTTTTTAATAAGCTATAATAACAGCAAAAAATGCTGCCAGTTAGTGGCATCCAAAAAGTGGCTGTTGTACTCCATTTGTGCCCCAATGGTGCCAAGCTATTTCTAACACCTCTGCATGACACCCTCCTGCTCTGTTTTTAATAAGCTATAATAATAGCAAAAAATGCTGCCAGTTAGTGGCATCCAAAAAGTGGCTGTTGTACTCCATATGTGCCCCAATGGTGCCAAGCTATTTCTAACACCTCTGCATTACGCCCTCATGCTCTGTTTTTAATGAGCTATAATAATAGCAAAAAATGCTGCCAGTTAGTTACATAAAAAAAGTGGCTGTTGTACTCCATTTGTGCCCCAATGGTGCCAAGCTTTTTCTATTACCTCGGCATTACGCCCTCATGCTCTGTTTTTAACAAAGCTATAATAATAGCAAAAAATGCTGCCAGTTAGTGACATCCAAAAAGTGGCTGTTGTACTCCATTTGTGCCCCAATGGTGCCAAGCTATTTCTATTACCTCTGCATTACGCCCTCATGCTCTGTTTTTATTAAGCTATAATAATAGCAAAAAATTCTGCCAGTTTGTGGCATCCAAAAAGTGGCTGTTGTACTCCATTTGTGCCCCAATGGTGCCAAGATATTTCTAACACCTCTGCATGACAACCTCCTGCTCTGTTTTTAATAAGCTATAATAATAGCAAAAAATGCTGCCAGTTAGTGGCATCCAAAAATTGGCTGTTGTACTCCATTTGTGCCCCAATGGTGCCAAGCTATTTCTAACACCTCTGCATTACGCCCTCATGCTCTGTTTTTAATAAGCTATAATAATAGCAAAAAATGCTGCCAGTTGATGACATCCAAAAAGTGGCTGTTGTACTCCATTTGTGCCCCAATGGGGCCAAGCTATTTCTAACACCTCTGCATGACACCCTCCTGCTCTGTTTTTAATAAGCTTTAATAATAACAAAAAATGCTGCTAGTTAGTGGCATCCAAAAAGTGTCTGTTGTACTCCATTTGTGCCCCAATGATGCCAAGCTATTTCTATCACCTCTGCATTACGCCCTCATGCTCTGTTTTAAATAAGCCATAATAATAGCAAAAAATGCTGCCAGTTAGTGGCATCCAAAAAGTGGCTGTTGTACTCCATTTGGGACCCAATGGTGCCAAGTTATTTCTAACACCTCTGCATGACACCCTCCTGCTCTGTTTTTAATAAGCTATAATAATAGCAAAAATTGCTGCCAGTTAGTGGCATCCAAAAAGTGGCTGTTGTACTCCATTTGAGCCCCAATGGTGCCAAGCTATTTCTAACACCTCTGCATTACGCCCTCTTGCTCTGTTTTTAATAAGCTATAATAATAGCAAAAAATGCTGCCAGTTAGGGGCATCCAAAAAGTGGCTGTTGTACTCCATTTGTGCCCCAATGGTGCCAAGCTATTTCTAACACCTCTGCATTACGCCCTCATGCTCTGTTTTTAATAAGCTATAATAATAGCAAAAAATGCTGCCAGTTAGTGGCATCCAAAAAGTGGCGGTTGTACTCCATTTGTGCCCCAATGGTGCCAAGCTATTTCTAACACCTCTGCATTACGCCCTCATGCTCTGTTTTTAATAAGCTATAATAATAGCAAAAAATGCTGCCAGTTAGTGACATCCAAAAAGTGGCTGTTGTACTCCATTTGTGCCCCAATGGTGCCAAGCTATTTCTAACACCTCTGCATGACACCCTCCTGCTCTGTTTTTAATAAGCTATAATAATAGCAAAAAATGCTGCCAGTTAGTGGCATCCAAAAAGTGGCTGTTGTACTCCATATGTGCCCCAATGGTGCCAAGCTATTTCTAACACCTCTGCATTACGCCCTCATGCTCTGTTTTTAATGAGCTATAATAATAGCAAAAAATGCTGCCAGTTAGTGACATAAAAAAAGTGGCTGTTGTACTCCATTTGTGCCCCAATGGTGCCAAGCTTTTTCTATTACCTCGGCATTACGCCCTCATGCTCTGTTTTTAACAAAGCTATAATAATAGCAAAAAATGCTGCCAGTTAGTGACATCCAAAAAGTGGCTGTTGTACTCCATTTGTGCCTCAATGGTGCCAAGGTATTTCTAACACCTCTGCATTACACCCTCCTGCTCTGTTTTTAATAAGCTATAATAATAGCAAAAAATGCTGCCAGTTAGTGGCATCCAAAAAGTGGCTGTTGTTCTGCATTTGTGCCCCAATGGTGCCAAGCTATTTCTAACACCTCTGCATTACGCCCTCATACTCCGTTTTTAATAAGCTATAATAATAGCAAAAAATGCTGCCAGTTAGTGACATCCAAAAAGTGGCTGTTGTACTCCATTTGTGCCCCAATGGTGCCAAGCTATTTCTAACACCTCTGCATTACGCCCTCCTGCTCTGTTTTTAATAAGCTATTGTGGCGCCCCTGACCTGGTCAGGCACCACAGAGTATTGCACCCATGCGGGAGCAATGCTTCCAGGTAATCTCCAAAGGCCAGGATGAGGTGCACACACAAACATATAGTGACCAGGCCTCCCACATTACCAGAGGGGACCCTTGGGTAGCCAGAAGGGGTTAACTTTCAATTCCCAGCTGGGGGTGTGTTCAGGGGCTGGTTGCTAGGAAGCAGGGCAGAGAGAGAGAGGAAGAGGAGAGTCTGCAGGAAGAAGTTGAAGTGTGTGGAAGGGAGCAGAGGAGCTCTCGTGTCAGACAGGTCCTGAGGAGTGCAGTAGCTGAAAGCGGGGGAGAAAGGAGTACCGTGGGTCGGCCTGAAAATCATCCAGAGAGAAGGGTGGCTGAGTACGGAGATCCCGGTATCCGAGCACACAAGGGGAACTAGGTCCCCAGTACAGGCAGCAAATCATCCAGAGCTGCTTAACCTACAGGTGGGGGGGATACTTCATGCCCTCACCACGACTACACAGAACTTGAGCCAAGCAGCAATCACCAGGCCCATAAGGGGACAGGGCCAGAAGCCATCCCACCAAGGCCACGCTGCCGGCAGACGAGCCAGAGAGAGGGGAGCAGGGTGGTAACAGCTTCCCTGGAGGGGTCCTACCACGCTTCAAGCAAAGGATCCTCCTAAAACAGAAAGAGTGCAAGGAAGGCGAGTGGACAGCTACCCTCAGAACGGCCTCCTGGAATTCCTGGTTCAACCTGGTTATCACAGTGTCGCCCGGGCATCTCACCGTGACCTCCAAACAGTGAGTAAACACGTTGAAAGACTTCTTGGACTGTGTTTGAGTCATTCTGCGACCTGTGGTCCCACACACATACACCGGGGCCTGGGGCTTGCCTCACTCTCAGGGGGCTAATATACTGACTGCACCCACCATCAGCCCCAGGCATCCCTTAATCTGCAGTGGCGGTCCCCGCTGACCGCAATACTGAGAGTGGCGTCACGACAATCCTAAAAGAAGGTTCCCTACCTGTGACCAGACTGTTCCATCCACGTGGAGTCCCTGAAGGTACTGCACCGACACATACTAGCGGGGCTTCACACTATAATAATAGCAAAAAATGCTGCCAGTTAGTGGCATCCAAAAAGTGGCTGTTGTACTCCATTTGTGCCCCAATGGTGCCAAGCTATTTTTAACACCTCTGCATTACGCCCTCATGCTCTGTTTTTAATAAGCTATAATAATAGCAAAAAATGCTGCCAGTTAGTGACATCCAAAGAGTGGCTGTTGTACTCCATTTGTGCTTCAATGGTGCCAAGCTATTTCTAACACCTCTGCATTACACCCTCCTGCTCTGTTTTTAATAAGCTATAATAAAAGCAAAAAATGCTGCCAGTTAGTGGCATCCAAAAAGTGGCTGTTGTACTCCATTTGTGCCCCAAAGGTGCCAAGCTATTTCTACCACCTCTGCATTACACCCTCCTGCTCTGTTTTTAATAAGCTATAATAATAGCAAAAAATGCTGCCAGTTAGTGGCATCCAAAAAGTGGCTGTTGTACTCCATTTGTGCCCCAATGGTGCCAAGCTATTTCTAATACCTCTGCATTACGCCCTCATGCTCTGTTTTTAATAAGCTATAATAATAGCAAAAAATGCTGCCAGTTAGTGACATCCAAAAATTGGATGTTGTACTCCATTTGTGCCCCAATGGTGCCAAGCTATTTCTAACACCTCTGCATTACACCCTCCTGCTCTGTTTTAAATAAGCTATAATAAAAGCAAAAAATGCTGCCAGTTAGTGGCATCCAAAAAGTGGCTGTTGTACTCCATTTGTGCCCCAATGGTGCCAAGCTATTTCTAACACCTCTGCATTACACCCTCCTGCTCAGTTTTAAATAAGCTATAATAAAAGCAAAAAATGCTGCCAGTTAGTGGCATCCAAAAAGTGGCTGTTGTACTCCATTTGTGCCCCAATGGTGGCAAGCTATTTCTAACACCTGTGCATGACACCCTCCTGCTCTGTTTTTAATAAGCTATAATAATAGCAAAAAATGCTGCCAGTTAGTGGCATCCAAAAAGTGGCTGTTGTACTCTATTTGTGCCCCAATGGTGCCAAGCTATTTCTAACACCTCTGCATGACACCCTCCTGCTCTGTTTTTAATAAGCTATAATAACAGCAAAAAATGCTGCCAGTTAGTGGCATCCAAAAAGTGGCTGTTGTACTCCATTTGTGCCCCAATGGTGCCAAGCTATTTCTAACACCTCTGCATGACACCCTCCTGCTCTGTTTTTAATAAGCTATAATAATAGCAAAAAATGCTGCCAGTTAGTGGCATCCAAAAAGTGGCTGTTGTACTCCATATGTGCCCCAATGGTGCCAAGCTATTTCTAACACCTCTGCATTACGCCCTCATGCTCTGTTTTTAATGAGCTATAATAATAGCAAAAAATGCTGCCAGTTAGTGACATAAAAAAAGTGGCTGTTGTACTCCATTTGTGCCCCAATGGTGCCAAGCTTTTTCTATTACCTCGGCATTACGCCCTCATGCTCTGTTTTTAACAAAGCTATAATAATAGCAAAAAATGCTGCCAGTTAGTGACATCCAAAAAGTGGCTGTTGTACTCCATTTGTGCCCCAATGGTGCCAAGCTATTTCTATTACCTCTGCATTACGCCCTCATGCTCTGTTTTTATTAAGCTATAATAATAGCAAAAAATTCTGCCAGTTTGTGACATCCAAAAAGTGGCTGTTGTACTCCATTTGTGCCCCAATGGTGCCAAGATATTTCTAACACCTCTGCATGACAACCTCCTGCTCTGTTTTTAATAAGCTATAATAATAGCAAAAAATGCTGCCAGTTGATGACATGCAAAAAGTGGCTGTTGTACTCCATTTGTGCCCCAATGGTGCCAAGCTATTTCTAACACCTCTGCATGACACCCTCCTGCTCTGTTTTTAATAAGCTATAATAATAACAAAAAATGCTGCCAGTTAGTGGCATCCAAAAAGTGTCTGTTCTACTCCATTTGTGCCCCAATGGTGCCAAGCTATTTCTATTACCTCTGCATTACGCCCTCATGCTCTGTTTTTAATAAGCTATAATAATAGCAAAAAATGCTGCCAGTTAGTGGCATCCAAAAAGTGGCTGTTGTACTCCATTTGTGCCCCAATGGTGCCAAGCTATTTCTAACACCTCTGCATGACACCCTCCTGCTCTGTTTTTAATAAGCTGTAATAATAGCAAAAAATGCTGCCAGTTAGTGTCTTCCAAAAAGTGGCTGTTGTACTCCATTTGTGCCCCAATGGTGCCAAGTTATTTCTAACACCTCTGCATGACACCCTCCTGCTCTGTTTTTAATAAGCTATAATAATAGCAAAAAATGCTGCCAGTTAGTGGCATCCAAAAAGTGGCTGTTGTACTCCATTTGAGCCCCAATGGTGCCAAGCTATTTCTAACACCTCTGCATTACGCCCTCATGCTCTGTTTTTAATAAGCTATAATAATAACAAAAAATGCTGCCAGTTAGTTGCATCCAAAAAGTGGCTGTTGAACTCCATCTGTGCCCCAATGGTGCCAAGCTATTTCTAACACCTCTGCATTACGCCCTCATGCTCTGTTTTTAATAAGCTATAATAATAGCAAAAAATGCTGTCAGTTAGTGGCATCCAAAAAGTGGCTGTTGTACTCCATTTGTGCCCCAATGGTGCAAAGCTATTTCTATTACCTCTGCATTACGCCCTCTTGCTCTGTTTTTAATAAGCTATAATAATAGCAAAAAATGCTGCCAGTTAGTGGCATCCAAAAAGTGGCTGTTGTACTCTATTTGTGCCCCAATGGTGCCAAGCTATTTCTAACACCTCTGCATGACACCCTCCTGCTCTGTTTTTAATAAGCTATAATAATAGCAAAAAATGCTGCCAGTTAGTGGCATTCAAAAAGTGGCTGTTGTACTCCATTTGTGCCCCAATGGTGCCAAGCTTTTTCTATTACCTCGGCATTACGCCCTCATGCTCTGTTTTTAATAAGCTATAATAATAGCAAAAATGCTGCCAGTTAGTGACATCCAAAAAGTGGCTGTTGTAATCCATTTGTGCCCCAATGGTGCCAAGCTTTTTCTATTACCTCGGCATTACGCCCTCATGCTCTGTTTTTAACAAAGCTATAATAATAGCAAAAAATGCTGCCAGTTAGTGACATCCAAAAAGTGGCTGTTGTACTCCATTTGTGCCCCAATGGTGCCAAGCTATTTCTATTACCTCTGCATTACGCCCTCATGCTCTGTTTTTATTAAGCTATAATAATAGCAAAAAATTCTGCCAGTTTGTGGCATCCAAAAAGTGGCTGTTGTACTCCATTTGTGCCCCAATGGTGCCAAGATATTTCTAACACCTCTGCATGACAACCTCCTGCTCTGTTTTTAATAAGCTATAATAATAGCAAAAAATGCTGCCAGTTGATGACATGCAAAAAGTGGCTGTTGTACTCCATTTGTGCCCCAATGGTGCCAAGCTATTTCTAACACCTCTGCATGACACCCTCCTGCTCTGTTTTTAATAAGCTATAATAATAACAAAAAATGCTGCCAGTTAGTGGCATCCAAAAAGTGTCTGTTCTACTCCATTTGTGCCCCAATGGTGCCAAGCTATTTCTATTACCTCTGCATTACGCCCTCATGCTCTGTTTTTAATAAGCTATAATAATAGCAAAAAATGCTGCAAGTTAGTGACATCCAAAAAGTGGCTGTTGTACTCCATTTGTGCCCCAATGGTGCCAAGCTTTTTCTATTACCTCTGCATTACGCCCTCATGCTCTGTTTTTAATAAGCTATAATAATAGCAAAAAATGCTGCCAGTTAGTGGCATCCAAAAAGTGGCTGTTGTACTCCATTTGTGCCCCAATGGTGCCAAGCTATTTCTAACACCTCTGCATGACACCCTCCTGCTCTGTTTTTAATAAGCTGTAATAATAGCAAAAAATGCTGCCAGTTAGTGTCTTCCAAAAAGTGGCTGTTGTACTCCATTTGTGCCCCAATGGTGCCAAGTTATTTCTAACACCTCTGCATGACACCCTCCTGCTCTGTTTTTAATAAGCTATAATAATAGCAAAAAATGCTGCCAGTTAGTGGCATCCAAAAAGTGGCTGTTGTACTCCATTTGAGCCCCAATGGTGCCAAGCTATTTCTAACACCTCTGCATTACGCCCTCATGCTCTGTTTTTAATAAGCTATAATAATAACAAAAAATGCTGCCAGTTAGTTGCATCCAAAAAGTGGCTGTTGAACTCCATCTGTGCCCCAATGGTGCCAAGCTATTTCTAACACCTCTGCATTACGCCCTCATGCTCTGTTTTTAATAAGCTATAATAATAGCAAAAAATGCTGCCAGTTAGTGGCATCCAAAAAGTGGCTGTTGTACTCCATTTGTGCCCCAATGGTGCAAAGCTATTTCTATTACCTCTGCATTACGCCCTCTTGCTCTGTTTTTAATAAGCTATAATAATAGCAAAAAATGCTGCCAGTTAGTGGCATCCAAAAAGTGGCTGTTGTACTCTATTTGTGCCCCAATGGTGCCAAGCTATTTCTAACACCTCTGCATGACACCCTCCTGCTCTGTTTTTAATAAGCTATAATAATAGCAAAAAATGCTGCCAGTTAGTGGCATTCAAAAAGTGGCTGTTGTACTCCATATGTGCCCCAATGGTGCCAAGCTATTTCTAACACCTCTGCATTACGCCCTCATGCTCTGTTTTTAATGAGCTATAATAATAGCAAAAAATGCTGCCAGTTAGTGACATCCAAAAAGTGGCTGTTGTACTCCATTTGTGCCCCAATGGTGCCAAGCTTTTTCTATTACCTCGGCATTACGCCCTCATGCTCTGTTTTTAATAAGCTATAATAATAGCAAAAATGGTGCCAGTTAGTGACATCCAAAAAGTGGCTGTTGTACTCCATTTGTGCCCCAATGGTGCCAAGATATTTCTAACACCTCTGCATGACACCCTCCTGCTCTGTTTTTAATAAGCTATAATAATAGCAAAAAATGCTGCCAGTTGATGACATGCAAAAAGTGGCTGTTGTACTCCATTTATGCCCCAATGGTGCCAAGCTATTTCTAACACCTCTGCATGACACCCTCCTGCTCTGTTTTTAATAAGCTATAATAATAACAAAAAATGCTGCCAGTTAGTGGCATCCAAAAAGTGTCTGTTGTACTCCATTTGTGCCCCAATGGTGCCAAGCTATTTCTATTACCTCTGCATTACGCCCTCATGCTCTGTTTTTAATAAGCTATAATAATAGCAAAAAATGCTGCCAGTTAGTGACATCCAAAAAGTGGCTGTTGTACTCCATTTGTGCCCCAATGGTGCCAAGCTTTTTCTATTACCTCTGCTTTACGCCCTCATGCTCTGTTTTTAATAAGCTATAATAATAGCAAAAAATGCTGCCAGTTAGTGGCATCCAAAAAGTGGCTGTTGTACTCCATTTGTGCCCCAATGGTGCCAAGTTATTTCTAAAACCTCTGCATGACACCCTCCTGCTCTGTTTTTAATAAGCTATAATAGAAGCAAAAAATGCTGCCAGTTAGTGGCATCCAAAAAGTGGCTGTTGTACTCCATTTGAGCCCCAATGGTGCCAAGCTTTTTCTAACACCTCTGCATTACGCCCTCATGCTCTGTTTTTAATAAGCTATAATAATAGCAAAAAATGCTGCCAGTTAGTTGCATCCAAAAAGTGGCTGTTGAACTCCATCTGTGCCCCAATGGTGCCAAGCTATTTCTAACACCTCTGCATTACGCCCTCATGCTCTGTTTTTAATAAGCTATAATAAAAGCAAAAAATGCTGCCAGTTAGTGACATCCAAAAAGTGGCTCCATTTGTGCCCCAATGGTGCCAAGCTATTTCTGACACCTCTGCATTACACCCTCCTGCTCTGTTTTAAATAAGCTATAATAAAAGAAAAAAATGCTGCCAGTTAGTGGCATCCAAAAAGTGGCTGTTGAACTCCATTTGTGCCCCAATGGTGCCAAGATATTTCTAACACCTCTGCATAGCACCCTCCTGCTCTTTTTTTAATGAGCTATAATAATAGCAAAAAATGCTGCCAGTTAGTGGCATCCAAAAATTGGCTGTTGTACTCCATTTGTGCCCCAATGGTGCCAAGCTATTTCTAACACCTCTGCATTACGCCCTCATGCTCTGTTTTTAATAAGCTATAATAATAGCAAAAAATGCTGCCAGTTGATGACATCCAAAAAGTGGCTGTTGTACTCCATTTGTGCCCCAATGGGGCCAAGCTATTTCTAACACCTCTGCATGACACCCTCCTGCTCTTTTTTTAATAAGCTTTAATAATAACAAAAAATGCTGCTAGTTAGTGGCATCCAAAAAGTGTCTGTTGTACTCCATTTGTGCCCCAATGATGCCAAGCTATTTCTATCACCTCTGCATTACGCCCTCATGCTCTGTTTTTAATAAGCTATAATAATAGCAAAAATTGCTGCCAGTTAGTGGCATCCAAAAAGTGGCTGTTGTACTCCATTTGAGCCCCAATGGTGCCAAGCTATTTCTAACACCTCTGCATTACGCCCTCTTGCTCTGTTTTTAATAAGCTATAATAATAGCAAAAAATGCTGCCAGTTAGGGGCATCCAAAAAGTGGCTGTTGTACTCCATTTGTGCCTCAATGGTGCCAAGCTATTTCTAACACCTCTGCATTACGCCCTCATGCTCTGTTTTTAATAAGCTATAATAATAGCAAAAAATGCTGCCAGTTAGTGGCATCCAAAAAGTGGCGGTTGTACTCCATTTGTGCCCCAATGGTGCCAAGCTATTTCTAACACCTCTGCATTACGCCCTCATGCTCTGTTTTTAATAAGCTATAATAATAGCAAAAAATGCTGCCAGTTAGTGACATCCAAAAAGTGGCTGTTGTACTCCATTTGTGCCTCAATGGTGCCAAGGTATTTCTAACACCTCTGCATTACACCCTCCTGCTCTGTTTTTAATAAGCTATAATAATAGCAAAAAATGCTGCCAGTTAGTGGCATCCAAAAAGTGGCTGTTGTTCTGCATTTGTGCCCCAATGGTGCCAAGCTATTTCTAACACCTCTGCATTACGCCCTCATACTCCGTTTTTAATAAGCTATAATAATAGCAAAAAATGCTGCCAGTTAGTGGCATCCAAAAAGTGGCTGTTGTACTCCATTTGTGCCCCAATAGTGCCAAGCTATTTCTAACACCTCTGCATTACGCCCTCCTGCTCTGTTTTTAATAAGCTATAATAATAGCAAAAAATGCTGCCAGTTAGTGGCATCCAAAAAGTGGCTGTTGTACTCCGTTTGTGCCCCAATGGTGCCAAGCTATTTTTAACACCTCTGCATTACGCCCTCATGCTCTGTTTTTAATAAGCTATAATAATAGCAAAAAATGCTGCCAGTTAGTGACATCCAAAAAGTGGCTGTTGTACTCCATTTGTGCTTCAATGGTGCCAAGCTATTTCTAACACCTCTGCATTACACCCTCCTGCTCTGTTTTTAATAAGCTATAATAAAAGCAAAAAATGCTGCCAGTTAGTGGCATCCAAAAAGTGGCTGTTGTACTCCATTTGTGCCCCAAAGGTGCCAAGCTATTTCTACCACCTCTGCATTACACCCTCCTGCTCTGTTTTTAATAAGCTATAATAATAGCAAAAAATGCTGCCAGTTAGTGGCATCCAAAAAGTGGCTGTTGTACTCCATTTGTGCCCCAATGGTGCCAAGCTATTTCTAATACCTCTGCATTACGCCCTCATGCTCTGTTTTTAATAAGCTATAATAATAGCAAAAAATGCTGCCAGTTAGTGACATCCAAAAATTGGCTGTTGTACTCCATTTGTGCCCCAATGGTGCCTAGCTATTTCTAACACCTCTGCATGAAACCCTCCTGCTCTGTTTTTAATAAGCTATAATAATAGCAAAAAATGCTGCCAGTTAGTGGCATCCAAAAAGTGGCTGTTGTACTCTATTTGTGCCCCAATGGTGCCAAGCTATTTCTAACACCTCTGCATGACACCCTCCTGCTCTGTTTTTAATAAGCTATAATAATAGCAAAAAATGCTGCCAGTTAGTGGCATCCAAAAAGTGGCTGTTGTACTCCATTTGTGCCCCAATGGTGCCAAGCTATTTCTAACACCTCTGCATGACACCCTCCTGCTCTGTTTTTAATAAGCTATAATAATAGCAAAAAATGCTGCCAGTTAGTGGCATCCAAAAAGTTGCTGTTGTACTCCATTTGTGCCCCAATGGTGCCAAGCTATTTCTAACACCTCTGCATTACACCCTCCTGCTCTGTTTTTAAAAAGCTATAATAATAGCAAAAAATGCTGCCAGTTGGTGGCATCCAAAAAGTGGCTGTTGTACTCCATTTGTGCCCCAATGGTGCCAAGCTATTTCTAATACCTCTGCATTACACCCTCCTGCTCTGTTTTTAATAAGCTATAATAATAGCAAAAAATGCGGCCAGTTAGTGGCATCCAAAAAGTGGCTGTTGTACTCTATTTGTGCATCAATGATACCAAGCTATTTCTAACATCTCTGCATTACACCCTCCTGCTCTGTTTTTAATAAGCTATAATAATAGCAAAAAATGCTGCCAGTTAGTGGCATCCAAAAAGTGGCTGTTGTACTCCATTTGTGCTCCAATGGTGCCAAGCTATTTCTAACACCTCTGCATTACACCCTCCTGCTCTGTTTTTAATAAGCTATAATAATAGCAAAAAATGCTGCCAGTTAGTGGCATCCAAAAAGGGGCTGTTGTACTCCATTTGTGCCCCAATGGTGCCAAGCTATTTCTAATACCTCTGCATGACACCCTCCTGCTCTGTTTTTAATAAGCTATAATAATAGCAAAAAATCCTGCCAGTTAGTGGCATCCAAAAAGTGGCTGATGTACTCCATTTGTGCCCCAATGGTGCCAAGCTATTTCTAGCCCCTCTGCATGACACCCTCCTGCTCTGTTTTTAATAAGCTACAATAATAGCAACAAATGCTGCCAGTAGGTGGCATCCAAAAAGTGGCTGATGTACTCCATTTGTGCCCCAATGGGGCCAAGCTATTTCTAACACCTCTGCATTACACCCTCCTGCTCTGTTTTTAATAAGCTATAATAATAGCAAAAAATGATACCAGTTAGTGGCATCCTAAAAGTGGCTGTTGTACTCCATTTGTGCACCAATGGTGCCAAGCTATTTCTAACACCTCTGCATTACACCCTCCTGCTCTGTTTTTAAAAAGCTATAATAATAGCAAAAAATGCTGCCAGTTAGTGGCATCCAAAAAGTGGCTGTTGTACTCCATTTGTGCCCCAATGGTGCCAAGCTATTTTTAACACCTCTGCATTACACCCTCCTGCTCTGTTTTTAATAAGCTATAATAATAGCAAAAAATGCTGCCAGTTAGTGGCATCCAAAAAGTGTCTGTTGTACTCCATTTGTGCCCCAATGGTGCCAAGCTTTTTCTAACTCCTCTGCATTACACCCTCCTGCTCTGTTTTTTATAAGCTATAATAATAGCAAAAAATGCTGCCAGTTAGTGGCATCCAAAAAGTGGCTGTTGTACTCCATTTGTGCATCAATGGTGCCAATCTATTTCTAACACCTCTGCATTACACCCTTCTGCTCTGTTTTTAATAAGCTACAATAATAGCAACAAATGCTGCCAGTAGGTGGCATCCAAAAAGTGGCTGTTGTACACCATTTATGCCCCAATGGTGCAAAGTTATTTCTAACACCTCTGCATTACACCCTCCTGCTCTGTTTTTAATAAGCTATATTAATAGCAAAAAATGCTGCCAGTTAGTGGCATCCAAAAAGTGGCTGTTGTACTCCATTTGTGCCCCAATGGTGCCAAGCTATTTCTAACACCTCTGCATGACACCCTCCTGCTCTGTTTTTAATAAGCTATAATAATAGCAAAAAATGCTGCCAGTTAGTGGCATCCAAAAAGTGGCTGTTGTACTCCACTTGTGCTCCAATGGTGCAAAGCTATTTCTAACACCTCTACATTACACCCTCCTGCTCTGTTTTTAAAAAGCTATAATAATAGCAAAAAATGCTGCCAGTTAGTGGCATCCAAAAAGTGGCTGTTGTACTCCATTTGTGCCCCAATGGTGCCAAGCTATTTCTAACACCTCTGCATTACACCCTCCTGCTCTGTCTTTAATAAGCTATAATAATAGCAAAAAATGCTGCCAGATAGTGGCATCCAAAAAGTGGCTGTTGTACTCCATTTGTGCCCCAATGGTGCCAAGCTATTTCTAATACCTCTGCATGACACCCTCCTGCTCTGTTTTTAATAAGCTATAATAATAGCAAAAAATGCTGCCAGTTAGTGGCATCCAAAAAGTGTCTGTTGTACTCCATTTGTGCCCCAATGGTGCCAAGCTTTTTCTAACACCTCTGCATTACACCCTCCTGCTCTGTTTTTAATAAGCTATAATAATAGCAAAAAATGCTGCCAGTTAGTGGCATCCAAAAAGTGGCTGTTGTACTCCATTTGTGCCCCAATGGTGCCAAGCTATTTCTAATACCTCTGCATGACACCCTCCTGCTCTGTGTTTAATAAGCTATAATAATAGCAAAAAATGCTGCCAGTTAGTGGCATCCAAAAAGTGGCTGTTGTACTCCATTTGTGCATCAATGGTGCCAAGCTATTTCTAACACCTCTGCATTACACCCTTCTGCTCTGTTTTTAATAAGCTACAATAATAGCAACAAATGCTGCCAGTAGGTGGCATCCAAAAAGTGGCTGTTGTACTCCATTTATGCCCCAATGGTACAAAGTTATTTCTAACACCTCTGCATTACACCCTCCTGCTCTGTTTTTAATAAGCTATATTAATAGCAAAAAATGCTGCCAGTTAGTGGCATCCAAAAAGTGGCTGTTGTACTCCATTTGTGCCCCAATGGTGCCAAGCTATTTCTAACACCTCTGCATGACACCCTCCTGCTCTGTTTTTAATAAGCTATAATAATAGCAAAAAATGCTGCCAGTTAGTGGCATCCAAAAAGTGGCTGTTGTACTCCACTTGTGCCCCAATGGTGCCAAGCTATTTCTAACACCTCTGCATTACACCCTCCTGCTCTGTTTTAATAAGCTATAATAATAGTAAAAAATGCTGCCAGTTAGTGGCATCCAAAAAGTGGCTGTTGTTCTCCATTTGTGCCCCAATGGTGCCAAGCTATTTCTAACACCTCTGCAGTACACCCTCCTGCTCTGTTTTTAATAAGCTATATTAATAGCAAAAAATGCTGCCAGTTAGTGGCATCCAAAAAGTGGCTGTTGTACTCCATTTGTGCCCCAATGGTGCCAAGCTATTTCTAATACCTCTGCATGACACCCTCCTGCTCTGTTTTTAATAAGCTATAATAATAGCAAAAAATGCTGCCAGTTAGTGGCATCCAAAAAGTGGCTGTTGTAATCCATTTGTGCCCCAATGGTGCCAAGCTATTTCTAATACCTCTGCATGACACCCTCCTGCTCTGTGTTTAATAAGCTATAATAATAGCAAAAAATGCTGCCAGTTAGTGGCATCCAAAAAGTGGCTGTTGTACTCCATTTGTGCATCAATGGTGCCAAGCTATTTCTAATACCTTTGCATGACACCCTCCTGCTCTGTTTTTAATAAGCTATAATAATAGCAAAAAATGCTGCCAGTTAGTTGCATCCAAAAAGTGGCTGTTGTACTCCATTTGTGCATCAATGGTGCCAAGCTATTTCTAACACCTCTGCATTACACCCTTCTGCTCTGTTTTTAATAAGCTACAATAATAGCAACAAATGCTGCCAGTAGGTGGCATCCAAAAAGTGGCTGATGTACTCCATTTGTGCCCCAATGGGGCCAAGCTATTTCTAACACCTCTGCATTACACCCTCCTGCTCTGTTTTTAATAAGCTATAATAATAGCAAAAAATGATACCAGTTAGTGGCATCCTAAAAGTGGCTGTTGTACTCCATTTGTGCACCAATGGTGCCAAGCTATTTCTAACACCTCTGCATTACACCCTCCTGCTCTGTTTTTAAAAAGCTATAATAATAGCAAAAAATGCTGCCAGTTAGTGGCATCCAAAAAGTGGCTGTTGTACTCCATTTGTGCCCCAATGGTGCCAAGCTATTTTTAACACCTCTGCATTACACCCTCCTGCTCTGTTTTAATAAGCTATAATAATAGTAAAAAATGCTGCCAGTTAGTGGCATCCAAAAAGTGGCTGTTGTTCTCCATTTGTGCCCCAATGGTGCCAAGCTATTTCTAACACCTCTGCAGTACACCCTCCTGCTCTG
This sequence comes from Anomaloglossus baeobatrachus, assembly GCF_048569485.1. Classification (NCBI taxonomy): domain Eukaryota; kingdom Metazoa; phylum Chordata; class Amphibia; order Anura; family Aromobatidae; genus Anomaloglossus; species Anomaloglossus baeobatrachus. Next base: position 219,741,330 of record NC_134357.1, read on the forward strand.
TTTTTAATAAGCTATATTAATAGCAAAAAATGCTGCCAGTTAGTGGCATCCAAAAAGTGGCTGTTGTACTCCATTTGTGCCCCAATGGTGCCAAGCTATTTCTAATACCTCTGCATGACACCCTCCTGCTCTGTTTTTAATAAGCTATAATAATAGCAAAAAATGCTGCCAGTTAGTGGCATCCAAAAAGTGGCTGTTGTACTCCATTTGTACCCCAATGGTGCCAAGCTATTTCTAATACCTCTGCATGACACCCTCCTGCTCTGTGTTTAATAAGCTATAATAATAGCAAAAAATGCTGCCAGTTAGTGGCATCCAAAAAGTGGCTGTTGTACTCCATTTGTGCATCAATGGTGCCAAGCTATTTCTAACACCTCTGCATTACACCCTTCTGCTCTGTTTTTAATAAGCTACAATAATAGCAACAAATGCTGCCAGTAGGTGGCATCCAAAAAGTGGCTGTTGCACTTCATTTATGTCCCAATGGTACAAAGTTATTTCTAACAACTCTGCATTACACCCTCCTGCTCTGTTTTTAATAAGCTATATTAATAGCAAAAAATGCTGCCAGTTAGTGGCATCCAAAAAGTGGCTGTTGTACTCCATTTGTGCCCCAATGGTGCCAAGCTATTTCTAACACCTCTGCATGACACCCTCCTGCTCTGTTTTTAATAAGCTATAATAATAGCAAAAAATGCTGCCAGTTAGTGGCATCCAAAAAGTGGCTGTTGTACTCCATTTGTGCCCCAATGGTGCCAAGCAATTTCTAACACCTCTGCATTACACCCTCCTGCTCTGTTTTAATAAGCTATAATAATAGTAAAAAATGCTGCCAGTTAGTGGCATCCAAAAAGTGGCTGTTGTTCTCCATTTGTGCCCCAATGGTGCCAAGCTATTTCTAACACCTCTGCATTACACCCTCCTGCTCTGTTTTTAAAAAGCTATAATAATAGCAAAAAATGCTGCCAGTTAGTGGCATCCAAAAAGTGGCTGTTGTACTCCATTTGTGCATCAATGGTGCCAAGCTATTTCTAACACCTCTGCATTACACCCTCCTGCTCTGTTTTTAATAAGCTATATTAATAGCAAAAAATGCTGCCAGTTAGTGGCATCCAAAAAGTGGCTGTTGTACTCCATTTGTGCCCCAATGGTGCCAAGCTATTTCTATCACCTCTGCATTACACCCTCCTGCTCTGTTTTTAACAAGCTACAATAATAGCAACAAATGCTGCCAGTAGGTGGCATCCAAAAAGTGGCTGTTGTATTCCATTTGTGCCCCAATGGTGCCAAGCTATTTCTAACACCTCTGCATGACACCCTCCTGCTCTGTTTTTAATAAGCTATAATAATAGCAAAAAATGCTGCCAGTTAGTGGCATCCAAAAAGTGGCTGTTGTACTCCATTTGTGCCCCAATGGTGCCAAGCTATTTCTAGCACCTCTGCATTACACCATCCTGCTCTGTTTTTAATAAGCTATAATAATAGTAAAAAATGCTGCCAGTTAGTGGCATTCAAAAAGGGGCTGTTGTACTCCATTTGTGCCCCAATGGTGCCAAGCTATTTCTAACACCTCTGCATTACACCCTCCTGCTCTGTTTTTAAAAAGCTATAATACTAGCAAAAAATGCTGCCAGTTAGTGGCATCCAAAAAGTGGCTGTTGTACTCCATTTGTGCCCCAATGGTGCCAAGCTAGTTCTAATACCTCTGCATTACTCCCTCCTGCTCTGTTTTTAATAAGCTATAATAAATAGCAAAAAATGCTGTCAGTTAGTGGCATCCAAAAAGGGGCTGTTGTACTCCATTTGTGCATCAATGGTGCCAAGCTATTTCTAGCACCTCTGCATGACACCCTCCTGCTATGTTTTTAAAAAGCTATAATAATAGTAAAAAAATGCTGCCAGTTAGTGGCATCCAAAAAGTGGCTGTTGTACTCCATTTGTGCCCCAATGGTGCCAAGCTATTTCTAACACCTCTGCATTACACCCTCCTGCTCTGTTTTTAAAAAGCTATAATAATAGCAAAAAATGCTGCCAGTTGGTGGCATCCAAAAAGTGGCTGTTGTACTCCATTTGTGCCCCAATGGTGCCAAGCTATTTCTAATACCTCTGCATGACACCCTCCTGCTCTGTTTTTAATAAGCTATAATAATAGCAAAAATTGCTGCCAGTTAGTGGCATCCAAAAAGTGGCTGATGTACTCCATTTGTGCCCCAATGGTGCCAAGCTATTTCTAGCCCCTCTGCATGACACCCTCCTGCTCTGTTTTTAATAAGCTATAATAAAAGCAAAAAATGCTGCCAGTTAGTGGCATCCAAAAAGTGGCTGTTGTACTCCATTTGTGCCCCAATGGGGCCAAGCTATTTCTAACACCTCTGCATTACACCCTCCTGCTCTGTTTTTAATAAGCTATATTAATAGCAAAAAATGCTGCCAGTTAGTGGCATCCAAAAAGTGGCTGTTGTACTCCATTTGTGCCCCAATGGTGCCAAGCTATTTCTAACACCTCTGCATGACACCCTCCTGCTCTGTTTTTAATAAGCTATAATACTAGCAAAAAATGCTGCCAGTTAGTGGCATCCAAAAAGTGGCTGTTGTACTCCACTTGTGCCCCAATGGTGCCAAGCTATTTCTAACACCTCTGCATTACACCATCCTGCTCTGTTTTAATAAGCTATAATAATAGTAAAAAATGCTGCCAGTTAGTGTCATCCAAAAAGTGGCTGTTGTTCTCCATTTGTGCCCCAATGGTGCCAAGCTATTTCTAACACCTCTGCATTACACCCTCCTGCTCTGTTTTTAAAAAGCTATAATAATAGCAAAAAATGCTGCCAGTTAGTGGCATCCAAAAAGTGGCTGTTGTACTCCATTTGTGCCCCAATGGTGCCAAGCTTTTTCTAACACCTCTGCATTACACCCTCCTGCTCTGTTTTTAATAAGCTATAATAATAGCAAAAAATGCTGCCAGTTAGTGGCATCCAAAAAGTGGCTGTTGTACTCCATTTGTGCCCCAATGGTGCCAAGCTATTTCTAATACCTCTGCATGACACCCTCCTGCTCTGTTTTTAATAAGCTACAATAATAGCAACAAATGCTGCCAGTAGGTGGCATCCAAAAAGTGGCTGTTGTACTCCATTTATGCCCCAATGGTGCAAAGTTATTTCTAACACCTCTGCATTACACCCTCCTGCTCTGTTTTTAATAAGCTATATTAATAGCAAAAAATGCTGCCAGTTAGTGGCATCCAAAAAGTGGCTGTTGTACTCCATTTGTGCCCCAATGGTGCCAAGCTTTTTCTAACACCTCTGCATTACACCCTCCTGCTCTGTTTTTAATAAGCTATAATAATAGCAAAAAATGCTGCCAGTTAGTGGCATCCAAATGTGGCTGTTGTACTCCACTTGTGCCCCAATGGTGCCAAGCTATTTCTAACACCTCTACATTACACCCTCCTGCTCTATTTTCAAAAAGCTATAATAATAGCAAAAAATGCTGCCAGTTAGTGGCATCCAAAAAGTGGCTGTTGTACTCCATTTGTGCCCCAATGGTGCCAAGCTATTTCTAACACCTCTGCATTACACCCTCCTGCTCTGTTTTTAATAAGCTATAATAATAGCAAAAAATGCTGCCAGCTAGTGGCATCCAAAAAGTGGCTGTTGTACTCCATTTGTTCCCCAATGGTGCCAAGCTATTTCTAATACCTCTGCATGACACCCTCCTGCTCTGTTTTTAATAAGCTATAATAATAGCAAAAAATGCTGCCAGTTAGTGGCATCCAAAAAGTGTCTGTTGTACTCCATTTGTGCCCCAATGGTGCCAAGCTTTTTCTAACACCTCTGCATTACACCCTCCTGCTCTGTTTTTAATAAGCTATAATAATAGCAAAAAATGCTGCCAGTTAGTGGCATCCAAAAAGTGGCTGCTGTACTCCATTTGTGCCCCAATGGTGCCAAGCTATTTCTAACACCTCTGCATGACACCCTCCTGCTCTGTGTTTAATAAGCTATAATAATAGCAAAAAATGCTGCCAGTTAGTGGCATCCAAAAAGTGGCTGTTGTACTCCATTTGTGCATCAATGGTGCCAAGCTATTTCTAACACCTCTGCATTACACCCTTCTGCTCTGTTTTTAATAAGCTACAATAATAGCAAAAAATGCTGCCAGTTAGTGGCATCCAAAAAGTGGCTGTTGTACTCCATTTGTGCCCCAATGGTGCCAAGCTATTTCTAGCTCCTCTGCATGACACCCTCCTGCTCTGTTTTTAATAAGCTATAATAATAGCAAAAATGCTGCCAGTTAGTGGCATCTAAAAAGTGGCTGTTGTACTCCATTTGTGCCCCAATGGTGCCAAGCTATTTCTAACACCTCTGCATTACACCCTCCTGCTCTGTTTTTAATAAGCTATAATAATAGCAAAAAATGCTGCCAGCTAGTGCCATCCAAAAAGTAGCTGTTAAACTCCATTTGTGCCCCAATGGTGCCAAGCTATTTCTAATACCTCTGCATGACACCCTCCTGCTCTATTTTTAATAAGCTTTAATAATAGCAAAAAATGCTGCCAGTTAATGGCATCCAAAAAGTGGCTGTTGTACTCTATTTGTGCATCAATGGTGCCAAGCTATTTCTAGCCCCTCTGCATGACACCCTCCTGCTCTGTTTTTAATAAGCAATAATAATAGCAAAAAATGCTGCCAGTTAGTGGCATCCAAAAAGTGGCTGATGTACTCCATTTGTGCCCCAATGGGGCCAAGCTATTTCTAACACCTCTGCATGACACCCTCCTGCTCTGTTTTTAGTAAGCTATAATAATAGCAAAAAATGCTGCCAGTTAGTGGCATCCAAAAAGTGGCTGTTGTACTCCTTTTGTGCCCCAATGGTGCCAAGCTATTGCTAACA